>NW_027526576.1:0-321438 GCF_052857255.1 Amblyomma americanum | reverse complement strand
CGATCTAAAACGGTGTATCCCGTTGTTTTGACCCGGAATACATTTTTTCGCGCAGTTCTGAGAGAAAAAGTTTACACTTTTCTCTCGTCTACTCTTCGACGACTTGTAAAATCGATGCTCGTGAATATTGATAGTTTCGCTCTAAAACAATGAATCCCGTTGTTTTGAGCCGGAATACGAGTTTTCGCGCAGTTCTGAGAGAAAAAGTTTACAACTTTCTCTCGTCTACTCTTCGACGACTTGTAAAATCGATGCCGTTAATCGTGCTAGTTTCGATCTAAAACGATGTATACCGTTGTTTTGAGCCAGAATACAAGTTTTCGCGCAGTTCTGAGAGAAAAAGTTTACACCTTTTTCTCGTCTACTCTTCGACGACTTTTAAAACCGATGCTCGTGAATCTTGCTAGTTTCGATCTAAAACGATGTATGCCGTTGTTTTGAGCCGGAATACAAGTTTTCGCGCAGTTCTGAGAGAAAAAGTTTACACCTTTCTCTCGTCTACTCTTCGACGACTTGTAAAATCGATGCTCGTTAATCTTGCTAGTTTCGCTCTAAAACAATGTATCCCGTTGTTTTGAGCCCGAAAACAAGTTTTCGCGCAGTTCTGAGAGAAAAAGTTTACACTTTTCTCTCGTCTACTCTTCGACGACTTGTAAAATCGATGCTCGTGAATCTTGCTAGTTTCAATCTAAAACGATGTATCCCAGTGTTTTGAGCCGGAATACAAGTTTTCGCGCAGTTCTGAGAGATAAAGTTTACACCTTTCTCTCCTCTACTCTTCGACGACTTGTAAAATCCATGCTCGTGAATCTTGATAGTTTCGCTCTAAAACAATGTATCCCGTTGTTTTGAGCCGGAATACAAATTTTTGCGCAATTCTGAGAGAAAAAGTTTACACCTTTCTCTTGTTCTCTTCGACGACATGTAAAATCGATGCTCGTGAATCTTGCTAGTTTCGATCTAAAGCGATGTATCTCAATTATTTGAGCCGGAATACAAGTTTTCTCGCAGTTCTGAGTGAAAAAGTTTACTCCTTTTTCTCGTCTACTCTTCGACGACTTGTTAAATCGATGCTCGTGAATTTTGCTACTTTCGATCTAAAACGATGTATCCCGTTGTTTTGAGCCAGAATACAAGTTTTCGCGCAGTTCTGAGAGAAAAAGTTTACACCTTTTTCATGTCTACTCTTCGACGACTTTTAAAATCGATGCTCGTGAATCTTGCTAGTTTCGATCTAAAACGATGTATCCCGTTGTTTTGAGCAGGAATACAAGTTTTCGCGCAGTTCTGAGAGAAAAAGTTTACACCTTTCTCTCGTCTACTCTTCGACGACTTGTAAAATCGATGCTCCTTAATCTTGCTAGTTTCGATCTAAAACGATGTATTCCGTTGTTTTGAGCCGGAATACAAGTTTTCGCGCAGTTCTGAGAGAAAAATTTACAACTTTCTCTCGTCTACTCTGCGACGACTTGTAAAATCGATGCTCGTGAATCTTGATAGTTTCGCTCTAAAACAATGTATCCCGTTGTTTTGAGCCCGAATACGAGTTTTCGCGCTGTTCTGAGAGAAAAAGTTTACACCTTTCTCTCGTCTACTCTTCGACGACTTTTAAAATCGATGCTCGTGAATCTTGCTAGTTTCGATCTAAAACGATGTATCCCGTTGTTTTGAGCAGGAATACAAGTTTTCGCGCAGTTCTGAGAGAAAAAGTTTACATTTTCTCTCGTCTACTCTTCGACGACTTGTAAAATCGATGCTCCTTAATCTTGCTAGTTTCGATCTAAAACGATGTATTTCGTTGTTTTGAGCCGGAATACAAATTTTTCGCAGTTCTGAGAGAAAAAGTTTACACCTTTCTCTCGTTCTCTTCGACGACATGTAAAATCGATGCTCGTGAATCTTGCTAGTTTCGATCTAAAGCGATGTATCTAAATTATTTGAGCCGGAATACAAGTTTTCGCGCAGTTCTGAGAGAAAAAGTTTACACCTTTCTCTCGTCTACTCTTCGACGACTTGTGAAATCGATGCTCGTGAATCTTGATAGTTTCGATCTAAAACGATGTATCCCGTTGTTTTGAGCCGGAATACAAGTTTTCGCGCAGTTCTGAGAGAAAAAGTTTACACCTTTCTCTCGTCTACTCTTCGACGACTTGTGAAATCGATGCTCGTTAATCTTGCTAGTTTCAATCTAAAACGATGTATTCCGTTGTTTTGAGCCGGAATACAAGTTTTCGCGCAGTTCTGGGAGAAAAATTTACACCTTTCTCTCGTCTACTCTGCGACGACTTGTAAAATCGATGCTCGTGAATTTTGATAGTTTCGCTCTAAAACAATTTACCCCGTTGTTTTGAGCCGGAATACGAGTTTTCGCGCAGTTCTGAGAGAAAACGTTTACACCTTTCTCTCATCTACTCTTCGACGACTTGTAAAATCGATGCTCGTGAATCTTGATAGTTTCGATCTAAAACAATGTATTTCGTTGTTTTGAGCCGGAATACAAGTTTTCGCGCAGTTCTGAGAGAAAAAGTTTACACCTTTCTCTCGTCTACTCTTCGACGACTTGTGAAATCGATGCTCGTTAATCTTGCTAGTTTCAATCTAAAACGATGTATTCCGTTGTTTTGAGCCGGAATACAAGTTTTCGCGCAGTTCTGAGAGAAAAATTTACACCTTTCTCTCGTATACTCTGCGACGACTTGTAAAATCGATGCTCGTGAATTTTGATAGTTTCGCTCTAAAACAATTTACCCCGTTGTTTTGAGCCGGAATACGAGTTTTCGCGCAGTTCTGAGAGAAAACGTTTACACCTTTCTCTCGTCTACTCTTCGACGACTTGTAAAATCGATGCTCGCGAATCTTGATAGTTTCGATCTAAAACAATGTATTTCGTTGTTTTGAGCCGGAATACAAGTTTTCGCGCAGTTCTGAGAGAAAAAGTTTACACCTATCTCTCGTCTACTCTTCGACGACTTGTAAAATCGATGCTCGTTAATTGTGCTAGTTTCGATCTAAAACGATGTATCCCGTTGTTTTGAGCCGGAATACTAGTTTTCGCGCAGTTCTGAGAGAAAAAGTTTACACCTTTCTCTCGTCTACTCTTCGTCGACTTGTAAAATCGTAGCTCGTTAATCTTGCTAGTTTCGATCTAAAACGATGTATCCCGTTGTTTTGAGCCGGAATACAAATTTTTGCGCAGTTCTGAGAGAAAACGTTTACACCTTTCTCTTGTTCTCTTCGACGACATGTAAAATCGATGCTCGTGAATCTTGCTAGTTTCGATCTAAAGCGATGTATCTCAATTATTTGAGCCGGAATACAAGTTTTCTCGCAGTTCTGAGTGAAAAAGTTTACTCCTTTCTCTCGTCTACTCTTCGACGACTTGTTAAATCGATGCTCGTGAATTTTGCTACTTTCGATCTAAAACGATATCCCGTTGTTTTGAGCCAGAATACAAGTTTTCGCGCAGTTCTGAGAGAAAAAGTTTACACGTTTCTCTCGTCTACTCTTCGACGACTTGTGAAATCGATGCACGTGAATTTTGCTAGTTTCGATCTAAAACGATGTATCCCGTTGTTTTGAGCCGGAATACATGTTTTCGCGCAGTTATGAGAGAAAAAGTTTACACATTTCTCTCGTCTACTCTTCGACGACTTGTAAAATCGATGCTCGTGAATTTTGCTTGTCTTGATCTAAAACGATGTATCCCGTTGTTTCGAGCCGCAATACAAGTTTTTGCGCAGTTCTGAGAGAAAAAGTTTACACCTTTCTCTCGTCTACTCTTCGACGACTTGTAAAATCGATGCTCGTGAATTTTGAGTTTCGCTCTAAAACAATTTACCCCGTTGTTTTGAGCCGGAATACGTGTTTTCGCGCAGTTCTGAGAGAAAAAGTTTACACCTTTCTCTCGTCTACTCTTCGACGACTTGTTAAATCGATGCTCGTGAATTTTGCGACTTTCGATCTAAAACGATGTATTTCGTTGTTTTGAGCCGGAATACAAATTTTTCGCAGTTCTGAGAGAAAAAGTTTACACCTTTCTCTCGTTCTCTTCGACGACATGTACAATCGATGCTCGTGAATCTTGCTAGTTTCGATCTAAAGCGATGTATCTAAATTATTTGAGCCGGAATACAAGTTTTCGCGCAGTTCTGAGAGAAAAAGTTTACACCTTTCTCTCGTCTACTCTTCGACGACTTGTGAAATCGATGCTCGTGAATCTTGATAGTTTCGATCTAAAACGATGTATCCCGTTGTTTTGAGCCGGAATACAAGTTTTCGCGCAGTTCTGAGAGAAAAAGTTTACACCTTTCTCTCGTCTACTCTTCGACGACTTGTGAAATCGATGCTCGTTAATCTTGCTAGTTTCAATCTAAAACGATGTATTCCGTTGTTTTGAGCCGGAATACAAGTTTTCGCGCAGTTCTGGGAGAAAAATTTACACCTTTCTCTCGTCTACTCTGCGACGACTTGTAAAATCGATGCTCGTGAATTTTGATAGTTTCGCTCTAAAACAATTTACCCCGTTGTTTTGAGCCGGAATACGAGTTTTCGCGCAGTTCTGAGAGAA
Organism: Amblyomma americanum; assembly: GCF_052857255.1. NCBI lineage: Eukaryota > Metazoa > Arthropoda > Arachnida > Ixodida > Ixodidae > Amblyomma > Amblyomma americanum. The sequence continues at coordinate 316,871 of NW_027526576.1, read as the reverse complement.
AACGTTTACACCTTTCTCTCATCTACTCTTCGACGACTTGTAAAATCGATGCTCGTGAATCTTGATAGTTTCGATCTAAAACAATGTATTTCGTTGTTTTGAGCCGGAATACAAGTTTTCGCGCAGTTCTGAGAGAAAAAGTTTACACCTATCTCTCGTCTACTCTTCGACGACTTGTAAAATCGATGCTCGTTAATTGTGCTAGTTTCGATCTAAAACGATGTATCCCGTTGTTTTGAGCCGGAATACTAGTTTTCGCGCAGTTCTGAGAGAAAAAGTTTACACCTTTCTCTCGTCTACTCTTCGTCGACTTGTAAAATCGTAGCTCGTTAATCTTGCTAGTTTCGATCTAAAACGATGTATCCCGTTGTTTTGAGCCGGAATACAAATTTTTGCGCAATTCTGAGAGAAAAAGTTTACACCTTTCTCTTGTTCTCTTCGACGACATGTAAAATCGATGCTCGTGAATCTTGCTAGTTTCGATCTAAAGCGATGTATCTCAATTATTTGAGCCGGAATACAAGTTTTCTCGCAGTTCTGAGTGAAAAAGTTTACTCCTTTTTCTCGTCTACTCTTCGACGACTTGTTAAATCGATGCTCGTGAATTTTGCTACTTTCGATCTAAAACGATGTATCCCGTTGTTTTGAGCCAGAATACAAGTTTTCGCGCAGTTCTGAGAGAAAAAGTTTACACCTTTTTCATGTCTACTCTTCGACGACTTTTAAAATCGATGCTCGTGAATCTTGCTAGTTTCGATCTAAAACGATGTATCCCGTTGTTTTGAGCAGGAATACAAGTTTTCGCGCAGTTCTGAGAGAAAAAGTTTACACCTTTCTCTCGTCTACTCTTCGACGACTTGTAAAATCGATGCTCCTTAATCTTGCTAGTTTCGATCTAAAACGATGTATTCCGTTGTTTTGAGCCGGAATACAAGTTTTCGCGCAGTTCTGAGAAAAAAATTTACAACTTTCTCTCGTCTACTCTGCGACGACTTGTAAAATCGATGCTCGTGAATCTTGATAGTTTCGCTCTAAAACAATGTATCCCGTTGTTTTGAGCCCGAATACGAGTTTTCGCGCTGTTCTGAGAGAAAAAGTTTACACCTTTCTCTCGTCTACTCTTCGAGGACTTGCAAAAATCGATGCTCGTGAATCTTGATAGTTTCGCTCTAAAACAATGTATCCCGTTGTTTTGAGCCGGAATACAAGTTTTCGCGCATTTCTGAGAGAAAAAGTTTACACCTTTCTCTCGTCTACTCTTCGACGACTTGTAAAATCGATGCTCGTGAATTTTGCTTGTCTTGATCTAAAACGATGTATCCCGTTGTTTTGAGCCGCAATACAAGTTTTTGCGCAGTTATGAGAGAAAAAGTTTACACCTTTCCCTCGTTCTCTTCTACGACATGTAAAATCGATGCTCGTGAATCTTGCTAGTTTTGATCTAAAACGATGTATCTCAATGATTTGAGCCGGAATACAAGTTTTCGCGCAGTTCTGAGAGAAAAAGTTTACAACTTTCTCTCGTCTACTCTTCGACGACTTGTTAAATCGATGCTCGTGAATTTTGCTACTTTCGATCTAAAACGATGTATCCCGTTGTTTTGACCCGGAATACATTTTTTCGCGCAGTTCTGAGAGAAAAAGTTTACACTTTTCTCTCGTCTACTCTTCGACGACTTGTAAAATCGATGCTCGTGAATATTGATAGTTTCGCTCTAAAACAATGAATCCCGTTGTTTTGAGCCGGAATACGAGTTTTCGCGCAGTTCTGAGAGAAAAAGTTTACAACTTTCTCTCGTCTACTCTTCGACGACTTGTAAAATCGATGCCGTTAATCGTGCTAGTTTCGATCTAAAACGATGTATACCGTTGTTTTGAGCCAGAATACAAGTTTTCGCGCAGTTCTGAGAGAAAAAGTTTACACCTTTTTCTCGTCTACTCTTCGACGACTTTTAAAATCAATGCTCGTGAATCTTGCTATCTTTCGATCTAAAACGATGTATGCCGTTGTTTTGAGCCGGAATACAAGTTTTCGCGCAGTTCTGAGAGAAAAAGTTTACACCTTTCTCTCGTCTACTCTTCGACGACTTGTAAAATCGATGCTCGTTAATCTTGCTAGTTTCGCTCTAAAACAATGTATCCCGTTGTTTTGAGCCCGAAAACAAGTTTTCGCGCAGTTCTGAGAGAAAAAGTTTACACTTTTCTCTCGTCTACTCTTCGACGACTTGTAAAATCGATGCTCGTGAATCTTGCTAGTTTCAATCTAAAACGATGTATCCCAGTGTTTTGAGCCGGAATACAAGTTTTCGCGCAGTTCTGAGAGATAAAGTTTACACCTTTCTCTCCTCTACTCTTCGACGACTTGTAAAATCCATGCTCGTGAATCTTGATAGTTTCGCTCTAAAACAATGTATCGCGTTGTTTTGAGCCCGAATACGAGTTTTCGCGCAGTTCTGAGCGAAAAAGTTTACACCTTTCTCTCGTCTACTCTTCGACGACTTGTAAAATCGATGCTCCTGAATCTTGATAGTTTCGCTCTAAAACAATGTATCCCCTTATTTTGAGCCCGAATACGAGTTTTCGCGCAGTTCTGAGAGAAAAAGTTTACACCTTTCTCTCGTCTACTCTTCGACGACTTGTAAAATTGATGCTCATTAATCTTGCTAGTTTCGATCTAAAACGATGTATTCCGTTGTTTTGAGCCGGAATACAAGTTTTCGCGCAGTTCTGAGAGAAAAATTTACACCTTTCTCTCGTTTACTCTTCGACGACTTGTAAAATCGATGCTCGTTAATTGTGCTAGTTTCGATCTAAAACGATGTATCCCGTTGTTTTGAGCCGGAATACTAGTTTTCGCGCAGTTCTGAGAGAAAAAGTTTACACCTTTCTCTCGTCTACTCTTCGTCGACTTGTAAAATCGTAGCTCGTTAATCTTGCTAGTTTCGATCTAAAACGATGTATCCCGTTGTTTTGAGCCGGAATACAAATTTTTGCGCAATTCTGAGAGAAAAAGTTTACACCTTTCTCTTGTTCTCTTCGACGACATGTAAAATCGATGCTCGTGAATCTTGCTAGTTTCGATCTAAAACGATGTATCCCGTTGTTTTGAGCCGGAATACAAGTTTTCGCGCAGTTCTGAGAGAAAAATTTACACCTTTCTCTCGTTTACTCTTCGACGACTTGTAAAATCGATGCTCGTTAATTGTGCTAGTTTCGATCTAAAACGATGTATCCCGTTGTTTTGAGCCGGAATACGAGTTTTCTCGCAGTTCTGAGTGAAAAAGTTTACTCCTTTCTCTCGTCTACTCTTCGACGACTTGTTAAATCGATGCTCGTGAATTTTGCTACTTTCGATCTAAAACGATGTATCCCGTTGTTTTGAGCCAGAATACAAGTTTTCGCGCAGTTCTGAGAGAAAAAGTTTACACCTTTTTCATGTCTACTCTTCGACGACTTTTAAAATCGATGCTCGTGAATCTTGCTAGTTTCGATCTAAAACGATGTATCCCGTTGTTTTGAGCAGGAATACAAGTTTTCGCGCAGTTCTGAGAGAAAAAGTTTACACCTTTCTCTCGTCTACTCTTCGACGACTTGTAAAATCGATGCTCCTTAATCTTGCTAGTTTCGATCTAAAACGATGTATTCCGTTGTTTTGAGCCGGAATACAAGTTTTCGCGCAGTTCTGAGAGAAAAATTTACAACTTTCTCTCGTCTACTCTGCGACGACTTGTAAAATCGATGCTCGTGAATCTTGATAGTTTCGCTCTAAAACAATGTATCCCGTTGTTTTGAGCCCGAATACGAGTTTTCGCGCTGTTCTGAGAGAAAAAGTTTACACCATTCTCTCGTCTACTCTTCGAGGACTTGCAAAAATCGATGCTCGTGAATCTTGATAGTTTCGCTCTAAAACAATGTATCCCGTTGTTTTGAGCCGGAATACAAGTTTTCGCGCATTTCTGAGAGAAAAAGTTTACACCTTTCTCTCGTCTACTCTTCGACGACTTGTAAAATCGATGCTCGTGAATTTTGCTTGTCTTGATCTAAAACGATGTATCCCGTTGTTTTGAGCCGCAATACAAGTTTTTGCGCAGTTATGAGAGAAAAAGTTTACACCTTTCCCTCGTTCTCTTCTACGACATGTAAAATCGATGCTCGTGAATCTTGCTAGTTTTGATCTAAAACGATGTATCTCAATGATTTGAGCCGGAATACAAGTTTTCGCGCAGTTCTGAGAGAAAAAGTTTACAACTTTCTCTCGTCTACTCTTCGACGACTTGTTAAATCGATGCTCGTGAATTTTGCTACTTTCGATCTAAAACGATGTATCCCGTTGTTTTGACCCGGAATACATTTTTTCGCGCAGTTCTGAGAGAAAAAGTTTACACTTTTCTCTCGTCTACTCTTCGACGACTTGTAAAATCGATGCTCGTGAATATTGATAGTTTCGCTCTAAAACAATGAATCCCGTTGTTTTGAGCCGGAATACGAGTTTTCGCGCAGTTCTGAGAGAAAAAGTTTACAACTTTCTCTCGTCTACTCTTCGACGACTTGTAAAATCGATGCCGTTAATCGTGCTAGTTTCGATCTAAAACGATGTATACCGTTGTTTTGAGCCAGAATACAAGTTTTCGCGCAGTTCTGAGAGAAAAAGTTTACACCTTTTTCTCGTCTACTCTTCGACGACTTTTAAAATCGATGCTCGTGAATCTTGCTAGTTTCAATCTAAAACGATGTATGCCGTTGTTTTGAGCCGGAATACAAGTTTTCGCGCAGTTCTGAGAGAAAAAGTTTACACCTTTCTCTCGTCTACTCTTCGACGACTTGTAAAATCGATGCTCGTTAATCTTGCTAGTTTCGCTCTAAAACAATGTATCCCGTTGTTTTGAGCCCGAAAACAAGTTTTCGCGCAGTTCTGAGAGAAAAAGTTTACACTTTTCTCTCGTCTACTCTTCGACGACTTGTAAAATCGATGCTCGTGAATCTTGCTAGTTTCAATCTAAAACGATGTATCCCAGTGTTTTGAGCCGGAATACAAGTTTTCGCGCAGTTCTGAGAGATAAAGTTTACACCTTTCTCTCCTCTACTCTTCGACGACTTGTAAAATCCATGCTCGTGAATCTTGATAGTTTCGCTCTAAAACAATGTATCCCGTTGTTTTGAGCCCGAATACGTGTTTTCGCGCAGTTCTGAGCGAAAAAGTTTACACCTTTCTCTCGTCTACTCTTCGACGACTTGTAAAATTGATGCTCCTGAATCTTGATAGTTTCGCTCTAAAACAATGTATCCCGTTATTTTGAGCCCGAATACGAGTTTTCGCGCAGTTCTGAGAGAAAAAGTTTACACCTTTCTCTCGTTTACTCTTCGTCGACTTGTAAAATCGATGCTCGGTAATCTTGCTAGTTTCGATCTAAAACGATGTATCCCGTTTTTTTAAGCCGGAATACAAGTTTTCGCGCAGTTCTGAGAGAAAAAGTTTACACCTTTCTCTCGTCTACTCTTCGACGACTTGTAAAATCGATGCTCGTTAATATTGATAGTTTCGATCTAAAACGATGTATCCCGTTGTTTTGAGCCGGAATACAAGTTTTCGCGCAGTTCTGAGAGAAAAAGTTTACACCTTTCTCTCGTCTACTCTCTCTTCGACGACTCGTAAAATCGATGCTCGTTAATCTTGCTAGTTTCGATCTAAAACGATGTATCCCGTTGTTTTGAGCCGGAATACAAGTTTTCGCGCAGTTCTGAGAGAAAAAGTTTACACCTTTCTCTCGTCTACTCTCTCTTCGACGACTCGTAAAATCGATGCTCGTTAATCTTGCTAGTTTCGATCTAAAACGATGTATCCCGTTGTTTTGAGCCGGAATACAATTTTTCGCGCAGTTCTGAGAGAAAAAGTTTACACCTTTCTCTCGTCTACTCTTCGACGACTTGTAAAATCGATGCTCGTGAATTTTGATAGTTTGGCTCTAAAACAATTTACCCCGTTGTTTTGAGCCGGAATACGAGTTTTCGCGCAGTTCTGAGAGAAAGTTTACACCTTTCTCTCGTCTACTCTTCGACGACTTGTTAAATCGATGCTCGTGAATTTTGCGACTTTCGATCTAAAACGATGTATTCCGTTGTTTTGAGCCGGAATACAAATTTTTGCGCAGTTCTGAGAGAAAAAGTTTACACCTTTCTCTCGTTCTCTTCGACGACATGTAAAATCGATGCTCGTGAATCTTGCTGGTTTCGATCTAAAGCGGTGTATCTCAATAATTTGAGCCGGAATACAAGTTTTCGCGCAGTTCTGAGAGAAAAAGTTTACACCTTTCTCTCGTCTACTCTTCGACGACTTGTAAAATCGATGCTCGTGAATCTTGATAGTTTCTATCAAAAACGATGTATCCCGTTGTTTTGAGCCGGAATACAAGTTTTCGCGCAGTTCTGAGAGAAAAAGTTTACACCTTTCTCTCGTCTACTCTTCGACGACTTGTAAAATCGATGCTCGTTAATCTTGCTAGTTTCGATCTAAAACGATGTATTCCGTTGTTTTGAGCCGGAATACAAGTTTTCGCGCAGTTCTGAGAGAAAAATTTACACCTTTCTCTCGTCTACTCTGCGACGACTTGTAAAATCGATGCTCGTGAATTTTGATAGTTTCGCTCTAAAACAATTTACCCCGTTGTTTTGAGCCGGAATACGAGTTTTCGCGCAGTTCTGAGAGAAAACGTTTACACCTTTCTCTCGTCTACTCTTCGACGACTTGTAAAATCGATGCTCGTGAATCTTGATAGTTTCGATCTAATACAATGTATTTCGTTGTTTTGAGCCGGAATACAAGTTTTCGCGCAGTTCTGAGAGAAAAATTTACACCTTTCTCTCGTCTACTCTGCAACGACTTGAAATATCGTTGCTCGTGAATCTTGCTAGTTTCGATCTAAAACGATGTATCCCGTTGTTTTGAGCCGGAATACAAGTTTTCGCGCAGTTCTGAGAGAAAAAGTTTACACCTATCTCTCGTCTACTCTTCGACGACTTGTAAAATCGATGCTCGTTAATTGTGCTAGTTTCAATCTAAAACGATGTATCCCGTTGTTTTGAGCTGGAATACTAGTTTTCGCGCAGTTCTGAGAGAAAAAGTTTACACCTTTCTCTCGTCTACTCTTCGTCGACTTGTAAAATCGTAGCTCGTTAATCTTGCTAGTTTCGATCTAAAACGATGTATCCCGTTGTTTTGAGCCGGAATACAAGTCTTCACGCAGTTCTGAGAGAAAACGTTTACACCTTTCTCTCGTCTACTCTTCGACAACTTGTAAAATCGATGCTCGTGAATCTTGCTAGTTTCGATCTACAACGATGTATCCCGTTGTTTTGAGCCGGAATACAAATTTTTGCGCAGTTCTGAGAGAAAAGTTTACACCTTTCTCTTGTTCTCTTCGACGACTTGTTAAATCGATGCTCGTGAATTTTGCTACTTTCGATCTAAAACGATGTATCCCGTTGTTTTGAGCCGGAATACAATTTTTCGCGCAGTTCTGAGAGAAAAAGTTTACACCTTTCTCTCGTCTACTCTTCGACGACTTGTAAAATCGATGCTCGTGAATATTGATAGTTTCGTTCTAAAACAATGAATCCCGTTGTTTTTGAGCCGGAATACGAGTTTTCGCGCAGTTCTGAGAGAAAAAGTTTACACCTTTCTCTCGTCTACTCTTCGACGACTTGTAAAATCGATGCCCGTTAATCGTGCTAGTTTCGATCTAAAACGATGTATCCCGTTGTTTTGAGCCAGAATACAAGTTTTCGCGCAGTTCTGAGAGAAAAAGTTTACACCTTTTTCTTGTCTACTCTTCGACGACTTTTAAAATCGATGCTCGTGAATCTTGCTAGTTTCGATCTAAAACGATGTATGCCGTTGTTTTGAGCCGGAATACAAGTTTTCGCGCAGTTCTGAGAGAAAAAGTTTACACCTTTCTCTCGTCTACTCTTCGACGACTTGTAAAATCGATGCTCGTTAATCTTGCTAGTTTCGATCTAAAACGATGTATTCCGTTGTTTTGAGCCGGAATACAAGTTTTCGCGCAGTTCTGAGAGAAAAATTTACACCTTTCTCTCGTCTACTCTGCGACGACTTGTAAAATCGATGCTCGTGAATTTTGATAGTTTCGCTCTAAAACAATTTACCCCGTTGTTTTGAGCCGGAATACGAGTTTTCGCGCAGTTCTGAGAGAAAACGTTTACACCTTTCTCTCGTCTACTCTTCGACGACTTGTAAAATCGATGCTCGTGAATCTTGATAGTTTCGATCTAAAACAATGTATTTCGTTGTTTTGAGCCGGAATACAAGTTTTCGCGCAGTTCTGAGAGAAAAATTTACACCTTTCTCTCGTCTACTCTGCAACGACTTGAAATATCGTTGCTCGTGAATCTTGCTAGTTTCGATCTAAAACGATGTATCCCGTTGTTTTGAGCCGGAATACAAGTTTTCGCGCAGTTCTGAGAGAAAAAGTTTACACCTATCTCTCGTCTACTCTTCGACGACTTGTAAAATCGATGCTCGTTTATTGTGCTAGTTTCGATCTAAAACGATGTATCCCGTTGTTTTGAGCCGGAATACTAGTTTTCGCGCAGTTCTGAGAGAAAAAGTTTACACCTTTCTCTCGTCTACTCTTCGTCGACTTGTAAAATCGTAGCTCGTTAATCTTGCTAGTTTCGATCTAAAACGATGTATCCCGTTGTTTTGAGCCGGAATACAAGTCTTCACGCAGTTCTGAGAGAAAACGTTTACACCTTTCTCTCGTCTACTCTTCGACAACTTGTAAAATCGATGCTCGTGAATCTTGCTAGTTTCGATCTACAACGATGTATCCCGTTGTTTTGAGCCGGAATACAAATTTTTGCGCAGTTCTGAGAGAAAAAGTTTACACCTTTCTCTTGTTCTCTTCGACGACTTGTTAAATCGATGCTCATGAATTTTGCTACTTTCGATCTAAAACGATGTATCCCGTTGTTTTGAGCCGGAATACAATTTTTCGCGCAGTTCTGAGAGAAAAAGTTTACACCTTTCTCTCGTCTACTCTTCGACGACTTGTAAAATCGATGCTCGTGAATATTGATAGTTTCGCTCTAAAACAATGAATCCCGTTGTTTTTGAGCCGGAATACGAGTTTTCGCGCAGTTCTGAGAGAAAAAGTTTACACCTTTCTCTCGTCTACTCTTCGACGACTTGTAAAATCGATGCCCGTTAATCGTGCTAGTTTCGATCTAAAACGATGTATCCCGTTGTTTTGAGCCAGAATACAAGTTTTCGCGCAGTTCTGAGAGAAAAAGTTTACACCTTTTTCTTGTCTACTCTTCGACGACTTTTAAAATCGATGCTCGTGAATCTTGCTAGTTTCGATCTAAAACGATGTATGCCGTTGTTTTGAGCCGGAATACAAGTTTTCGCGCAGTTCTGAGAGAAAAAGTTTACACCTTTCTCTCGTCTACTCTTCGACGACTTGTAAAATCGATGCTCGTTAATCTTGCTAGTTTCGATCTAAAACGATGTATTCCGTTGTTTTGAGCCGGAATACAAGTTTTCGCGCAGTTCTGAGAGAAAAATTTACAACTTTCTCTCGTCTACTCTGCGACGACTTGTAAAATCGATGCACGTGAATCTTGATAGTGTCGCTCTAAAACAATGTATCCCGTTGTTTTGAGCCCGAATACGAGTTTTCGCGCTGTTCTGAAAGAAAAAGTTTACACCTTTCTCTCGTCTACTCTTCGACGACTTGTAAAATCGATGCTCGTGAATCTTGATAGTTTCGCTCTAAAACAATGTATCCCGTTGTTTTGAGCCCGAAAACGAGTTTTCGCGCAGTTCTGAGAGAAAAAGTTTACACCTTTCTCTCGTCTACTCTTCGACGACTTGTAAAATCGATGCTCGTGAATCTTGCTAGTTTCAATCTAAAACGATGTATCCCAGTGTTTTGAGCCGGAATACAAGTTTTCGCGCAGTTCTGAGAGATAAAGTTTACACCTTTCTCTCCTCTACTCTTCGACGACTTGTAAAATCGATGCTCGTGATTCTTGATAGTTTCGCTCTAAAACAATGTATCCCGTTGTTTTGAGCCCGAATACGAGTTTTCGCGCAGTTCTGAGAGAAAAAGTTTACACCTTTCTCTCGTCTACTCTTCGACAACTTGCAAAATCGATGCTCGTGAATCTTGATAGTTTCGATCTAAAACAATGTATCCCGTTGTTTTGAGCCGGAATACAACTTTTCGCGCAGTTCTGAGAGAAAAAGTTTACACCTTTCTCTCGTCTACTCTTCGACGACTTGTAAAATCGATGCTCGTTAATCTTAATAGTTTCGATCTAAAACGATGTATTCCGTTGTTTTGAGCCGGAATACAAGTTTTCGCGCAGTTCTGAGAGAAAAATTTACACCTTTCTCTCGTTTACTCTTCGTCGACTTGTAAAATCGATGCTCGGTAACCTTGCTAGTTTCGATCTAAAGCGATGTATCTCAATTATTTGAGCCGGAATACAAGTTTTCGCGCAGTTCTGAGAGAAAAAGTTTACACCTTTCTCTCGTCTACTCTTCGACGACTTGTAAACTCGATGCTCGTTGATCTTGCTAGTTTCGATCTAAAACGATGTATTCCGTTGTTTTGAGCCGGAATACAAGTTTTCGCGCAGTTCTGAGAGAAAAATTTACACCTTTCTCTCGTCTACTCTGCGACGACTTGTAAAATTGATGCTCGTGAATTTTGATAGTTTCGCTCTAAAACAATTTACCCCGTTGTTTTGAGCCGGAATACGAGTTTTCGCGCAGTTCTGAGAGAAAACGTTTACACCTTTCTCTCGTCTACTCTTCGACGACTTGTAAAATCGATGCTCGTGAATCTTGCTAGTTTCGATCTAAAACGATGTATCCCGTTGTTTTGAGCCGGAATACAAGTTTTCGCGCAGTTCTGAGAGAAAAAGTTTACACCTATCTCTCGTCTACTCTTCGTCGACTTGTAAAATCGTAGCTCGTTAATCTTGCTAGTTTCGATCTAAAACGATGTATCCTGTTGTTTTGAGCCGGAATACAAGTCTTCACGCAGTTCTGAGAGAAAACGTTTACACCTTTCTCTCGTCTACTCTTCGACAACTTGTAAAATCGATGCTCGTGAATCTTGCTAGTTTCGATCTACAACGATGTATCCCGTTGTTTTGAGCCGGAATACAAATTTTTGCGCAGTTCTGAGAGAAAACGTTTACACCTTTCTCTTGTTCTCTTCGACGACATGTAAAATCGATGCTCGTGAATCTTGCTAGTTTCGATCTAAAGCGATGTATCTCAATTATTTGAGCCGGAATACAAGTTTTCGCGCAGTTCTGAGAGAAAAAGTTTACACCTTTCTCTCGTCTACTCTTCGACGACTTGTTAAATCGATGCTCGTGAATTTTGCTACTTTTGATCTAAAACGATGTATCCCGTTGTTTTGAGCCGGAATACAAGTTTTCGCGCAGTTCTGAGAGAAAAAGTTTACACCTTTCTCTCGTCTACTCTTCGACGACTTTTAAAATTGATGCTCGTGAATTTTGCTAGTTTCGATCTAAAACGATGTATCCCGTTGTTTTGAGCTGGAATACAAGTTTTCGCGCAGTTCTGAGAGAAAAAGTTTACACCTTTCTCTCGTCTACTCTTCGACGACTTGTAAAATCGATGCTCGTTAATCTTGCTAGTTTCGATCTAAAACGATGTATTCCGTTCTTTTGAGCCGGAATACAAGTTTTCGCGCAGTTCTGAGAGAAAAATTTACACCTTTCTCTCGTCTACTCTGTGACGACTTGTAAAATCGATGCTCGTGAATCTTGATAGTTTCGATCTAAAACGATGTATCCCGTTGTCTTGAGCCGGAATACAAGTTTTCGCGCAGTTCTGAGAGAAAAAGTTTACACCTTTCTCTCGTCTACTCTTCGACGACTTGTAAAATCGATGCTCGTTAATCTTGCTAGTTTCAATCTAAAACGATGTATTCCGTTGTTTTGAGCCGGAATACAAGTTTTCGCGCAGTTCTGAGAGAAAACGTTTACACCTTTTTCTCGTCTACTCTTCGACGACTTGTAAAATCGATGCTCGTGAATCTTGCTAGTTTCGATCTAAAACGATGTATCCCAGTGTTTTGAGCCGGAATACAAGTTTTCGCGCAGTTCTGAGAGATAAAGTTTACACCTTTCTCTCCTCTACTCTTCGACGACTTGTAAAATCGATGCTCGTGATTCTTGATAGTTTCGCTCTAAAACAATGTATCCCGTTGTTTTGAGCCCGAATACGAGTTTTCGCGCAGTTCTGAGAGAAAAAGTTTACACCTTTCTCTCGTCTACTCTTCGACGACTTGTAAAATCGATGCTCGTGAATCTTGATAGTTTCGCTCTAAAACAATGTATCCCGTTATTTTGAGCCCGAATACGAGTTTTCGCGCAGTTCTGAGAGAAAAAGTTTACACCTTTCTCGTCTACTCTTCGACGACTTGCAAAATCGATGCTCGTGAATCTTGATAGTTTCGATCTAAAACAATGTATCCCGTTGTTTTGAGCCGGAATACAACTTTTCGCGCAGTTCTGAGAGAAAAAGTTTACACCTTTCTCTCGTCTACTCTTCGACGACTTGTAAAATCGATGCTCGTTAATCTTGCTAGTTTCGATCTAAAACGATGTATTCCGTTGTTTTGAGCCGGAATACAAGTTTTCGCGCAGTTCTGAGAGAAAAATTTACACCTTTCTCTCGTTTACTCTTCGTCGACTTGTAAAATCGATGCTCGGTAACCTTGCTAGTTTCGATCTAAAACGATGTATCCCGTTGTTTTGAGCCGGAATACAATTTTTCGCGCAGTTCTGAGAGAAAAAGTTTACACCTTTCTCTCGTCTACTCTTCGACGACATGTAAAATCGATGCTCGTGAATCTTGCTAGTTTCGATCTAAAGCGATGTATCTCAATTATTTGAGCCGGAATACAAGTTTTCGCGCAGTTCTGAGAGAAAAAGTTTACACCTTTCTCTCGTCTACTCTTCGACGACTTGTAAAATCGATGCTCGTTGATCTTGCTAGTTTCGATCTAAAACGATGTATTCCGTTGTTTTGAGCCGGAATACAAGTTTTCGCGCAGTTCTGAGAGAAAAATTTACACCTTTCTCTCGTCTACTCTGCAACGACTTGAAATATCGTTGCTCGTGAATCTTGCTAGTTTCGATCTAAAACGATGTATCCCGTTGTTTTGAGCCGGAATACAAGTTTTCGCGCAGTTCTGAGAGAAAAAGCTTACACCTATCTCTCGTCTACTCTTCGTCGACTTGTAAAATCGTAGCTCGTTAATCTTGCTAGTTTCGATCTAAAACGATGTATCCTGTTGTTTTGAGCCGGAATACAAGTCTTCACGCAGTTCTGAGAGAAAACGTTTACACCTTTCTCTCGTCTACTCTTCGACAACTTGTAAAATCGATGCTCGTGAATCTTGCTAGTTTCGATCTACAACGATGTATCCCGTTGTTTTGAGCCGGAATACAAATTTTTGCGCAGTTCTGAGAGAAAACGTTTACACCTTTCTCTTGTTCTCTTCGACGACATGTAAAATCGATGCTCGTGAATCTTGCTAGTTTCGATCTAAAGCGATGTATCTCAATTATTTCAGCCGGAATACAAGTTTTCGCGCAGTTCTGAGAGAAAAAGTTTACACCTTTCTCTCGTCTACTCTTCGACGACTTGTTAAATTGATGCTCGTGAATTTTGCTACTTTTGATCTAAAACGATGTATCCCGTTGTTTTGAGCCGGAATACAAGTTTTCGCGCAGTTCTGAGAGAAAAAGTTTACACCTTTCTCTCGTCTACTCTTCGACGACTTTTAAAATTGATGCTCGTGAATTTTGCTAGTTTCGATCTAAAACGATGTATCCCGTTGTTTTGAGCTGGAATACAAGTTTTCGCGCAGTTCTGAGAGAAAAAGTTTACACCTTTCTCTCGTCTACTCTTCGACGACTTGTAAAATCGATGCTCGTTAATCTTGCTAGTTTCGATCTAAAACGATGTATTCCGTTCTTTTGAGCCGGAATACAAGTTTTCGCGCAGTTCTGAGAGAAAAATTTACACCTTTCTCTCGTCTACTCTGTGACGACTTGTAAAATCGATGCTCGTGAATCTTGATAGTTTCGATCTAAAACGATGTATCCCGTTGTCTTGAGCCGGAATACAAGTTTTCGCGCAGTTCTGAGAGAAAAAGTTTACACCTTTCTCTCGTCTACTCTTCGACGACTTGTAAAATCGATGCTCGTTAATCTTGCTAGTTTCAATCTAAAACGATGTATTCCGTTGTTTTGAGCCGGAATACAAGTTTTCGCGCAGTTCTGAGAGAAAACGTTTACACCTTTTTCCCGTCTACTCTTCGACGACTTGTAAAATCGATGCTCGTGAATCTTGCTAGTTTCGATCTAAAACGATGTATCCCGTTGTTTCGAGCCGAAATACAAGTTTTCTCGCAGTCCTGAGAGAAAAAGTTTACACGTTTCTCTCGTCTACTCTTCGACGACTTGTGAAATCGATGCACGTGTATTTTGCTAGTTTCGATCTAAAACGATGTATCCCGTTGTTTTGAGCCGGAATACAAGTTTTCGCGCAGTTCTGAGAGAAAAAGTTACACATTTCTCTCGTCTACTCTTCGACGACTTGCAAAATCGATGCTCGTGAATCTTGCTAGTTTCGATCTAAAGCGATGTATCTCAATTATTTGAGCCGGAATACAAGTTTTCGCGCAGTTCTGAGAGAAAAAGTTTACACCTTTCTCTCGTCTACTCTTCGACGACTTGCAAAATCGATGCTCGTGAATCTTGATAGTTTCGATCTAAAACGATGTATCCCGTTGTTTTCAGCCGGAATAGAAGTTTTCGCGCAGTTCTGAGAGAAAAAGTTTACACCTTTCTCTCGTCTACTCTTCGACGACTTGTAAAATCGATGCTCGTGAATCTTGATAGTTTCGATCTAAAACAAAGTATCCCGTTGTTTTGAGCCGGAATACAAGTTTTCGCGCAGTTCTGAGAGAAAAAGTTTACACCTTTCTCTCGTCTACTCTTCGTCGACTTGTAAAATCGATGCATGTGAATTTTGCTACTTTCGATCTAAAACGATGTATCCCGTTGTTTTGAGCCGGAATACAATTTTTCGCGCAGTTCTGAGAGAAAAAGTTTACACCTTTCTCTCGTCTACTCTTCGACGACTTTTAAAATTGATGCTCGTGAATTTTGCTAGTTTCGATCTAAAACGATGTATCCCGTTGTTTTGAGCTGGAATACAAGTTTTCGCGCAGTTCTGAGAGAAAAAGTTTACACCTTTCTCTCGTCTACTCTTCGACGACTTGTAAAATCGATGCTCGTTAATCTTGCTAGTTTCGATCTAAAACGATGTATTCCGTTCTTTTGAGCCGGAATACAAGTTTTCGCGCAGTTCTGAGAGAAAAATTTACACCTTTCTCTCGTCTACTTTGTGACGACTTGTAAAATCGATGCTCGTGAATCTTGATAGTTTCGATCTAAAACGATGTATCCCGTTGTCTTGAGCCGGAATACAAGTTTTCGCGCAGTTCTGAGAGAAAAAGTTTACACCTTTTTCTTGTCTACTCTTCGACGACTTTTAAAATCGATGCTCGTGAATCTTGCTAGTTTCGATCTAAAACGATGTATGCCGTTGTTTTGAGCCGGAATACAAGTTTTCGCGCAGTTCTGAGAGAAAAAGTTTACACCTTTCTCTCGTCTACTCTTCGACGACTTGTAAAATCGATGCTCGTGAATCTTGCTAGTTTCAATCTAAAACGATGTATCCCAGTGTTTTGAGCCGGAATACAAGTTTTCGCGCAGTTCTGAGAGATAAAGTTTACACCTTTCTCTCCTCTACTCTTCGACGACTTGTAAAATCGATGCTCGTGATTCTTGATAGTTTCGCTCTAAAACAATGTATCCCGTTGTTTTGAGCCCGAATACGAGTTTTCGCGCAGTTCTGAGAGAAAAAGTTTACACCTTTCTCTCGTCTACTCTTCGACGACTTGTAAAATCGATGCTCGTGAATCTTGATAGTTTCGCTCTAAAACAATGTATCCCGTTATTTTGAGCCCGAATACGAGTTTTCGCGCATTTCTGAGAGAAAAAGTTTACACCTTTCTCTCGTCTACTCTTCGACGACTTGCAAAATCGATGCTCGTGAATCTTGATAGTTTCGATCTAAAACAATGTATCCCGTTGTTTTGAGCCGGAATACAACTTTTCGTGCAGTTCTGAGAGAAAAAGTTTACACCTTTCTCTCGTCTACTCTTCGACGACTTGTAAAATCGATGCTCGTTAATCTTGCTAGTTTCGATCTAAAACGATGTATTCCGTTGTTTTGAGCCGGAATACAAGTTTTCGCGCAGTTCTGAGAGAAAAATTTACACCTTTCTCTCGTTTACTCTTCGTCGACTTGTAAAATCGATGCTCGGTAACCTTGCTAGTTTCGATCTAAAACGATGTATCGCGTTGTTTTCAGCCGGAATACAAGTTTTCGCGCAGTTCTGAGAGAAGAAGTTTACACCTTTCTCTCGTCTACTCTTCGACGACTTGTAAAATCGATGCTCGTGAATATTGATAGTTTCGATCTAAAACGATGTATCCCGTTGTTTTGAGCCGGAATACAATTTTTCGCGCAGTTCTGAGAGAAAAAGTTTACACCTTTCTCTCGTCTACTCTTCGACGACATGTAAAATCGATGCTCGTGAATCTTGCTAGTTTCGATCTAAAGCGATGTATCTCAATTATTTGAGCCGGAATACAAGTTTTCGCGCAGTTCTGAGAGAAAAAGTTTACACCTTTCTCTCGTCTACTCTTCGACGACTTGTAAAATCGATGCTCGTGAATCTTGATAGTTTCGATCTAAAACGATGTATCCCGTTGTTTTGAGCCGGAATACAAGTTTTCGCGCAGTTCTGAGAGAAAAAGTTTACACCTTTCTCTCGTCTACTTTTCGACGACTTGTAAAATCGATGCTCGTTGATCTTGCTAGTTTCAATCTAGAACGATGTATTCCGTTGTTTTGAGCCGGAATACAAGTTTTCGCGCAGTTCTGAGAGAAAAATTTACACCTTTCTCTCGTCTACTCTGCGACGACTTGTAAAATCGATGCTCGTGAATTTTGATAGTTTCGCTCTAAAACAATTTACCCCGTTGCCGTTGTTTTGAGCCGGAATACGAGTTTTCGCGCAGTTCTGAGAGAAAACGTTTACACCTTTCTCTCGTCTACTCTTCGACGACTTGTAAAATCGATGCTCGTGAATCTTGATAGTTTCGATCTAAAACAATGTATTTCGTTGTTTTGAGCCGGAATACAAGTTTTCGCGCAGTTCTGAGAGAGAAATTTACACCTTTCTCTCGTCTACTCTGCAACGACTTGAAATATCGTTGCTCGTGAATCTTGCTAGTTTCGATCTAAAACGATGTATCCCGTTGTTTTGAGCCGGAATACAAGTTTTCGCGCAGTTCTGAGAGAAAAAGTTTACAACTATCTCTCGTGTACTCTTCGACGACTTGTAAAATCGATGCTCGTTAATTGTGCTAGTTTCGATCTAAAACGATGTATCCCGTTGTTTTGAGCCGGAATACTAGTTTTCGCGCTGTTCTGAGAGAAAAAGTTTACACCTTTCTCTCGTCTACTCTTCGTCGACTTGTAAAATCGTAGCTCGTTAATCTTGCTAGTTTCGATCTAAAACGATGTATCCTGTTGTTTTGAGCCGGAATACAAGTCTTCACGCAGTTCTGAGAGAAAACGTTTACACATTTCTCTCGTCTACTCTTCGACAACTTGTAAAATCGATGCTCGTGAATCTTGCTAGTTTCGATCTACAACGATGTATCCCGTTGTTTTGAGCCGGAATACAAATTTTTGCGCAGTTCTGAGAGAAAACGTTTACACCTTTCTCTTGTTCTCTTCGACGACATGTAAAATCGATGCTCGTGAATCTTGCTAGTTTCGATCTAAAGCGATGTATCTCAATTATTTGAGCCGGAATACAAGTTTTCGCGCAGTTCTGAGAGAAAAAGTTTACACCTTTCTCTCGTCTACTCTTCGACGACTTGTTAAATCGATGCTCGTGAATTTTGCTACTTTTGATCTAAAACGATGTATCCCGTTGTTTTGAGCCGGAATACAAGTTTTCGCGCAGTTCTGAGAGAAAAAGTTTACACCTTTCTCTCGTCTACTCTTCGACGACTTTTAAAATTGATGCTCGTGAATTTTGCTAGTTTCGATCTAAAACGATGTATCCCGTTGTCTTGAGCCGGAATACAAGTTTTCGCGCAGTTCTGAGAGAAAAAGTTTACACCTTTCTCTCGTCTACTCTTCGACGACTTGTAAAATCGATGCTCGTTAATCTTGCTAGTTTCAATCTAAAACGATGTATTCCGTTGTTTTGAGCCGGAATACAAGTTTTCGCGCAGTTCTGAGAGAAAACGTTTACACCTTTTTCTCGTCTACTCTTCGACGACTTGTAAAATCGATGCTCGTGAATCTTGCTAGTTTCGATCTAAAACGATGTATCCCGTTGTTTCGAGCCGAAATACAAGTTTTCTCGCAGTCCTGAGAGAAAAAGTTTACACGTTTCTCTCGTCTACTCTTCGACGACTTGTGAAATCGATGCACGTGTATTTTGCTAGTTTCGATCTAAAACGATGTATCCCGTTGTTTTGAGCCGGAATACAAGTTTTCGCGCAGTTCTGAGAGAAAAAGTTACACATTTCTCTCGTCTACTCTTCGACGACTTGCAAACTCAATGCTCGTGAATCTTGCTAGTTTCAATCTAAAGCGATGTATCTCAATTATTTGAGCCGGAATACAAGTTTTCGCGCAGTTCTGAGAGAAAAAGTTTACACCTTTCTCTCGTCTACTCTTCGACGACTTGCAAAATCGATGCTCGTGAATCTTGATAGTTTTGATCTAAAACGATGTATCCCGTTGTTTTCAGCCGGAATAGAAGTTTTCGCGCAGTTCTGAGAGAAAAAGTTTACACCTTTCTCTCGTCTACTCTTCGACGACTTGTAAAATCGATGCTCGTGAATCTTGATAGTTTCGATCTAAAACAAAGTATCCCGTTGTTTTGAGCCGGAATACAAGTTTTCGCGCAGTTCTGAGAGAAAAAGTTTACACCTTTCTCTCGTCTACTCTTCGTCGACTTGTAAAATCGATGCATGTGAATTTTGCTACTTTCGATCTAAAACGATGTATCCCGTTGTTTTGAGCCGGAATACAATTTTTCGCGCAGTTCTGAGAGAAAAAGTTTACACCTTTCTCTCGTCTACTCTTCGACGACTTTTAAAATTGATGCTCGTGAATTTTGCTAGTTTCGATCTAAAACGATGTATCCCGTTGTTTTGAGCTGGAATACAAGTTTTCGCGCAGTTCTGAGAGAAAAAGTTTACACCTTTCTCTCGTCTACTCTTCGACGACTTGTAAAATCGATGCTCGTTAATCTTGCTAGTTTCGATCTAAAACGATGTATTCCGTTCTTTTGAGCCGGAATACAAGTTTTCGCGCAGTTCTGAGAGAAAAATTTACACCTTTCTCTCGTCTACTCTGTGACGACTTGTAAAATCGATGCTCGTGAATCTTGATAGTTTCGATCTAAAACGATGTATCCCGTTGTCTTGAGCCGGAATACAAGTTTTCTCGCAGTTCTGAGAGAAAAAGTTTACACCTTTCTCTCGTCTACTCTTCGACGACTTGTAAAATCGATGCTCGTTAATCTTGCTAGTTTCAATCTAAAACGATGTATTCCGTTGTTTTGAGCCGGAATACAAGTTTTCGCGCAGTTCTGAGAGAAAACGTTTACACCTTTTTCTCGTCTACTCTTCGACGACTTGTAAAATCGATGCTCGTGAATCTTGCTAGTTTCGATCTAAAACGATGTATCCCGGTGTTTTGAGCCGAAATACAAGTTTTCTCGCAGTCCTGAGAGAAACAGTTTACACGTTTCTCTCGTCTACTCTTCGACGACTTGTGAAATCGATGCACGTGAATTTTGCTAGTTTCGATCTAAAACGATGTATCCCGTTGTTTTGAGCCGGAATACAAGTTTTCGCGCAGTTCTGAGAGAAAAAGTTACACATTTCTCTCGTCTACTCTTCGACGACTTGTAAAATCGATGCTCGTGAATTTTGCTTGTCTTGATCTAAAACGATGTATCCCGTTGTTTTGAGCCGCAATACAAGTTTTTGCGCAGTTCTGAGAGAAAAAGTTTACACCTTTCCCTCGTTCTCTTCTACGACATGTAAAATCGATGCTCGTGAATCTTGCTAGTTTTGATCTAAAACGATGTATCTCAATGATTTGAGCCGGAATACAAGTTTTCGCGCAGTTCTGAGAGAAAAAGTTTACACCTTTCTCTCGTCTACTCTTCGACGACTTGTTAAATCGATGCTCGTGAATTTTGCTACTTTCGATCTAAAACGATGTATCCCGTTGTTTTGAGCCGGAATACAAGTTTTCGCGCAGTTTTGAGAGAAAAAGTTTACAACTTTCTCTCGTCTACTCTTCGACGACTTGTTAAATCGATGCTCGTGAATTTTGCTACTTTCGATCTAAAACGATGTATCCCGTTGTTTTGAGCCGGAATACAATTTTTCGCGCAGTTCTGAGAGAAAAAGTTTACACCTTTCTCTCGTCTACTCTTCGACGACTTGTAAAATCGATGCTCGTGAATATTGATAGTTTCGATCTAAAACGATGTATCCCGTTGTCTTGAGCCGGAATACAAGTTTTCGCGCAGTTCTGAGAGAAAAAGTTTACACCTTTCTCTCGTCTACTCTTCGACGACTTTTAAAATCGATGCTCGTGAATCTTGCTAGTTTCGATCTAAAACGATGTATGCCGTTGTTTTGAGCCGGAATACAAGTTTTCGCGCAGTTCTGAGAGAAAAAGTTTACACCTTTCTCTCGTCTACTCTTCGACGACTTGTAAAATCGATGCTCGTGAATCTTGCTAGTTTCAATCTAAAACGATGTATCCCAGTGTTTTGAGCCGGAATACAAGTTTTCGCGCAGTTCTGAGAGATAAGTTTACACCTTTCTCTCCTCTACTCTTCGACGACTTGTAAAATCGATGCTCGTGATTCTTGATAGTTTCGCTCTAAAACAATGTATCCCGTTGTTTTGAGCCCGAATACGAGTTTTCGCGCAGTTCTGAGAGAAAAAGTTTACACCTTTCTCTCGTCTACTCTTCGACGACTTGTAAAATCGATGCTCGTGAATCTTGATAGTTTCGCTCTAAAACAATGTATCCCGTTATTTTGAGCCCGAATACGAGTTTTCGCGCATTTCTGAGAGAAAAAGTTTACACCTTTCTCTCGTCTACTCTTCGACGACTTGCAAAATCGATGCTCGTGAATCTTGATAGTTTCGATCTAAAACAATGTATCCCGTTGTTTTGAGCCGGAATACAACTTTTCGTGCAGTTCTGAGAGAAAAAGTTTACACCTTTCTCTCGTCTACTCTTCGACGACTTGTAAAATCGATGCTCGTTAATCTTGCTAGTTTCGATCTAAAACGATGTATTCCGTTGTTTTGAGCCGGAATACAAGTTTTCGCGCAGTTCTGAGAGAAAAATTTACACCTTTCTCTCGTTTACTCTTCGTCGACTTGTAAAATCGATGCTCGGTAACCTTGCTAGTTTCGATCTAAAACGATGTATCGCGTTGTTTTCAGCCGGAATACAAGTTTTCGCGCAGTTCTGAGAGAAGAAGTTTACACCTTTCTCTCGTCTACTCTTCGACGACTTGTAAAATCGATGCTCGTGAATATTGATAGTTTCGATCTAAAACGATGTATCCCGTTGTTTTGAGCCGGAATACAATTTTTCGCGCAGTTCTGAGAGAAAAAGTTTACACCTTTCTCTCGTCTACTCTTCGACGACATGTAAAATCGATGCTCGTGAATCTTGCTAGTTTCGATCTAAAGCGATTGTATCTCAATTATTTGAGCCGGAATACAAGTTTTCGCGCAGTTCTGAGAGAAAAAGTTTACACCTTTCTCTCGTCTACTCTTCGACGACTTGTAAAATCGATGCTCGTGAATCTTGATAGTTTTGATCTAAAACGATGTATCCCGTTGTTTTGAGCCCGAATACGAGTTTTCGCGCAGTTCTGAGAGAAAAAGTTTACACCTTTCTCTCGTCTACTCTTCGACGACTTGTAAAATCGATGCTCGTGAATCTTGATAGTTTCGCTCTAAAACAATGTATCCCGTTATTTTGAGCCCGAATACGAGTTTTCGCGCATTTCTGAGAGAAAAAGTTTACACCTTTCTCTCGTCTACTCTTCGACGACTTGCAAAATCGATGCTCGTGAATCTTGATAGTTTCGATCTAAAACAATGTATCCCGTTGTTTTGAGCCCGGAATACAACTTTTCGTGCAGTTCTGAGAGAAAAAGTTTACACCTTTCTCTCGTCTACTCTTCGACGACTTGTAAAATCGATGCTCGTTAATCTTGCTAGTTTCGATCTAAAACGATGTATTCCGTTGTTTTGAGCCGGAATACAAGTTTTCGCGCAGTTCTGAGAGAAAAATTTACACCTTTCTCTCGTTTACTCTTCGTCGACTTGTAAAATCGATGCTCGGTAACCTTGCTAGTTTCGATCTAAAACGATGTATCGCGTTGTTTTCAGCCGGAATACAAGTTTTCGCGCAGTTCTGAGAGAAGAAGTTTACACCTTTCTCTCGTCTACTCTTCGACGACTTGTAAAATCGATGCTCGTGAATATTGATAGTTTCGATCTAAAACGATGTATCCCGTTGTTTTGAGCCGGAATACAATTTTTCGCGCAGTTCTGAGAGAAAAAGTTTACACCTTTCTCTCGTCTACTCTTCGACGACATGTAAAATCGATGCTCGTGAATCTTGCTAGTTTCGATCTAAAGCGATGTATCTCAATTATTTGAGCCGGAATACAAGTTTTCGCGCAGTTCTGAGAGAAAAAGTTTACACCTTTTCTCTCGTCTACTCTTCGACGACTTGTAAAATCGATGCTCGTGAATCTTGATAGTTTCGATCTAAAACGATGTATCCCGTTGTTTTGAGCCGGAATACAAGTTTTCGCGCAGTTCTGAGAGAAAAAGTTTACACCTTTCTCTCGTCTACTTTTCGACGACTTGTAAAATCGATGCTCGTTGATCTTGCTAGTTTCAATCTAGAACGATGTATTCCGTTGTTTTGAGCCGGAATACAAGTTTTCGCGCAGTTCTGAGAGAAAAATTTACACCTTTCTCTCGTCTACTCTGCGACGACTTGTAAAATCGATGCTCGTGAATTTTGATAGTTTCGCTCTAAAACAATTTACCCCGTTGCCGTTGTTTTGAGCCGGAATACGAGTTTTCGCGCAGTTCTGAGAGAAAACGTTTACACCTTTCTCTCGTCTACTCTTCGACGACTTGTAAAATCGATGCTCGTGAATCTTGATAGTTTCGATCTAAAACAATGTATTTCGTTGTTTTGAGCCGGAATACAAGTTTTCGCGCAGTTCTGAGAGAGAAATTTACACCTTTCTCTCGTCTACTCTGCAACGACTTGAAATATCGTTGCTCGTTGAATCTTGCTAGTTTCGATCTAAAACGATGTATCCCGTTGTTTTGAGCCGGAATACAAGTTTTCGCGCAGTTCTGAGAGAAAAGTTTACAACTATCTCTCGTGTACTCTTCGACGACTTGTAAAATCGATGCTCGTTAATTGTGCTAGTTTCGATCTAAAACGATGTATCCCGTTGTTTTGAGCCGGAATACTAGTTTTCGCGCTGTTCTGAGAGAAAAAGTTTACACCTTTCTCTCGTCTACTCTTCGTCGACTTGTAAAATCGTAGCTCGTTAATCTTGCTAGTTTCGATCTAAAACGATGTATCCTGTTGTTTTGAGCCGGAATACAAGTCTTCACGCAGTTCTGAGAGAAAACGTTTACACATTTCTCTCGTCTACTCTTCGACAACTTGTAAAATCGATGCTCGTGAATCTTGCTAGTTTCGATCTACAACGATGTATCCCGTTGTTTTGAGCCGGAATACAAATTTTTGCGCAGTTCTGAGAGAAAACGTTTACACCTTTCTCTTGTTCTCTTCGACGACATGTAAAATCGATGCTCGTGAATCTTGCTAGTTTCGATCTAAAGCGATGTATCTCAATTATTTGAGCCGGAATACAAGTTTTCGCGCAGTTCTGAGAGAAAAAGTTTACACCTTTCTCTCGTCTACTCTTCGACGACTTGTTAAATCGATGCTCGTGAATTTTGCTACTTTTGATCTAAAACGATGTATCCCGTTGTTTTGAGCCGGAATACAAGTTTTCGCGCAGTTCTGAGAGAAAAAGTTTACACCTTTCTCTCGTCTACTCTTCGACGACTTTTAAAATTGATGCTCGTGAATTTTGCTAGTTTCGATCTAAAACGATGTATCCCGTTGTCTTGAGCCGGAATACAAGTTTTCGCGCAGTTCTGAGAGAAAAAGTTTACACCTTTCTCTCGTCTACTCTTCGACGACTTGTAAAATCGATGCTCGTTAATCTTGCTAGTTTCAATCTAAAACGATGTATTCCGTTGTTTTGAGCCGGAATACAAGTTTTCGCGCAGTTCTGAGAGAAAACGTTTACACCTTTTTCTCGTCTACTCTTCGACGACTTGTAAAATCGATGCTCGTGAATCTTGCTAGTTTCGATCTAAAACGATGTATCCCGTTGTTTCGAGCCGAAATACAAGTTTTCTCGCAGTCCTGAGAGAAAAAGTTTACACGTTTCTCTCGTCTACTCTTCGACGACTTGTGAAATCGATGCACGTGTATTTTGCTAGTTTCGATCTAAAACGATGTATCCCGTTGTTTTGAGCCGGAATACAAGTTTTCGCGCAGTTCTGAGAGAAAAAGTTACACATTTCTCTCGTCTACTCTTCGACGACTTGCAAACTCAATGCTCGTGAATCTTGCTAGTTTCAATCTAAAGCGATGTATCTCAATTATTTGAGCCGGAATACAAGTTTTCGCGCAGTTCTGAGAGAAAAAGTTTACACCTTTCTCTCGTCTACTCTTCGACGACTTGCAAAATCGATGCTCGTGAATCTTGATAGTTTTGATCTAAAACGATGTATCCCGTTGTTTTCAGCCGGAATAGAAGTTTCGCGCAGTTCTGAGAGAAAAAGTTTACACCTTTCTCTCGTCTACTCTTCGACGACTTGTAAAATCGATGCTCGTGAATCTTGATAGTTTCGATCTAAAACAAAGTATCCCGTTGTTTTGAGCCGGAATACAAGTTTTCGCGCAGTTCTGAGAGAAAAAGTTTACACCTTTCTCTCGTCTACTCTTCGTCGACTTGTAAAATCGATGCATGTGAATTTTGCTACTTTCGATCTAAAACGATGTATCCCGTTGTTTTGAGCCGGAATACAATTTTTCGCGCAGTTCTGAGAGAAAAAGTTTACACCTTTCTCTCGTCTACTCTTCGACGACTTTTAAAATTGATGCTCGTGAATTTTGCTAGTTTCGATCTAAAACGATGTATCCCGTTGTTTTGAGCTGGAAATACAAGTTTTCGCGCAGTTCTGAGAGAAAAAGTTTACACCTTTCTCTCGTCTACTCTTCGACGACTTGTAAAATCGATGCTCGTTAATCTTGCTAGTTTCGATCTAAAACGATGTATTCCGTTCTTTTGAGCCGGAATACAAGTTTTCGCGCAGTTCTGAGAGAAAAATTTACACCTTTCTCTCGTCTACTCTGTGACGACTTGTAAAATCGATGCTCGTGAATCTTGATAGTTTCGATCTAAAACGATGTATCCCGTTGTCTTGAGCCGGAATACAAGTTTTCTCGCAGTTCTGAGAGAAAAAGCTTACACCTTTCTCTCGTCTACTCTTCGACGACTTGTAAAATCGATGCTCGTTAATCTTGCTAGTTTCAATCTAAAACGATGTATTCCGTTGTTTTGAGCCGGAATACAAGTTTTCGCGCAGTTCTGAGAGAAAACGTTTACACCTTTTTCTCGTCTACTCTTCGACGACTTGTAAAATCGATGCTCGTGAATCTTGCTAGTTTCGATCTAAAACGATGTATCCCGGTGTTTTGAGCCGAAATACAAGTTTTCTCGCAGTCCTGAGAGAAAAAGTTTACACGTTTCTCTCGTCTACTCTTCGACGACTTGTGAAATCGATGCACGTGAATTTTGCTAGTTTCGATCTAAAACGATGTATCCCGTTGTTTTGAGCCGGAATACAAGTTTTCGCGCAGTTCTGAGAGAAAAAGTTACACATTTCTCTCGTCTACTCTTCGACGACTTGTAAAATCGATGCTCGTGAATTTTGCTTGTCTTGATCTAAAACGATGTATCCCGTTGTTTTGAGCCGCAATACAAGTTTTTGCGCAGTTCTGAGAGAAAAAGTTTACACCTTTCCCTCGTTCTCTTCTACGACATGTAAAATCGATGCTCGTGAATCTTGCTAGTTTTGATCTAAAACGATGTATCTCAATGATTTGAGCCGGAATACAAGTTTTCGCGCAGTTCTGAGAGAAAAAGTTTACACCTTTCTCTCGTCTACTCTTCGACGACTTGTTAAATCGATGCTCGTGAATTTTGCTACTTTCGATCTAAAACGATGTATCCCGTTGTTTTGAGCCGGAATACAAGTTTTCGCGCAGTTTTGAGAGAAAAAGTTTACAACTTTCTCTCGTCTACTCTTCGACGACTTGTTAAATCGATGCTCGTGAATTTTGCTACTTTCGATCTAAAACGATGTATCCCGTTGTTTTGAGCCGGAATACAATTTTTCGCGCAGTTCTGAGAGAAAAAGTTTACACCTTTCTCTCGTCTACTCTTCGACGACTTGTAAAATCGATGCTCGTGAATATTGATAGTTTCGATCTAAAACGATGTATCCCGTTGTCTTGAGCCGGAATACAAGTTTTCGCGCAGTTCTGAGAGAAAAAGTTTACACCTTTCTCTCGTCTACTCTTCGACGACTTTTAAAATCGATGCTCGTGAATCTTGCTAGTTTCGATCTAAAACGATGTATGCCGTTGTTTTGAGCCGGAATACAAGTTTTCGCGCAGTTCTGAGAGAAAAAGTTTACACCTTTCTCTCGTCTACTCTTCGACGACTTGTAAAATCGATGCTCGTGAATCTTGCTAGTTTCAATCTAAAACGATGTATCCCAGTGTTTTGAGCCGGAATACAAGTTTTCGCGCAGTT
Organism: Amblyomma americanum; assembly: GCF_052857255.1. NCBI lineage: Eukaryota > Metazoa > Arthropoda > Arachnida > Ixodida > Ixodidae > Amblyomma > Amblyomma americanum. The sequence continues at coordinate 289,653 of NW_027526576.1, read as the reverse complement.
CTGAGAGATAAAGTTTACACCTTTCTCTCCTCTACTCTTCGACGACTTGTAAAATCGATGCTCGTGATTCTTGATAGTTTCGCTCTAAAACAATGTATCCCGTTGTTTTGAGCCCGAATACGAGTTTTCGCGCAGTTCTGAGAGAAAAAGTTTACACCTTTCTCTCGTCTACTCTTCGACGACTTGTAAAATCGATGCTCGTGAATCTTGATAGTTTCGCTCTAAAACAATGTATCCCGTTATTTTGAGCCCGAATACGAGTTTTCGCGCATTTCTGAGAGAAAAAGTTTACACCTTTCTCTCGTCTACTCTTCGACGACTTGCAAAATCGATGCTCGTGAATCTTGATAGTTTCGATCTAAAACAATGTATCCCGTTGTTTTGAGCCGGAATACAACTTTTCGTGCAGTTCTGAGAGAAAAAGTTTACACCTTTCTCTCGTCTACTCTTCGACGACTTGTAAAATCGATGCTCGTTAATCTTGCTAGTTTCGATCTAAAACGATGTATTCCGTTGTTTTGAGCCGGAATACAAGTTTTCGCGCAGTTCTGAGAGAAAAATTTACACCTTTCTCTCGTTTACTCTTCGTCGACTTGTAAAATCGATGCTCGGTAACCTTGCTAGTTTCGATCTAAAACGATGTATCGCGTTGTTTTCAGCCGGAATACAAGTTTTCGCGCAGTTCTGAGAGAAGAAGTTTACACCTTTCTCTCGTCTACTCTTCGACGACATGTAAAATCGATGCTCGTGAATCTTGCTAGTTTCGATCTAAAGCGATGTATCTCAATTATTTGAGCCGGAATACAAGTTTTCGCGCAGTTCTGAGAGAAAAAGTTTACACCTTTCTCTCGTCTACTCTTCGACGACTTGTAAAATCGATGCTCGTGAATCTTGATAGTTTCGATCTAAAACGATGTATCCCGTTGTTTTGAGCCGGAATACAAGTTTTCGCGCAGTTCTGAGAGAAAAAGTTTACACCTTTCTCTCGTCTACTTTTCGACGACTTGTAAAATCGATGCTCGTTGATCTTGCTAGTTTCAATCTAGAACGATGTATTCCGTTGTTTTGAGCCGGAATACAAGTTTTCGCGCAGTTCTGAGAGAAAAATTTACACCTTTCTCTCGTCTACTCTGCGACGACTTGTAAAATCGATGCTCGTGAATTTTGATAGTTTCGCTCTAAAACAATTTACCCCGTTGCCGTTGTTTTGAGCCGGAATACGAGTTTTCGCGCAGTTCTGAGAGAAAACGTTTACACCTTTCTCTCGTCTACTCTTCGACGACTTGTAAAATCGATGCTCGTGAATCTTGATAGTTTCGATCTAAAACAATGTATTTCGTTGTTTTGAGCCGGAATACAAGTTTTCGCGCAGTTCTGAGAGAGAAATTTACACCTTTCTCTCGTCTACTCTGCAACGACTTGAAATATCGTTGCTCGTGAATCTTGCTAGTTTCGATCTAAAACGATGTATCCCGTTGTTTTGAGCCGGAATACAAGTTTTCGCGCAGTTCTGAGAGAAAAAGTTTACACCTATCTCTCGTGTACTCTTCGACGACTTGTAAAATCGATGCTCGTTAATTGTGCTAGTTTCGATCTAAAACGATGTATCCCGTTGTTTTGAGCCGGAATACTAGTTTTCGCGCTGTTCTGAGAGAAAAAGTTTACACCTTTCTCTCGTCTACTCTTCGACGACTTGTAAAATCGATGCTCGTGAATATTGATAGTTTCGATCTAAAACGATGTATCCCGTTGTTTTGAGCCGGAATACAATTTTTCGCGCAGTTCTGAGAGAAAAAGTTTACACCTTTCTCTCGTCTACTCTTCGACGACATGTAAAATCGATGCTCGTGAATCTTGCTAGTTTCGATCTAAAGCGATGTATCTCAATTATTTGAGCCGGAATACAAGTTTTCGCGCAGTTCTGAGAGAAAAAGTTTACACCTTTCTCTCGTCTACTCTTCGACGACTTGTAAAATCGATGCTCGTGAATCTTGATAGTTTCGATCTAAAACGATGTATCCCGTTGTTTTGAGCCGGAATACAAGTTTTCGCGCAGTTCTGAGAGAAAAAGTTTACACCTTTCTCTCGTCTACTTTTCGACGACTTGTAAAATCGATGCTCGTTGATCTTGCTAGTTTCAATCTAGAACGATGTATTCCGTTGTTTTGAGCCGGAATACAAGTTTTCGCGCAGTTCTGAGAGAAAAATTTACACCTTTCTCTCGTCTACTCTGCGACGACTTGTAAAATCGATGCTCGTGAATTTTGATAGTTTCGCTCTAAAACAATTTACCCCGTTGCCGTTGTTTTGAGCCGGAATACGAGTTTTCGCGCAGTTCTGAGAGAAAACGTTTACACCTTTCTCTCGTCTACTCTTCGACGACTTGTAAAATCGATGCTCGTGAATCTTGATAGTTTCGATCTAAAACAATGTATTTCGTTGTTTTGAGCCGGAATACAAGTTTTCGCGCAGTTCTGAGAGAGAAATTTACACCTTTCTCTCGTCTACTCTGCAACGACTTGAAATATCGTTGCTCGTGAATCTTGCTAGTTTCGATCTAAAACGATGTATCCCGTTGTTTTGAGCCGGAATACAAGTTTTCGCGCAGTTCTGAGAGAAAAAGTTTACACCTATCTCTCGTGTACTCTTCGACGACTTGTAAAATCGATGCTCGTTAATTGTGCTAGTTTCGATCTAAAACGATGTATCCCGTTGTTTTGAGCCGGAATACTAGTTTTCGCGCTGTTCTGAGAGAAAAAGTTTACACCTTTCTCTCGTCTACTCTTCGTCGACTTGTAAAATCGTAGCTCGTTAATCTTGCTAGTTTCGATCTAAAACGATGTATCCTGTTGTTTTGAGCCGGAATACAAGTCTTCACGCAGTTCTGAGAGAAAACGTTTACACATTTCTCTCGTCTACTCTTCGACAACTTGTAAAATCGATGCTCGTGAATCTTGCTAGTTTCGATCTACAACGATGTATCCCGTTGTTTTGAGCCGGAATACAAATTTTTGCGCAGTTCTGAGAGAAAACGTTTACACCTTTCTCTTGTTCTCTTCGACGACATGTAAAATCGATGCTCGTGAATCTTGCTAGTTTCGATCTAAAGCGATGTATCTCAATTATTTGAGCCGGAATACAAGTTTTCGCGCAGTTCTGAGAGAAAAAGTTTACACCTTTCTCTCGTCTACTCTTCGACGACTTGTTAAATCGATGCTCGTGAATTTTGCTACTTTTGATCTAAAACGATGTATCCCGTTGTTTTGAGCCGGAATACAAGTTTTCGCGCAGTTCTGAGAGAAAAAGTTTACACCTTTCTCTCGTCTACTCTTCGACGACTTTTAAAATTGATGCTCGTGAATTTTGCTAGTTTCGATCTAAAACGATGTATCCCGTTGTCTTGAGCCGGAATACAAGTTTTCGCGCAGTTCTGAGAGAAAAAGTTTACACCTTTCTCTCGTCTACTCTTCGACGACTTGTAAAATCGATGCTCGTTAATCTTGCTAGTTTCAATCTAAAACGATGTATTCCGTTGTTTTGAGCCGGAATACAAGTTTTCGCGCAGTTCTGAGAGAAAACGTTTACACCTTTTTCTCGTCTACTCTTCGACGACTTGTAAAATCGATGCTCGTGAATCTTGCTAGTTTCGATCTAAAACGATGTATCCCGTTGTTTCGAGCCGAAATACAAGTTTTCTCGCAGTCCTGAGAGAAAAAGTTTACACGTTTCTCTCGTCTACTCTTCGACGACTTGTGAAATCGATGCACGTGTATTTTGCTAGTTTCGATCTAAAACGATGTATCCCGTTGTTTTGAGCCGGAATACAAGTTTTCGCGCAGTTCTGAGAGAAAAAGTTACACATTTCTCTCGTCTACTCTTCGACGACTTGCAAACTCAATGCTCGTGAATCTTGCTAGTTTCAATCTAAAGCGATGTATCTCAATTATTTGAGCCGGAATACAAGTTTTCGCGCAGTTCTGAGAGAAAAAGTTTACACCTTTCTCTCGTCTACTTTTCGACGACTTGTAAAATCGATGCTCGTTGATCTTGCTAGTTTCAATCTAGAACGATGTATTCCGTTGTTTTGAGCCGGAATACAAGTTTTCGCGCAGTTCTGAGAGAAAAATTTACACCTTTCTCTCGTCTACTCTGCGACGACTTGTAAAATCGATGCTCGTGAATTTTGATAGTTTCGCTCTAAAACAATTTACCCCGTTGCCGTTGTTTTGAGCCGGAATACGAGTTTTCGCGCAGTTCTTAGAGAAAACGTTTACACCTTTCTCTCGTCTACTCTTCGACGACTTGTAAAATCGATGCTCGTGAATCTTGATAGTTTCGATCTAAAAGAATGTATTTCGTTGTTTTGAGCCGGAATACAAGTTTTCGCGCAGTTCTGAGAGAGAAATTTACACCTTTCTCTCGTCTACTCTGCAACGACTTGAAATATCGTTGCTCGTGAATCTTGCTAGTTTCGATCTAAAACGATGTATCCCGTTGTTTTGAGCCGGAATACAAGTTTTCGCGCAGTTCTGAGAGAAAAAGTTTACACCTATCTCTCGTGTACTCTTCGACGACTTGTAAAATCGATGCTCGTTAATTGTGCTAGTTTCGATCTAAAACGATGTATCCCGTTGTTTTGAGCCGGAATACTAGTTTTCGCGCTGTTCTGAGAGAAAAAGTTTACACCTTTCTCTCGTCTACTCTTCGTCGACTTGTAAAATCGTAGCTCGTTAATCTTGCTAGTTTCGATCTAAAACGATGTATCCTGTTGTTTTGAGCCGGAATACAAGTCTTCACGCAGTTCTGAGAGAAAACGTTTACACATTTCTCTCGTCTACTCTTCGACAACTTGTAAAATCGATGCTCGTGAATCTTGCTAGTTTCGATCTACAACGATGTATCCCGTTGTTTTGAGCCGGAATACAAATTTTTGCGCAGTTCTGAGAGAAAACGTTTACACCTTTCTCTTGTTCTCTTCGACGACATGTAAAATCGATGCTCGTGAATCTTGCTAGTTTCGATCTAAAGCGATGTATCTCAATTATTTGAGCCGGAATACAAGTTTTCGCGCAGTTCTGAGAGAAAAAGTTTACACCTTTCTCTCGTCTACTCTTCGACGACTTGTTAAATCGATGCTCGTGAATTTTGCTACTTTTGATCTAAAACGATGTATCCCGTTGTTTTGAGCCGGAATACAAGTTTTCGCGCAGTTCTGAGAGAAAAAGTTTACACCTTTCTCTCGTCTACTCTTCGACGACTTTTAAAATTGATGCTCGTGAATTTTGCTAGTTTCGATCTAAAACGATGTATCCCGTTGTCTTGAGCCGGAATACAAGTTTTCGCGCAGTTCTGAGAGAAAAAGTTTACACCTTTCTCTCGTCTACTCTTCGACGACTTGTAAAATCGATGCTCGTTAATCTTGCTAGTTTCAATCTAAAACGATGTATTCCGTTGTTTTGAGCCGGAATACAAGTTTTCGCGCAGTTCTGAGAGAAAACGTTTACACCTTTTTCTCGTCTACTCTTCGACGACTTGTAAAATCGATGCTCGTGAATCTTGCTAGTTTCGATCTAAAACGATGTATCCCGTTGTTTCGAGCCGAAATACAAGTTTTCTCGCAGTCCTGAGAGAAAAAGTTTACACGTTTCTCTCGTCTACTCTTCGACGACTTGTGAAATCGATGCACGTGTATTTTGCTAGTTTCGATCTAAAACGATGTATCCCGTTGTTTTGAGCCGGAATACAAGTTTTCGCGCAGTTCTGAGAGAAAAAGTTACACATTTCTCTCGTCTACTCTTCGACGACTTGCAAACTCAATGCTCGTGAATCTTGCTAGTTTCAATCTAAAGCGATGTATCTCAATTATTTGAGCCGGAATACAAGTTTTCGCGCAGTTCTGAGAGAAAAAGTTTACACCTTTCTCTCGTCTACTTTTCGACGACTTGTAAAATCGATGCTCGTTGATCTTGCTAGTTTCAATCTAGAACGATGTATTCCGTTGTTTTGAGCCGGAATACAAGTTTTCGCGCAGTTCTGAGAGAAAAATTTACACCTTTCTCTCGTCTACTCTGCGACGACTTGTAAAATCGATGCTCGTGAATTTTGATAGTTTCGCTCTAAAACAATTTACCCCGTTGCCGTTGTTTTGAGCCGGAATACGAGTTTTCGCGCAGTTCTGAGAGAAAACGTTTACACCTTTCTCTCGTCTACTCTTCGACGACTTGTAAAATCGATGCTCGTGAATCTTGATAGTTTCGATCTAAAAGAATGTATTTCGTTGTTTTGAGCCGGAATACAAGTTTTCGCGCAGTTCTGAGAGAGAAATTTACACCTTTCTCTCGTCTACTCTGCAACGACTTGAAATATCGTTGCTCGTGAATCTTGCTAGTTTCGATCTAAAACGATGTATCCCGTTGTTTTGAGCCGGAATACTAGTTTTCGCGCTGTTCTGAGAGAAAAAGTTTACACCTTTCTCTCGTCTACTCTTCGTCGACTTGTAAAATCGTAGCTCGTTAATCTTGCTAGTTTCGATCTAAAACGATGTATCCTGTTGTTTTGAGCCGGAATACAAGTCTTCACGCAGTTCTGAGAGAAAACGTTTACACATTTCTCTCGTCTACTCTTCGACAACTTGTAAAATCGATGCTCGTGAATCTTGCTAGTTTCGATCTACAACGATGTATCCCGTTGTTTTGAGCCGGAATACAAATTTTTGCGCAGTTCTGAGAGAAAACGTTTACACCTTTCTCTTGTTCTCTTCGACGACATGTAAAATCGATGCTCGTGAATCTTGCTAGTTTCGATCTAAAGCGATGTATCTCAATTATTTGAGCCGGAATACAAGTTTTCGCGCAGTTCTGAGAGAAAAAGTTTACACCTTTCTCTCGTCTACTCTTCGACGACTTGTTAAATCGATGCTCGTGAATTTTGCTACTTTTGATCTAAAACGATGTATCCCGTTGTTTTGAGCCGGAATACAAGTTTTCGCGCAGTTCTGAGAGAAAAAGTTTACACCTTTCTCTCGTCTACTCTTCGACGACTTTTAAAATTGATGCTCGTGAATTTTGCTAGTTTCGATCTAAAACGATGTATCCCGTTGTCTTGAGCCGGAATACAAGTTTTCGCGCAGTTCTGAGAGAAAAAGTTTACACCTTTCTCTCGTCTACTCTTCGACGACTTGTAAAATCGATGCTCGTTAATCTTGCTAGTTTCAATCTAAAACGATGTATTCCGTTGTTTTGAGCCGGAATACAAGTTTTCGCGCAGTTCTGAGAGAAAACGTTTACACCTTTTTCTCGTCTACTCTTCGACGACTTGTAAAATCGATGCTCGTGAATCTTGCTAGTTTCGATCTAAAACGATGTATCCCGTTGTTTCGAGCCGAAATACAAGTTTTCTCGAAGTCCTGAGAGAAAAAGTTTACACGTTTCTCTCGTCTACTCTTCGACGACTTGTGAAATCGATGCACGTGTATTTTGCTAGTTTCGATCTAAAACGATGTATCCCGTTGTTTTGAGCCGGAATACAAGTTTTCGCGCAGTTCTGAGAGAAAAAGTTACACATTTCTCTCGTCTACTCTTCGACGACTTGCAAACTCAATGCTCGTGAATCTTGCTAGTTTCAATCTAAAGCGATGTATCTCAATTATTTGAGCCGGAATACAAGTTTTCGCGCAGTTCTGAGAGAAAAAGTTTACACCTTTCTCTCGTCTACTCTTCGACGACTTGCAAAATCGATGCTCGTGAATCTTGATAGTTTCGATCTAAAACGATGTATCCCGTTGTTTTCAGCCGGAATAGAAGTTTTCGCGCAGTTCTGAGAGAAAAAGTTTACACCTTTCTCTCGTCTACTCTTCGACGACTTGTAAAATCGATGCTCGTGAATCTTGATAGTTTCGATCTAAAACAAAGTATCCCGTTGTTTTGAGCCGGAATACAAGTTTTCGCGCAGTTCTGAGAGAAAAAGTTTACACCTTTCTCTCGTCTACTCTTCGTCGACTTGTAAAATCGATGCATGTGAATTTTGCTACTTTCGATCTAAAACGATGTATCCCGTTGTTTTGAGCCGGAATACAATTTTTCGCGCAGTTCTGAGAGAAAAAGTTTACACCTTTCTCTCGTCTACTCTTCGACGACTTTTAAAATTGATGCTCGTGAATTTTGCTAGTTTCGATCTAAAACGATGTATCCCGTTGTTTTGAGCTGGAATACAAGTTTTCGCGCAGTTCTGAGAGAAAAAGTTTACACCTTTCTCTCGTCTACTCTTCGACGACTTGTAAAATCGATGCTCGTTAATCTTGCTAGTTTCGATCTAAAACGATGTATTCCGTTCTTTTGAGCCGGAATACAAGTTTTCGCGCAGTTCTGAGAGAAAAATTTACACCTTTCTCTCGTCTACTCTGTGACGACTTGTAAAATCGATGCTCGTGAATCTTGATAGTTTCGATCTAAAACGATGTATCCCGTTGTCTTGAGCCGGAATACAAGTTTTCTCGCAGTTCTGAGAGAAAAAGTTTACACCTTTCTCTCGTCTACTCTTCGACGACTTGTAAAATCGATGCTCGTTAATCTTGCTAGTTTCAATCTAAAACGATGTATTCCGTTGTTTTGAGCCGGAATACAAGTTTTCGCGCAGTTCTGAGAGAAAACGTTTACACCTTTTTCTCGTCTACTCTTCGACGACTTGTAAAATCGATGCTCGTGAATCTTGCTAGTTTCGATCTAAAACGATGTATCCCGGTGTTTTGAGCCGAAATACAAGTTTTCTCGCAGTCCTGAGAGAAAAAGTTTACACGTTTCTCTCGTCTACTCTTCGACGACTTGTGAAATCGATGCACGTGAATTTTGCTAGTTTCGATCTAAAACGATGTATCCCGTTGTTTTGAGCCGGAATACAAGTTTTCGCGCAGTTCTGAGAGAAAAAGTTACACATTTCTCTCGTCTACTCTTCGACGACTTGTAAAATCGATGCTCGTGAATTTTGCTTGTCTTGATCTAAAACGATGTATCCCGTTGTTTTGAGCCGCAATACAAGTTTTTGCGCAGTTCTGAGAGAAAAAGTTTACACCTTTCCCTCGTTCTCTTCTACGACATGTAAAATCGATGCTCGTGAATCTTGCTAGTTTTGATCTAAAACGATGTATCTCAATGATTTGAGCCGGAATACAAGTTTTCGCGCAGTTCTGAGAGAAAAAGTTTACACCTTTCTCTCGTCTACTCTTCGACGACTTGTTAAATCGATGCTCGTGAATTTTGCTACTTTCGATCTAAAACGATGTATCCCGTTGTTTTGAGCCGGAATACAAGTTTTCGCGCAGTTTTGAGAGAAAAAGTTTACAACTTTCTCTCGTCTACTCTTCGACGACTTGTTAAATCGATGCTCGTGAATTTTGCTACTTTCGATCTAAAACGATGTATCCCGTTGTTTTGAGCCGGAATACAATTTTTCGCGCAGTTCTGAGAGAAAAAGTTTACACCTTTCTCTCGTCTACTCTTCGACGACTTGTAAAATCGATGCTCGTGAATATTGATTGTTTCGCTCTAAAAGAATGAATCCCGTTGTTTTGAGCCGGAATACGAGTTTTCGCGCAGTTCTGAGAGAAAAAGTTTACACCTTTCTCTCGTCTACTCTTCGACGACTTGTAAAATCGATGCCCGTTAATCGTGCTAGTTTCGATCTAAAACGATGTATCCCGTTGTTTTGAGCCAGAATACAAGTTTTCGCGCAGTTCTGAGAGAAAAAGTTTACAACTTTCTCTCGTCTACTCTTCGACGACTTGTTAAATCGATGCTCGTGAATTTTGCTACTTTCGATCTAAAACGATGTATCCCGTTGTTTTGAGCCGGAATACAATTTTTCGCGCAGTTCTGAGAGAAAAAGTTTACACCTTTCTCTCGTCTACTCTTCGACGACTTGTAAAATCGATGCTCGTGAATATTGATAGTTTCGCTCTAAAACAATGAATCCCGTTGTTTTGAGCCGGAATACGAGTTTTCGCGCAGTTCTGAGAGAAAAAGTTTACACCTTTCTCTCGTCTACTCTTCGACGACTTGTAAAATCGATGCCCGTTAATCGTGCTAGTTTCGATCTAAAACGATGTATCCCGTTGTTTTGAGCCAGAATACAAGTTTTCGCGCAGTTCTGAGAGAAAAAGTTTACAACTTTCTCTCGTCTACTCTTCGACGACTTGTTAAATCGATGCTCGTGAATTTTGCTACTTTCGATCTAAAACGATGTATCCCGTTGTTTTGAGCCGGAATACAATTTTTCGCGCAGTTCTGAGAGAAAACGTTTACACCTTTCTCTCGTCTACTCTTCGACGACTTGTAAAATCGATGCTCGTGAATATTGATAGTTTCGCTCTAAAACAATGAATCCCGTTGTTTTGAGCCGGAATACAATTTTTCGCGCAGTTCTGAGAGAAAAAGTTTACACCTTTTTCTTGTCTACTCTTCGACGACTTTTAAAATCGATGCTCGTTAATCTTGCTAGTTTCGATCTAAAACAATGAATCCCGTTGTTTTGAGCCGGAATACAAGTTTTCGCGCAGTTCTGAGAGAAAAAGTTTACACCTTTCTCTCGTCTACTCTTCGACGACTTGTAAAATCGATGCTCGTTAATCTTGCTAGTTTCGATCTAAAACGATGTATTCCGTTGTTTTGAGCCGGAATACAAGTTTTCGCGCAGTTCTGAGAGAAAAATTTACAACTTTCTCTCGTCTACTCTGCGACGACTTGTAAAATCGATGCTCGTGAATCTTGATAGTTTCGCTCTAAAACAATGTATCCCGTTGTTTTGAGCCGGAATACAAGTTTTCGCGCAGTTCTGAGAGAAAAAGTTTACACCTTTCTCTCGTCTACTCTTCGACGACTTGTAAAATCGATGCTCGTGAATATTGATAGTTTCGCTCTAAAACAATGAATCCCGTTGTTTTGAGCCGGAATACAATTTTTCGCGCAGTTCTGAGAGAAAAAGTTTACACCTTTTTCTTGTCTACTCTTCGACGACTTTTAAAATCGATGCTCGTTAATCTTGCTAGTTTCGATCTAAAACAATGAATCCCGTTGTTTTGAGCCGGAATACAAGTTTTCGCGCAGTTCTGAGAGAAAAAGTTTACACCTTTCTCTCGTCTACTCTTCGACGACTTGTAAAATCGATGCTCGTTAATCTTGCTAGTTTCGATCTAAAACGATGTATTCCGTTGTTTTGAGCCGGAATACAAGTTTTCGCGCAGTTCTGAGAGAAAAATTTACAACTTTCTCTCGTCTACTCTGCGACGACTTGTAAAATCGATGCTCGTGAATCTTGATAGTTTCGCTCTAAAACAATGTATCCCGTTGTTTTGAGCCCGAATACGAGTTTTCGCGCTGTTCTGAGAGAAAAAGTTTACACCTTTCTCTCGTCTACTCTTCGACGACTTGTAAAATCGATGCTCGTGAATATTGATAGTTTCGCTCTAAAACAATGAATCCCGTTGTTTTGACCCGGAATACGAGTTTTCGCGCAGTTCTGAGAGAAAAAGTTTACACCTTTCTCTCGTCTACTCTTCGACGACTTGTAAAATCGATGCCCGTTAATCGTGCTAGTTTCGATCTAAAACGATGTATCCCGTTGTTTTGAGCCAGAATACAAGTTTTCGCGCAGTTCTGAGAGAAAAAGTTTACAACTTTCTCTCGTCTACTCTTCGACGACTTGTTAAATCGATGCTCGTGAATTTTGCTACTTTCGATCTAAAACGATGTATCCCGTTGTTTTGAGCCGGAATACAATTTTTCGCGCAGTTCTGAGAGAAAAAGTTTACACCTTTCTCTCGTCTACTCTTCGACGACTTGTAAAATCGATGCTCGTTAATCTTGCTAGTTTCGATCTAAAACGATGTATTCCGTTGTTTTGAGCCGGAATACAAGTTTTCGCGCAGTTCTGAGAGAAAAAGTTTACACCTTTCCCTCGTTCTCTTCTACGACATGTAAAATCGATGCTCGTGAATCTTGCTAGTTTTGATCTAAAACGATGTATCTCAATGATTTGAGCCGGAATACAAGTTTTCGCGCAGTTCTGAGAGAAAAAGTTTACACCTTTCTCTCGTCTACTCTTCGACGACTTGTTAAATCGATGCTCGTGAATTTTGCTACTTTCGATCTAAAACGATGTATCCCGTTGTTTTGAGCCGGAATACAAGTTTTCGCGCAGTTTTGAGAGAAAAAGTTTACACCTTTCTCTCGTCTACTCTTCGACGACTTGTAAAATCGATGCTCGTTAATCTTGCTAGTTTCGATCTAAAACGATGTATTCCGTTGTTTTGAGCCGGAATACAAGTTTTCGCGCAGTTCTGAGAGAAAAATTTACAACTTTCTCTCGTCTACTCTGCGACGACTTGTAAAATCGATGCTCGTGAATCTTGATAGTTTCGCTCTAAAACAATGTATCCCGTTGTTTTGAGCCCGAATACGAGTTTTCGCGCTGTTCTGAGAGAAAAAGTTTACACCTTTCTCTCGTCTACTCTTCCACGACTTGTAAAATCGATGCTCGTTAATCTTGATAGTTTCGCTCTAAAACAATGTATCCCGTTGTTTTGAGCCCGAAAACGAGTTTTCGCGCAGAGTTGAGAGAAAAAGTTTACACCTTTCTCTCGTCTTCTCTTCGACGACTTGTAAAATCGATGCTCGTGAATCTTGCTAGTTTCAATCTAAAACGATGTATCCCAGTGTTTTGAGCCGGAATACAAGTTTTCACGCAGTTCTGAGAGAAAAAGTTTACACCTTTCTCTCCTCTACTCTTCGACGACTTGTAAAATCGATGCTCGTGAATCTTGATAGTTTCGCTCTAAAACAATGTATCCCGTTGTTTTGAGCCCGAATACGAGTTTTCGCGCAGTTCTGAGAGAAAAAGTTTACACCTTTCTCTCGTCTACTCTTCGACGACTTGTAAAATCGATGCTCGTGAATCTTGATAGTTTCGATCTAAAACAATGTATCCCGTTGTTTTGAGCCGGAATACAAGTTTTCGCGCAGTTCTGAGAGAAAAAGTTTACACCTTTCTCTCGTCTACTCTTCGACGACTTGTAAAATCGATGCTCGTTAACCTTGCTAGTTTCGATCTAAAACGATGTATTCCGTTGTTTTGATCCGGAATACAAGTTTTCGCGCAGTTCTGAGAGAAAAATTTACACCTTTCTCTCGTTTACTCTTCGTCGACTTGTAAAATCGATGCTCGGTAATCTTGCTAGTTTCGATCTAAAACGATGTATCCCGTTGTTTTCAGCCGGAATACAAGTTTTCGCGCAGTTCTGAGAGAAAAAGTTTACACCTTTCTCTCGTCTACTCTTCGACGACTTGTAAAATCGATGCTCGTGAATCTTGATAGTTTCGCTCTAAAACAATGTATCCCGTTGTTTTGAGCCGGAATACAAGTTTTCGCGCAGTTCTGAGAGAAAAAGTTTACACCTTTCTCTCGTCTACTCTTCGACGACTTGTAAAATCGATGCTCGTGAATCTTGATAGTTTCGCTCTAAAACAAAGTATCCCGTTGTTTTGAGCCGGAATACAAGTTTTCGCGCAGTTCTGAGAGAAAAAGTTTACACCTTTCTCTCGTCTACTCTTCGTCGACTTGTAAAATCGATGCATGTGAATTTTGCTTGTCTTGACCTAAAACGATGTATCCCGTTGTTTTGAGCCGCAATATAAGTTTTCGCGCAGTTCTGAGAGAAAAAGTTTACACCTTTCTGTCGTCTAATTTTCGACGACTTGTTAAATCGATGCTCGTGAATTTTGCTACTTTCGATCTAAAACGATGTATCCCGTTGTTTTGAGCCGGAATACAAGTTTTCGCGCAGTTCTGAGAGAATAAGTTTCCACCTTTCTCTCGTCTACTCTTCGACGACTTGTAAAATTGATGCTCGTGAATTTTGCTAGTTTCGATCTAAAATGATGTATCCCGTTGTTTTGAGCCGGAATACAATTTTTTGCGCAGTTCTGAGAGAAAAAGTTTACACCTTTCTCTCGTCTACTCTTCGACGACTTGTAAAATCGATGCTCGTGAATCTTGATAGTTTCGATCTAAAACGATGTATTTCGTTGTTTTGAGCCGGAATACAAGTTTTCGCACAGTTCTGAGAGAAAAAGTTTACACCTTTCTCTCGTCTACTCTTCGACGACTTGCAAAATCGATGCTCGTGAATCTTGATAGTTTCGATCTAAAACAATGTATCCCGTTGTTTTGAGCCGGAATACATGTTTTCGCGCAGTTCTGAGAGAAAAAGTTTACACCTTTCTCTCGTCTACTCTTCGACGACTTGTAAAATCGATGCTCGTGAATCTTGATAGTTTCGCTCTAAAACAATGTATCCCGTTGTTTTGAGCCGGAATACAAGTTTTCGCGCAGTTCTGAGAGAAAAACTTTACACCTATCTCTCGTCTACTCTTCGACGACTTGTAAAATCGATGCTCGTTAATTGTGCTAATTTCGATCTAAAACAAAGTATCCCGTTGTTTTGAGCCGGAATACAAGTTTTCGCGCAGTTCTGAGAGATAAAGTTTACACCTTTCTCTCGTCTACTCTTCGTCGACTTGTAAAATCGATGCATGTGAATTTTGCTACTTTCGATCTAAAACGATGTATCCCGTTGTTTTGAGCCGGAATACAATTTTTCGCGCAGTTCTGAGAGAAAAAGTTTACACCTTTCTCTCGTCTACTCTTCGACGACTTGTAAAATCGATGCCCGTGAATATTGATAGTTTCGCTCTAAAACAATGAATCCCGTTGTTTTGAGCCGGAATACGAGTTTTCGCGCAGTTCTGCGAGAAAAAGTTTACACCTTTCTCTCGTCTACTCTTCGACGACTTGTAAAATCGATGCCCGTTAATCGTGCTAGTTTCGATCTAAAACGATGTATTCCGTTGTTTTGAGCCGGAATACAAGTTTTCGCGCAGTTCTGAGAGAAAAAGTTTACACCTTTTTCTTGTCTACTCTTCGACGACTTTTAAAATCGATGCTCGTGAATCTTGCTAGTTTCGATCTAAAACGATGTATCCCGTTGTTTTGAGCCGGAATACAAGTTTTCGCGCAGTTCTGAGAGAAAAAGTTTACACCTTTCTCTCGTCTACTCTTCGACGACTTGTAAAATCGATGCTCGTTAATCTTGCTAGTTTCGATCTAAAACGATGTATTCCGTTGTTTTGACCCGGAATACAAGTTTTCGCGCAGTTCTGAGAGAAAAATTTACAACTTTCTCTCGTCTACTCTGCGACGACTTGTAAAATCGATGCTCGTGAATCTTGATAGTTTCGCTCTAAAACAATGTATCCCGTTGTTTTGAGCCCGAATACGAGTTTTCGCGCTGTTCTGAGAGAAAAAGTTTACACCTTTCTCTCGTCTACTCTGCGACGACTTGTAAAATCGATGCTCGTGAATCTTGATAGTTTCGATCTAAAACGATGTATCCCGTTGTCTTGAGCCGGAATACAAGTTTTCTCGCAGTTCTGAGAGAAAAAGTTTACACCTTTCTCTCGTCTACTCTTCGACGACTTGTAAAATCGATGCTCGTTAATCTTGCTAGTTTCAATCTAAAACGATGTATTCCGTTGTTTTGAGCCGGAATACAAGTTTTCGCGCAGTTCTGAGAGAAAACGTTTACACCTTTTTCTCGTCTACTCTTCGACGACTTGTAAAATCGATGCTCGTGAATCTTGCTAGTTTCGATCTAAAACGATGTATCCCGGTGTTTTGAGCCGAAATACAAGTTTTCTCGCAGTCCTGAGAGAAAAAGTTTACACGTTTCTCTCGTCTACTCTTCGACGACTTGTGAAATCGATGCACGTGAATTTTGCTAGTTTCGATCTAAAACGATGTATCCCGTTGTTTTGAGCCGGAATACAAGTTTTCGCGCAGTTCTGAGAGAAAAAGTTACACATTTCTCTCGTCTACTCTTCGACGACTTGTAAAATCGATGCTCGTGAATTTTGCTTGTCTTGATCTAAAACGATGTATCCCGTTGTTTTGAGCCGCAATACAAGTTTTTGCGCAGTTCTGAGAGAAAAAGTTTACACCTTTCCCTCGTTCTCTTCTACGACATGTAAAATCGATGCTCGTGAATCTTGCTAGTTTTGATCTAAAACGATGTATCTCAATGATTTGAGCCGGAATACAAGTTTTCGCGCAGTTCTGAGAGAAAAAGTTTACACCTTTCTCTCGTCTACTCTTCGACGACTTGTTAAATCGATGCTCGTGAATTTTGCTACTTTCGATCTAAAACGATGTATCCCGTTGTTTTGAGCCGGAATACAAGTTTTCGCGCAGTTTTGAGAGAAAAAGTTTACAACTTTCTCTCGTCTACTCTTCGACGACTTGTTAAATCGATGCTCGTGAATTTTGCTACTTTCGATCTAAAACGATGTATCCCGTTGTTTTGAGCCGGAATACAATTTTTCGCGCAGTTCTGAGAGAAAAAGTTTACACCTTTCTCTCGTCTACTCTTCGACGACTTGTAAAATCGATGCTCGTGAATATTGATAGTTTCGCTCTAAAACAATGAATCCCGTTGTTTTGAGCCGGAATACGAGTTTTCGCGCAGTTCTGAGAGAAAAAGTTTACACCTTTCTCTCGTCTACTCTTCGACGACTTGTAAAATCGATGCCCGTTAATCGTGCTAGTTTCGATCTAAAACGATGTATCCCTTTGTTTTGAGCCAGAATACAAGTTTTCGCGCAGTTCTGAGAGAAAAAGTTTACAACTCTCTCGTCTACTCTGCGACGACTTGTAAAATCGATGCTCGTGAATCTTGATAGTTTCGCTCTAAAACAATGTATCCCGTTGTTTTGAGCCCGAATACGAGTTTTCGCGCTGTTCTGAGAGAAAAAGTTTACACCTTTCTCTCGTCTACTCTTCCACGACTTGTAAAATCGATGCTCGTTAATCTTGATAGTTTCGCTCTAAAACAATGTATCCCGTTGTTTTGAGCCCGAAAACGAGTTTTCGCGCAGAGTTGAGAGAAAAAGTTTACACCTTTCTCTCGTCTTCTCTTCGACGACTTGTAAAATCGATGCTCGTGAATCTTGCTAGTTTCAATCTAAAACGATGTATCCCAGTGTTTTGAGCCGGAATACAAGTTTTCACGCAGTTCTGAGAGAAAAAGTTTACACCTTTCTCTCCTCTACTCTTCGACGACTTGTAAAATCGATGCTCGTGAATCTTGATAGTTTCGCTCTAAAACAATGTATCCCGTTGTTTTGAGCCCGAATACGAGTTTTCGCGCAGTTCTGAGAGAAAAAGTTTACACCTTTCTCTCGTCTACTCTTCGACGACTTGTAAAATCGATGCTCGTGAATCTTGATAGTTTCGATCTAAAACAATGTATCCCGTTGTTTTGAGCCGGAATACAAGTTTTCGCGCAGTTCTGAGAGAAAAAGTTTACACCTTTCTCTCGTCTACTCTTCGACGACTTGTAAAATCGATGCTCGTTAACCTTGCTAGTTTCGATCTAAAACGATGTATTCCGTTGTTTTGATCCGGAATACAAGTTTTCGTGCAGTTCTGAGAGAAAAATTTACACCTTTCTCTCGTTTACTCTTCGTCGACTTGTAAAATCGATGCTCGGTAATCTTGCTAGTTTCGATCTAAAACGATGTATCCCGTTGTTTTCAGCCGGAATACAAGTTTTCGCGCAGTTCTGAGAGAAAAAGTTTACACCTTTCTCTCGTCTACTCTTCGACGACTTGTAAAATCGATGCTCGTGAATCTTGATAGTTTCGCTCTAAAACAATGTATCCCGTTGTTTTGAGCCGGAATACAAGTTTTCGCGCAGTTCTGAGAGAAAAAGTTTACACCTTTCTCTCGTCTACTCTTCGACGACTTGTAAAATCGATGCTCGTGAATCTTGATAGTTTCGCTCTAAAACAAAGTATCCCGTTGTTTTGAGCCGGAATACAAGTTTTCGCGCAGTTCTGAGAGAAAAAGTTTACACCTTTCTCTCGTCTACTCTTCGTCGACTTGTAAAATCGATGCATGTGAATTTTGCTTGTCTTGACCTAAAACGATGTATCCCGTTGTTTTGAGCCGCAATATAAGTTTTCGCGCAGTTCTGAGAGAAAAAGTTTACACCTTTCTCTCGTCTAATTTTCGACGACTTGTTAAATCGATGCTCGTGAATTTTGCTACTTTCGATCTAAAACGATGTATCCCGTTGTTTTGAGCCGGAATACAAGTTTTCGCGCAGTTCTGAGAGAATAAGTTTCCACCTTTCTCTCGTCTACTCTTCGACGACTTGTAAAATTGATGCTCGTGAATTTTGCTAGTTTCGATCTAAAATGATGTATCCCGTTGTTTTGAGCCGGAATACAATTTTTTGCGCAGTTCTGAGAGAAAAAGTTTACACCTTTCTCTCGTCTACTCTTCGACGACTTGTAAAATCGATGCTCGTGAATCTTGATAGTTTCGATCTAAAACGATGTATCTCAATTATTTGAGCCGGAATACAAGTTTTCTCGCAGTTCTGAGTGAAAAAGTTTACTCCTTTCTCTCGTCTACTCTTCGACGACTTGTTAAATCGATGCTCGTGAATTTTGCTACTTTCGATCTAAAACGATGTATCCCGTTGTTTTGAGCCAGAATACAAGTTTTCGCGCAGTTCTGAGAGAAAAAGTTTACACCTTTTTCATGTCTACTCTTCGACGACTTGTTAAATCGATGCTCGTGAATTTTGCTACTTTCGATCTAAAACGATGTATCCCGTTGTTTTGAGCCGGAATACAAGTTTTCGCGCAGTTTTGAGAGAAAAAGTTTACAACTTTCTCTCGTCTACTCTTCGACGACTTGTTAAATCGATGCTCGTGAATTTTGCTACTTTCGATCTAAAACGATGTATCCCGTTGTTTTGAGCCGGAATACAATTTTTCGCGCAGTTCTGAGAGAAAAAGTTTACACCTTTCTCTCGTCTACTCTTCGACGACTTGTAAAATCGATGCTCGTGAATATTGATAGTTTCGCTCTAAAACAATGAATCCCGTTGTTTTGAGCCGGAATACGAGTTTTCGCGCAGTTCTGAGAGAAAAAGTTTACACCTTTCTCTCGTCTACTCTTCGACGACTTGTAAAATCGATGCCCGTTAATCGTGCTAGTTTCGATCTAAAACGATGTATCCCTTTGTTTTGAGCCAGAATACAAGTTTTCGCGCAGTTCTGAGAGAAAAAGTTTACAACTTTCTCTCGTCTACTCTGCGACGACTTGTAAAATCGATGCTCGTGAATCTTGATAGTTTCGCTCTAAAACAATGTATCCCGTTGTTTTGAGCCCGAATACGAGTTTTCGCGCTGTTCTGAGAGAAAAAGTTTACACCTTTCTCTCGTCTACTCTTCCACGACTTGTAAAATCGATGCTCGTTAATCTTGATAGTTTCGCTCTAAAACAATGTATCCCGTTGTTTTGAGCCCGAAAACGAGTTTTCGCGCAGAGTTGAGAGAAAAAGTTTACACCTTTCTCTCGTCTTCTCTTCGACGACTTGTAAAATCGATGCTCGTGAATCTTGCTAGTTTCAATCTAAAACGATGTATCCCAGTGTTTTGAGCCGGAATACAAGTTTTCACGCAGTTCTGAGAGAAAAAGTTTACACCTTTCTCTCCTCTACTCTTCGACGACTTGTAAAATCGATGCTCGTGAATCTTGATAGTTTCGCTCTAAAACAATGTATCCCGTTGTTTTGAGCCCGAATACGAGTTTTCGCGCAGTTCTGAGAGAAAAAGTTTACACCTTTCTCTCGTCTACTCTTCGACGACTTGTAAAATCGATGCTCGTGAATCTTGATAGTTTCGATCTAAAACAATGTATCCCGTTGTTTTGAGCCGGAATACAAGTTTTCGCGCAGTTCTGAGAGAAAAAGTTTACACCTTTCTCTCGTCTACTCTTCGACGACTTGTAAAATCGATGCTCGTTAACCTTGCTAGTTTCGATCTAAAACGATGTATTCCGTTGTTTTGATCCGGAATACAAGTTTTCGCGCAGTTCTGAGAGAAAAATTTACACCTTTCTCTCGTTTACTCTTCGTCGACTTGTAAAATCGATGCTCGGTAATCTTGCTAGTTTCGATCTAAAACGATGTATCCCGTTGTTTTCAGCCGGAATACAAGTTTTCGCGCAGTTCTGAGAGAAAAAGTTTACACCTTTCTCTCGTCTACTCTTCGACGACTTGTAAAATCGATGCTCGTGAATCTTGATAGTTTCGCTCTAAAACAATGTATCCCGTTGTTTTGAGCCGGAATACAAGTTTTCGCGCAGTTCTGAGAGAAAAAGTTTACACCTTTCTCTCGTCTACTCTTCGACGACTTGTAAAATCGATGCTCGTGAATCTTGATAGTTTCGCTCTAAAACAAAGTATCCCGTTGTTTTGAGCCGGAATACAAGTTTTCGCGCAGTTCTGAGAGAAAAAGTTTACACCTTTCTCTCGTCTACTCTTCGTCGACTTGTAAAATCGATGCATGTGAATTTTGCTTGTCTTGACCTAAAACGATGTATCCCGTTGTTTTGAGCCGCAATATAAGTTTTCGCGCAGTTCTGAGAGAAAAAGTTTACACCTTTCTCTCGTCTAATTTTCGACGACTTGTTAAATCGATGCTCGTGAATTTTGCTACTTTCGATCTAAAACGATGTATCCCGTTGTTTTTAGCCGGAATACAAGTTTTCGCGCAGTTCTGAGAGAATAAGTTTCCACCTTTCTCTCGTCTACTCTTCGACGACTTGTAAAATTGATGCTCGTGAATTTTGCTAGTTTCGATCTAAAATGATGTATCCCGTTGTTTTGAGCCGGAATACAATTTTTTGCGCAGTTCTGAGAGAAAAAGTTTACACCTTTCTCTCGTCTACTCTTCGACGACTTGTAAAATCGATGCTCGTGAATCTTGATAGTTTCGATCTAAAACGATGTATTTCGTTGTTTTGAGCCGGAATACAAGTTTTCGCACAGTTCTGAGAGAAAAAGTTTACACCTCTCTCTCGTCTACTCTTCGACGACTTGCAAAATCGATGCTCGTGAATCTTGATAGTTTCGATCTAAAACAATGTATCCCGTTGTTTTGAGCCGGAATACATGTTTTCGCGCAGTTCTGAGAGAAAAAGTTTACACCTTTCTCTCGTCTACTCTTCGACGACTTGTAAAATCGATGCTCGTGAATCTTGATAGTTTCGCTCTAAAACAATGTATCCCGTTGTTTTGAGCCGGAATACAAGTTTTCGCGCAGTTCTGAGAGAAAAACTTTACACCTATCTCTCGTCTACTCTTCGACGACTTGTAAAATCGATGCTCGTTAATTGTGCTAATTTCGATCTAAAACAAAGTATCCCGTTGTTTTGAGCCGGAATACAAGTTTTCGCGCAGTTCTGAGAGATAAAGTTTACACCTTTCTCTCGTCTACTCTTCGTCGACTTTTAAAATCGATGCTCGTGAATCTTGCTAGTTTCGATCTAAAACGATGTATCCCGTTGTTTTGAGCCGGAATACAAGTTTTCGCGCAGTTCTGAGAGAAAAAGTTTACACCTTTCTCTCGTCTACTCTTCGACGACTTGTAAAATCGATGCTCGTTAATCTTGCTAGTTTCGATCTAAAACGATGTATTCCGTTGTTTTGACCCGGAATACAAGTTTTCGCGCAGTTCTGAGAGAAAAATTTACAACTTTCTCTCGTCTACTCTGCGACGACTTGTAAAATCGATGCTCGTGAATCTTGATAGTTTCGCTCTAAAACAATGTATCCCGTTGTTTTGAGCCCGAATACGAGTTTTCGCGCTGTTCTGAGAGAAAAAGTTTACACCTTTCTCTCGTCTACTCTGCGACGACTTGTAAAATCGATGCTCGTGAATCTTGATAGTTTCGATCTAAAACGATGTATCCCGTTGTCTTGAGCCGGAATACAAGTTTTCTCGCAGTTCTGAGAGAAAAAGTTTACACCTTTCTCTCGTCTACTCTTCGACGACTTGTAAAATCGATGCTCGTTAATCTTGCTAGTTTCAATCTAAAACGATGTATTCCGTTGTTTTGAGCCGGAATACAAGTTTTCGCGCAGTTCTGAGAGAAAACGTTTACACCTTTTTCTCGTCTACTCTTCGACGACTTGTAAAATCGATGCTCGTGAATCTTGCTAGTTTCGATCTAAAACGATGTATCCCGGTGTTTTGAGCCGAAATGCAAGTTTTCTCGCAGTCCTGAGAGAAAAAGTTTACACGTTTCTCTCGTCTACTCTTCGACGACTTGTGAAATCGATGCACGTGAATTTTGCTAGTTTCGATCTAAAACGATGTATCCCGTTGTTTTGAGCCGGAATACAAGTTTTCGCGCAGTTCTGAGAGAAAAAGTTACACATTTCTCTCGTCTACTCTTCGACGACTTGTAAAATCGATGCTCGTGAATTTTGCTTGTCTTGATCTAAAACGATGTATCCCGTTGTTTTGAGCCGCAATACAAGTTTTTGCGCAGTTCTGAGAGAAAAAGTTTACACCTTTCCCTCGTTCTCTTCTACGACATGTAAAATCGATGCTCGTGAATCTTGCTAGTTTTGATCTAAAACGATGTATCTCAATGATTTGAGCCGGAATACAAGTTTTCGCGCAGTTCTGAGAGAAAAAGTTTACACCTTTCTCTCGTCTACTCTTCGACGACTTGTTAAATCGATGCTCGTGAATTTTGCTACTTTCGATCTAAAACGATGTATCCCGTTGTTTTGAGCCGGAATACAAGTTTTCGCGCAGTTTTGAGAGAAAAAGTTTACAACTTTCTCTCGTCTACTCTTCGACGACTTGTTAAATCGATGCTCGTGAATTTTGCTACTTTCGATCTAAAACGATGTATCCCGTTGTTTTGAGCCGGAATACAATTTTTCGCGCAGTTCTGAGAGAAAAAGTTTACACCTTTCTCTCGTCTACTCTTCGACGACTTGTAAAATCGATGCTCGTGAATATTGATAGTTTCGCTCTAAAACAATGAATCCCGTTGTTTTGAGCCGGAATACGAGTTTTCGCGCAGTTCTGAGAGAAAAAGTTTACACCTTTCTCTCGTCTACTCTTCGACGACTTGTAAAATCGATGCCCGTTAATCGTGCTAGTTTCGATCTAAAACGATGTATCCCTTTGTTTTGAGCCAGAATACAAGTTTTCGCGCAGTTCTGAGAGAAAAAGTTTACAACTTTCTCTCGTCTACTCTGCGACGACTTGTAAAATCGATGCTCGTGAATCTTGATAGTTTCGCTCTAAAACAATGTATCCCGTTGTTTTGAGCCCGAATACGAGTTTTCGCGCTGTTCTGAGAGAAAAAGTTTACACCTTTCTCTCGTCTACTCTTCCACGACTTGTAAAATCGATGCTCGTTAATCTTGATAGTTTCGCTCTAAAACAATGTATCCCGTTGTTTTGAGCCCGAAAACGAGTTTTCGCGCAGAGTTGAGAGAAAAAGTTTACACCTTTCTCTCGTCTTCTCTTCGACGACTTGTAAAATCGATGCTCGTGAATCTTGCTAGTTTCAATCTAAAACGATGTATCCCAGTGTTTTGAGCCGGAATACAAGTTTTCGCGCAGTTCTGAGAGAAAAAGTTTACACCTTTCTCTCCTCTACTCTTCGACGACTTGTAAAATCGATGCTCGTGAATCTTGATAGTTTCGCTCTAAAACAATGTATCCCGTTGTTTTGAGCCCGAATACGAGTTTTCGCGCAGTTCTGAGAGAAAAAGTTTACACCTTTCTCTCGTCTACTCTTCGACGACTTGTAAAATCGATGCTCGTGAATCTTGATAGTTTCGATCTAAAACAATGTATCCCGTTGTTTTGAGCCGGAATACAAGTTTTCGCGCAGTTCTGAGAGAAAAAGTTTACACCTTTCTCTCGTCTACTCTTCGACGACTTGTAAAATCGATGCTCGTTAACCTTGCTAGTTTCGATCTAAAACGATGTATTCCGTTGTTTTGATCCGGAATACAAGTTTTCGCGCAGTTCTGAGAGAAAAATTTACACCTTTCTCTCGTTTACTCTTCGTCGACTTGTAAAATCGATGCTCGGTAATCTTGCTAGTTTCGATCTAAAACGATGTGTCCCGTTGTTTTCAGCCGGAATACAAGTTTTCGCGCAGTTCTGAGAGAAAAAGTTTACACCTTTCTCTCGTCTACTCTTCGACGACTTGTAAAATCGATGCTCGTGAATCTTGATAGTTTCGCTCTAAAACAATGTATCCCGTTGTTTTGAGCCGGAATACAAGTTTTCGCGCAGTTCTGAGAGAAAAAGTTTACACCTTTCTCTCGTCTACTCTTCGACGACTTGTAAAATCGATGCTCGTGAATCTTGATAGTTTCGCTCTAAAACAAAGTATCCCGTTGTTTTGAGCCGGAATACAAGTTTTCGCGCAGTTCTGAGAGAAAAAGTTTACACCTTTCTCTCGTCTACTCTTCGTCGACTTGTAAAATCGATGCATGTGAATTTTGCTTGTCTTGACCTAAAACGATGTATCCCGTTGTTTTGAGCCGCAATGTAAGTTTTCGCGCAGTTCTGAGAGAAAAAGTTTACACCTTTCTCTCGTCTAATTTTCGACGACTTGTTAAATCGATGCTCGTGAATTTTGCTACTTTCGATCTAAAACGATGTATCCCGTTGTTTTGAGCCGGAATACAAGTTTTCGCGCAGTTCTGAGAGAATAAGTTTCCACCTTTCTCTCGTCTACTCTTCGACGACTTGTAAAATTGATGCTCGTGAATTTTGCTAGTTTCGATCTAAAATGATGTATCCCGTTGTTTTGAGCCGGAATACAATTTTTTGCGCAGTTCTGAGAGAAAAAGTTTACACCTTTCTCTCGTCTACTCTTCGACGACTTGTAAAATCGATGCTCGTGAATCTTGATAGTTTCGATCTAAAACGATGTATTTCGTTGTTTTGAGCCGGAATACAAGTTTTCGCACAGTTCTGAGAGAAAAAGTTTACACCTTTCTCTCGTCTACTCTTCGACGACTTGCAAAATCGATGCTCGTGAATCTTGACAGTTTCGATCTAAAACAATGTATCCCGTTGTTTTGAGCCGGAATACATGTTTTCGCGCAGTTCTGAGAGAAAAAGTTTACACCTTTCTCTCGTCTACTCTTCGACGACTTGTAAAATCGATGCTCGTGAATCTTGATAGTTTCGCTCTAAAACAATGTATCCCGTTGTTTTGAGCCGGAATACAAGTTTTCGCGCAGTTCTGAGAGAAAAACTTTACACCTATCTCTCGTCTACTCTTCGACGACTTGTAAAATCGATGCTCGTTAATTGTGCTAATTTCGATCTAAAACAAAGTATCCCGTTGTTTTGAGCCGGAATACAAGTTTTCGCGCAGTTCTGAGAGATAAAGTTTACACCTTTCTCTCGTCTACTCTTCGTCGACTTGTAAAATCGATGCATGTGAATTTTGCTACTTTCGATCTAAAACGATGTGTGCCGTTGTTTTGAGCCGGAATACAATTTTTCGCGCAGTTCTGAGAGAAAAAGTTTACACCTTTCTCTCGTCTACTCTTCGACGACTTGTAAAATCGATGCCCGTTAATCGTGCTAGTTTCGATCTAAAACGATGTATTCCGTTGTTTTGAGCCGGAATACAAGTTTTCGCGCAGTTCTGAGAGAAAAAGTTTACACCTTTTTCTTGTCTACTCTTCGACGACTTTTAAAATCGATGCTCGTGAATCTTGCTAGTTTCGATCTAAAACGATGTATCCCGTTGTTTTGAGCCGGAATACAAGTTTTCGCGCAGTTCTGAGAGAAAAAGTTTACACCTTTCTCTCGTCTACTCTTCGACGACTTGTAAAATCGATGCTCGTAAATCTTGCTAGTTTCGATCTAAAACGATGTATTCCGTTGTTTTGACCCGGAATACAAGTTTTCGCGCAGTTCTGAGAGAAAAATTTACAACTTTCTCTCGTCTACTCTGCGACGACTTGTAAAATCGATGCTCGTGAATCTTGATAGTTTCGCTCTAAAACAATGTATCCCGTTGTTTTGAGCCCGAATACGAGTTTTCGCGCTGTTCTGAGAGAAAAAGTTTACACCTTTCTCTCGTCTACTCTGCGACGACTTGTAAAATCGATGCTCGTGAATCTTGATAGTTTCGATCTAAAACGATGTATCCCGTTGTCTTGAGCCGGAATACAAGTTTTCTCGCAGTTCTGAGAGAAAAAGTTTACACCTTTCTCTCGTCTACTCTTCGACGACTTGTAAAATCGATGCTCGTTAATCTTGCAAGTTTCAATCTAAAACGATGTATTCCGTTGTTTTGAGCCGGAATACAAGTTTTCGCGCAGTTCTGAGAGAAAACGTTTACACCTTTTTCTCGTCTACTCTTCGACGACTTGTAAAATCGATGCTCGTGAATCTTGCTAGTTTCGATCTAAAACGATGTATCCCGGTGTTTTGAGCCGAAATACAAGTTTTCTCGCAGTCCTGAGAGAAAAAGTTTACACGTTTCTCTCGTCTACTCTTCGACGACTTGTGAAATCGATGCACGTGAATTTTGCTAGTTTCGATCTAAAACGATGTATCCCGTTGTTTTGAGCCGGAATACAAGTTTTCGCGCAGTTCTGAGAGAAAAAGTTACACATTTCTCTCGTCTACTCTTCGACGACTTGTAAAATCGATGCTCGTGAATTTTGCTTGTCTTGATCTAAAACGATGTATCCCGTTGTTTTGAGCCGCAATACAAGTTTTTGCGCAGTTCTGAGAGAAAAAGTTTACACCTTTCCCTCGTTCTCTTCTACGACATGTAAAATCGATGCTCGTGAATCTTGCTAGTTTTGATCTAAAACGATGTATCTCAATGATTTGAGCCGGAATACAAGTTTTCGCGCAGTTCTGAGAGAAAAAGTTTACACCTTTCTCTCGTCTACTCTTCGACGACTTGTTAAATCGATGCTCGTGAATTTTGCTACTTTCGATCTAAAACGATGTATCCCGTTGTTTTGAGCCGGAATACAAGTTTTCGCGCAGTTTTTAGAGAAAAAGTTTACAACTTTCTCTCGTCTACTCTTCGACGACTTGTTAAATCGATGCTCGTGAATTTTGCTACTTTCGATCTAAAACGATGTATAACGTTGTTTTGAGCCGGAATACAATTTTTCGCGCAGTTCTGAGAGAAAAAGTTTACACCTTTCTCTCGTCTACTCTTCGACGACTTGTAAAATCGATGCTCGTGAATATTGATAGTTTCGCTCTAAAACAATGAATCCCGTTGTTTTGAGCCGGAATACGAGTTTTCGCGCAGTTCTGAGAGAAAAAGTTTACACCTTTCTCTCGTCTACTCTTCGACGACTTGTAAAATCGATGCCCGTTAATCGTGCTAGTTTCGATCTAAAACGATGTATCCCTTTGTTTTGAGCCAGAATACAAGTTTTCGCGCAGTTCTGAGAGAAAAAGTTTACAACTTTCTCTCGTCTACTCTTCGACGACTTGTTAAATCGATGCTCGTGAATTTTGCTACTTTCGATCTAAAACGATGTATCCCGTTGTTTTGAGCCGGAATACAATTTTTCGCGCAGTTCTGAGAGAAAAAGTTTACACCTTTCTCTCGTCTACTCTTCGACGACTTGTAAAATCGATGCTCGTGAATATTGATAGTTTCGCTCTAAAACAATGAATCCCGTTGTTTTGAGCCGGAATACGAGTTTTCGCGCAGTTCTGAGAGAAAAAGTTTACACCTTTCTCTCGTCTACTCTTCGACGACTTGTAAAATCGATGCCCGTTAATCGTGCTAGTTTCGATCTAAAACGATGTATCCCGTTGTTTTGAGCCAGAATAGAAGTTTTCGCGCAGTTCTGAGAGAAAAAGTTTACAACTTTCTCTCGTCTACTCTTCGACGACTTGTTAAATCGATGCTCGTGAATTTTGCTACTTTCGATCTAAAACGATGTATCCCGTTGTTTTGAGCCGGAATACAATTTTTCGCGCAGTTCTGAGAGAAAAAGTTTACACCTTTCTCTCGTCTACTCTTCGACGACTTGTAAAATCGATGCTCGTGAATATTGATAGTTTCGCTCTAAAACAATGAATCCCGTTGTTTTGAGCCGGAATACAATTTTTCGCGCAGTTCTGAGAGAAAAAGTTTACACCTTTTTCTTGTCTACTCTTCGACGACATTTAAAATCGATGCTCGTTAATCTTGCTAGTTTCGATCTAAAACAATGAATCCCGTTGTTTTGAGCCGGAATACAAGTTTTCGCGCAGTTCTGAGAGAAAAAGTTTACACCTTTCTCTCGTCTACTCTTCGACGACTTGTAAAATCGATGCTCGTTAATCTTGCTAGTTTCGATCTAAAACGATGTATTCCGTTGTTTTGAGCCGGAATACAAGTTTTCGCGCAGTTCTGAGAGAAAAATTTACAACTTTCTCTCGTCTACTCTGCGACGACTTGTAAAATCGATGCTCGTGAATCTTGATAGTTTCGCTCTAAAACAATGTATCCCGTTGTTTTGAGCCGGAATACAAGTTTTCGCGCAGTTCTGAGAGAAAAAGTTTACACCTTTCTCTCGTCTACTCTTCGACGACTTGTAAAATCGATGCTCGTGAATATTGATAGTTTCGATCTAAAACAATGAATCCCGTTGTTTTGAGCCGGAATACAAGTTTTCGCGCAGTTCTGAGAGAAAAAGTTTACACCTTTCTCTCGTCTACTCTTCGACGACTTGTAAAATCGATGCTCGTTAATCTTGCTAGTTTCGATCTAAAACGATGTATTCCGTTGTTTTGAGCCGGAATACAAGTTTTCGCGCAGTTCTGAGAGAAAAATTTACAACTTTCTCTCGTCTACTCTGCGACGACTTGTAAAATCGATGCTCGTGAATCTTGATAGTTTCGCTCTAAAACAATGTATCCCGTTGTTTTGAGCCGGAATACAAGTTTTCGCGCAGTTCTGAGAGAAAAAGTTTACACCTTTCTCTCGTCTACTCTTCGACGACTTGTAAAATCGATGCTCGTGAATATTGATAGTTTCGCTCTAAAACAATGAATCCCGTTGTTTTGAGCCGGAATACAATTTTTCGCGCAGTTCTGAGAGAAAAAGTTTACACCTTTTTCTTGTCTACTCTTCGACGACTTTTAAAATCGATGCTCGTTAATCTTGCTAGTTTCGATCTAAAACAATGAATCCCGTTGTTTTGAGCCGGAATACAAGTTTTCGCGCAGTTCTGAGAGAAAAAGTTTACACCTTTCTCTCGTCTACTCTTCGACGACTTGTAAAATCGATGCTCGTTAATCTTGCTAGTTTCGATCTAAAACGATGTATTCCGTTGTTTTGAGCCGGAATACAAGTTTTCGCGCAGTTCTGAGAGAAAAATTTACAACTTTCTCTCGTCTACTCTGCGACGACTTGTAAAATCGATGCTCGTGAATCTTGATAGTTTCGCTCTAAAACAATGTATCCCGTTGTTTTGAGCCCGAATACGAGTTTTCGCGCAGTTCTGAGAGAAAAAGTTTACACCTTTCTCTCGTCTACTCTTCGACGACTTGTAAAATCGATGCCCGTTAATCGTGCTAGTTTCGATCTAAAACGATGTATCCCGTTGTTTTGAGCCAGAATACAAGTTTTCGCGCAGTTCTGAGAGAAAAAGTTTACAACTTTCTCTCGTCTACTCTTCGACGACTTGTTAAATCGATGCTCGTGAATTTTGCTACTTTCGATCTAAAACGATGTATCCCGTTGTTTTGAGCCGGAATACAATTTTTCGCGCAGTTCTGAGAGAAAAAGTTTACACCTTTCTCTCGTCTACTCTTCGACGACTTGTAAAATCGATGCTCGTTAATCTTGCTAGTTTCGATCTAAAACGATGTATTCCGTTGTTTTGAGCCGGAATACAAGTTTTCGCGGAGTTCTGAGAGAAAAAGTTTACACCTTTCCCTCGTTCTCTTCTACGACATGTAAAATCGATGCTCGTGAATCTTGCTAGTTTTGATCTAAAACGATGTATCTCAATGATTTGAGCCGGAATACAAGTTTTCGCGCAGTTCTGAGAGAAAAAGTTTACACCTTTCTCTCGTCTACTCTTCGACGACTTGTTAAATCGATGCTCGTGAATTTTGCTACTTTCGATCTAAAACGATGTATCCCGTTGTTTTGAGCCGGAATACAAGTTTTCGCGCAGTTTTGAGAGAAAAAGTTTACACCTTTCTCTCGTCTACTCTTCGACGACTTGTAAAATCGATGCTCGTTAATCTTGCTAGTTTCGATCTAAAACGATGTATTCCGTTGTTTTGAGCCGGAATACAAGTTTTCGCGCAGTTCTGAGAGAAAAATTTACAACTTTCTCTCGTCTACTCTGC
This sequence comes from Amblyomma americanum, assembly GCF_052857255.1. Taxonomy (NCBI): domain Eukaryota; kingdom Metazoa; phylum Arthropoda; class Arachnida; order Ixodida; family Ixodidae; genus Amblyomma; species Amblyomma americanum. The sequence continues at coordinate 259,363 of NW_027526576.1, read as the reverse complement.
GACGACTTGTAAAATCGATGCTCGTGAATCTTGATAGTTTCGCTCTAAAACAATGTATCCCGTAGTTTTGAGCCCGAATACGAGTTTTCGCGCTGTTCTGAGAGAAAAAGTTTACACCTTTCTCTCGTCTACTCTTCCACGACTTGTAAAATCGATGCTCGTTAATCTTGATAGTTTCGCTCTAAAACAATGTATCCCGTTGTTTTGAGCCCGAAAACGAGTTTTCGCGCAGAGTTGAGAGAAAAAGTTTACACCTTTCTCTCGTCTTCTCTTCGACGACTTGTAAAATCGATGCTCGTGAATCTTGCTAGTTTCAATCTAAAACGATGTATACCAGTGTTTTGAGCCGGAATACAAGTTTTCACGCAGTTCTGAGAAAAAAAGTTTACACCTTTCTCTCCTCTACTCTTCGACGACTTGTAAAATCGATGCTCGTGAATCTTGATAGTTTCGCTCTAAAACAATGTATCCCGTTGTTTTGAGCCCGAATACGAGTTTTCGCGCAGTTCTGAGAGAAAAAGTTTACACCTTTCTCTCGTCTACTCTTCGACGACTTGTAAAATCGATGCTCGTGAATCTTGATAGTTTCGCTCTAAAACAATGTATCCCGTTATTTTGAGCCCGAATACGAGTTTTCGCGCAGTTCTGAGAGAAAAAGTTTACACCTTTCTCTCGTCTACTCTTCGACGACTTGCAAAATCGATGCTCGTGAATCTTGATAGTTTCGATCTAAAACAATGTATCCCGTTGTTTTGAGCCGGAATACAAGTTTTCGCGCAGTTCTGAGAGAAAAAGTTTACACCTTTCTCTCGTCTACTCTTCGACGACTTGTAAAATCGATGCTCGTTAACCTTGCTAGTTTCGATCTAAAACGATGTATTCCGTTGTTTTGATCCGGAATACAAGTTTTCGCGCAGTTCTGAGAGAAAAATTTACACCTTTCTCTCGTTTACTCTTCGTCGACTTGTAAAATCGATGCTCGGTAATCTTGCTAGTTTCGATCTAAAACGATGTATCCCGTTGTTTTCAGCCGGAATACAAGTTTTCGCGCAGTTCTGAGAGAAAAAGTTTACACCTTTCTCTCGTCTACTCTTCGACGACTTGTAAAATCGATGCTCGTGAATCTTGATAGTTTCGCTCTAAAACAATGTATCCCGTTGGTTTGAGCCGGAATACAAGTTTTCGCGCAGTTCTGAGAGAAAAAGTTTACACCTTTCTCTCGTCTACTCTTCGACGACTTGTAAAATCGATGCTCGTGAATCTTGATAGTTTCGCTCTAAAACAAAGTATCCCGTTGTTTTGAGCCGGAATACAAGTTTTCGCGCAGTTCTGAGAGAAAAAGTTTACACCTTTCTCTCGTCTACTCTTCGTCGACTTGTAAAATCGATGCATGTGAATTTTGCTTGTCTTGACCTAAAACGATGTATCCCGTTGTTTTGAGCCGCAATATAAGTTTTCGCGCAGTTCTGAGAGAAAAAGTTTACACCTTTCTCTCGTCTACTTTTCGCCGACTTGTTAAATCGATGCTCGTGAATTTTGCTACTTTCGATCTAAAACGATGTATCCCGTTGTTTTGAGCCGGAATACAAGTTTTCGCGCAGTTCTGAGAGAATAAGTTTCCACCTTTCTCTCGTCTACTCTTCGACGACTTGTAAAATTGATGCTCGTGAATTTTGCTAGTTTCGATCTAAAATGATGTATCCCGTTGTTTTGAGCCGGAATACAATTTTTTCCGCAGTTCTGAGAGAAAAAGTTTACACCTTTCTCTCGTCTACTCTTCGACGACTTGTAAAATCGATGCTCGTGAATCTTGATAGTTTCGATCTAAAACGATGTATTTCGTTGTTTTGAGCCGGAATACAAGTTTTCGCACAGTTCTGAGAGAAAAAGTTTACACCTTTCTCTCGTCTACTCTTCGACGACTTGCAAAATCGATGCTCGTGAATCTTGATAGTTTCGATCTAAAACAATGTATCCCGTTGTTTTGAGCCGGAATACATGTTTTCGCGCAGTTCTGAGAGAAAAAGTTTACACCTTTCTCTCGTCTACTCTTCGACGACTTGTAAAATCGATGCTCGTGAATCTTGATAGTTTCGCTCTAAAACAATGTATCCCGTTGTTTTGAGCCGGAATACAAGTTTTCGCGCAGTTCTGAGAGAAAAAGTTTACACCTATCTCTCGTCTACTCTTCGACGACTTGTAAAATCGATGCTCGTTAATTGTGCTAGTTTCGACCTAAAACAAAGTATCCCGTTGTTTTGAGCCGGAATACAAGTTTTCGCGCAGTTCTGAGAGAAAAAGTTTACACCTTTCTCTCGTCTACTCTTCGTCGACTTGTAAAATCGATGCATGTGAATTTTGCTACTTTCGATCTAAAACGATGTATCCCGTTGTTTTGAGCCGGAATACAATTTTTCGCGCAGTTCTGAGAGAAAAAGTTTACACCTTTCTCTCGTGTACTCTTCGACGACTTGTAAAATCGATGCTCGTGAATCTTGATAGTTTCGCTCTAAAACAATGTATCCCGTTATTTTGAGCCCGAATACGAGTTTTCGCGCAGTTCTGAGAGAAAAAGTTTACACCTTTCTCTCGTCTACTCTTCGACGACTTGCAAAATCGATGCTCGTGAATCTTGATAGTTTCGATCTAAAACGATGTATCCCGTTGTTTTCAGCCGGAATAGAAGTTTTCGCGCAGTTCTGAGAGAAAAAGTTTACACCTTTCTCTCGTCTACTCTTCGACGACTTGTAAAATCGATGCTCGTGAATCTTGATAGTTTCGCTCTAAAACAATGTATCCCGTTGTTTTGAGCCGGAATACAAGTTTTCGCGCAGTTCTGAGAGAAAAAGTTTACACCTATCTCTCGTCTACTCTTCGACGACTTGTAAAATCGATGCTCGTTAATTGTGCTAATTTCGATCTAAAACAAAGTATCCCGTTGTTTTGAGCCGGAATACAAGTTTTCGCGCAGTTCTGAGAGATAAAGTTTACACCTTTCTCTCGTCTACTCTTCGTCGACTTGTAAAATCGATGCATGTGAATTTTGCTACTTTCGATCTAAAACGATGTATCCCGTTGTTTTGAGCCGGAATACAATTTTTCGCGCAGTTCTGAGAGAAAAAGTTTACACCTTTCTCTCGTCTACTCTTCGACGACTTGTAAAATCGATGCTCGTGAATATTGATAGTTTCGCTCTAAAACAATGAATCCCGTTGTTTTCAGCCGGAATACGAGTTTTCGCGCAGTTCTGAGAGAAAACGTTTACACCTTTCTCTCGTCTACTCTTCGACGACTTGTAAAATCGATGCCCGTTAATCGTGCTAGTTTCGATCTAAAACGATGTATTCCGTTGTTTTGAGCCGGAATACAAGTTTTCGCGCAGTTCTGAGAGAAAAAGTTTACACCTTTTTCTTGTCTACTCTTCGACGACTTGTAAAATCGATGCTCGTTAATCTTGCTAGTTTCGATCTAAAACGATGTATTCCGTTGTTTTGACCCGGAATACAAGTTTTCGCGCAGTTCTGAGAGAAAAATTTACAACTTTCTCTCGTCTACTCTGCGACGACTTGTAAAATCGATGCTCGTGAATCTTGATAGTTTCGCTCTAAAACAATGTATCCCGTTGTTTTGAGCCCGAATACGAGTTTTCGCGCTGTTCTGAGAGAAAAAGTTTACACCTTTCTCTCGTCTACTCTGCGACGACTTGTAAAATCGATGCTCGTGAATCTTGATAGTTTCGCTCTAAAACAATGTATCCCGTTTTTTTGAGCCCGAATACGAGTTTTCGCGCAGTTCTGAGAGATAAAGTTTACACCTTTCTCTCGTCTACTCTTCGTCGACTTGTAAAATCGATGCATGTGAATTTTGCTACTTTCGATCTAAAACGATGTATCCCGTTGTTTTGAGCCGGAATACAATTTTTCGCGCAGTTCTGAGAGAAAAAGTTTACACCTTTCTCTCGTCTACTCTTCCACGACTTGTAAAATCGATGCTCGTTAATCTTGATAGTTTCGCTCTAAAACAATGTATCCCGTTGTTTTGAGCCCGAAAACGAGTTTTCGCGCAGAGTTGAGAGAAAAAGTTTACACCTTTCTCTCGTCTACTCTTCGACGACTTGTAAAATCGATGCTCGTGAATCTTGCTAGTTTCAATCTAAAACGATGTATCCCAGTGTTTTGAGCCGGAATACAAGTTTTCACGCAGTTCTGAGAGAAAAAGTTTACACCTTTCTCTCCTCTACTCTTCGACGACTTGTAAAATCGATGCTCGTGAATCTTGATAGTTTCGCTCTAAAACAATGTATCCCGTTGTTTTGAGCCCGAATACGAGTTTTCGCGCAGTTCTGAGAGAAAAAGTTTACACCTTTCTCTCGTCTACTCTTCGACGACTTGTAAAATCGATGCTCGTGAATCTTGATAGTTTCGCTCTAAAACAATGTATCCCGTTATTTTGAGCCCGAATACGAGTTTTCGCGCAGTTCTGAGAGAAAAAGTTTACACCTTTCTCTCGTCTACTCTTCGACGACTTGCAAAATCGATGCTCGTGAATCTTGATAGTTTCGATCTAAAACAATGTATCCCGTTGTTTGAGCCGGAATACAAGTTTTCGCGCAGTTCTGAGAGAAAAAGTTTACACCTTTCTCTCGTCTACTCTTCGACGACTTGTAAAATCGATGCTCGTTAATCTTGCTAGTTTCGATCTAAAACGATGTATTCCGTTGTTTTGAGCCAGAATACAAGTTTTCGCGCAGTTCTGAGAGAAAAAGTTTACACCTTTCTCTCGTCTACTCTTCGTCGACTTGTAAAATCGATGCATGTGAATTTTGCTTGTCTTGACCTAAAACGATGTATCCCGTTGTTTTGAGCCGCAATATAAGTTTTCGCGCAGTTCTGAGAGAAAAAGTTTACACCTTTCTCTCGTCTACTTTTCGACGACTTGTTAAATCGATGCTCGTGAATTTTGCTACTTTCGATCTAAAACGATGTATCCCGTTGTTTTGAGCCGGAATACAAGTTTTCGCGCAGTTCTGAGAGAATAAGTTTCCACCTTTCTCTCGTCTACTCTTCGACGACTTGTAAAATTGATGCTCGTGAATTTTGCTAGTTTCGATCTAAAATGATGTATCCCGTTGTTTTGAGCCGGAATACAATTTTTTGCGCAGTTCTGAGAGAAAAAGTTTACACCTTTCTCTCGTCTACTCTTCGACGACTTGCAAAATCGATGCTCGTGAATCTTGATAGTTTCGATCTAAAACAATGTATCCCGTTGTTTTGAGCCGGAATACATGTTTTCGCGCAGTTCTGAGAGAAAAAGTTTACACCTTTCTCTCGTCTACTCTTCGACGACTTGTAAAATCGATGCTCGTGAATCTTGATAGTTTCGCTCTAAAACAATGTATCCCGTTGTTTTGAGCCGGAATACAAGTTTTCGCGCAGTTCTGAGAGAAAAAGTTTACACCTATCTCTCGTCTACTCTTCGACGACTTGTAAAATCGATGCTCGTTAATTGTGCTAGTTTCGATCTAAAACAAAGTATCCCGTTGTTTTGAGCCGGAATACAAGTTTTCGCGCAGTTCTGAGAGAAAAAGTTTACACCTTTCTCTCGTCTACTCTTCGTCGACTTGTAAAATCGATGCATGTGAATTTTGCTACTTTCGATCTAAAACGATGTATCCCGTTGTTTTGAGCCGGAATACAATTTTTCGCGCAGTTCTGAGAGAAAAAGTTTACACCTTTCTCTCGTCTACTCTTCGACGACTTGTAAAATCGATGCTCGTGAATCTTGATAGTTTCGCTCTAAAACAATGTATCCCGTTATTTTGAGCCCGAATACGAGTTTTCGCGCAGTTCTGAGAGAAAAAGTTTACACCTTTCTCTCGTCTGCTCTTCGACGACTTGCAAAATCGATGCTCGTGAATCTTGATAGTTTCGATCTAAAACGATGTATCCCGTTGTTTTCAGCCGGAATAGAAGTTTTCGCGCAGTTCTGAGAGAAAAAGTTTACACCTTTCTCTCGTCTACTCTTCGACGACTTGTAAAATCGATGCTCGTGAATCTTGATAGTTTCGCTCTAAAACAATGTATCCCGTTGTTTTGAGCCGGAATACAAGTTTTCGCGCAGTTCTGAGAGAAAGAGTTTACACCTATCTCTCGTCTACTCTTCGACGACTTGTAAAATCGATGCTCGTTAATTGTGCTAATTTCGATCTAAAACAAAGTATCCCGTTGTTTTGAGCCGGAATACAAGTTTTCGCGCAGTTCTGAGAGATAAAGTTTACACCTTTCTCTCGTCTACTCTTCGTCGACTTGTAAAATCGATGCATGTGAATTTTGCTACTTTCGATCTAAAACGATGTATCCCGTTGTTTTGAGCCGGAATACAATTTTTCGCGCAGTTCTGAGAGAAAAAGTTTACACCTTTCTCTCGTCTACTCTTCGACGACTTGTAAAATCGATGCTCGTGAATATTTATAGTTTCGCTCTAAAACAATGAATCCCGTTGTTTTGAGCCGGAATACGAGTTTTCGCGCAGTTCTGAGAGAAAAAGTTTACACCTTTCTCTCGTCTACTCTTCGACGACTTGTAAAATCGATGCCCGTTAATCGTGCTAGTTTCGATCTAAAACGATGTATTCCGTTGTTTTGAGCCGGAATACAAGTTTTCGCGCAGTTCTGAGAGAAAAAGTTTACACCTTTTTCTTGTCTACTCTTCGACGACTTTTAAAATCGATGCTCGTGAATCTTGCTAGTTTCGATCTAAAACGATGTATCCCGTTGTTTTGAGCCGGAATACAAGTTTTCGCGCAGTTCTGAGAGAAAAAGTTTACACCTTTCTCTCGTCTACTCTTCGACGACTTGTAAAATCGATGCTCGTTAATCTTGCTAGTTTCGATCTAAAACGATGTATTCCGTTGTTTTGACCCGGAATACAAGTTTTCGCGCAGTTCTGAGAGAAAAATTTACAACTTTCTCTCGTCTACTCTGCGACGACTTGTAAAATCGATGCTCGTGAATCTTGATAGTTTCGCTCTAAAACAATGTATCCCGTTGTTTTGAGCCCGAATACGAGTTTTCGCGCTGTTCAGAGAGAAAAAGTTTACACCTTTCTCTCGTCTACTCTTCGACGACTTGTAAAATCGATGCTCGTGAATCTTGATAGTTTCGCTCTAAAACAATGTATCCCGTTGTTTTGAGCCCGAAAACGAGTTTTCGCGCAGTTCTGAGAGAAAAAGTTTACACCTTTCTCTCGTCTACTCTTCGACGACTTGTAAAATCGATGCTCGTTAATCTTGCTACTTTCGATCTAAAACGATGTATCCCGTTGTTTTGAGCCGGAATACAAGTTTTCGCGCAGTTCTGAGAGAAAAAGTTTACACCTTTCTCTCGTCTACTCTTCGACGACTTGTAAAATCGATGCTCGTGAATTTTGCTTGTCTTGATCTAAAACCATGTATCCCGTTGTTTTGAGCCGCAATACAAGTTTTTGCGCAGTTCTGAGAGAAAAAGTTTACACCTTTCTCTCGTTCTCTTCTACGACATGTAAAATCGATGCTCGTGAATCTTGCTAGTTTTCATCTAAAACGATGTATCTCAATGATTTGAGCCGGAATACAAGTTTTCGCGCAGTTCTGAGAGAAAAAGTTTACAACTTTCTCTCGTCTACTCTTCGACGACTTGTTAAATCGATGCTCGTGAATTTTGCTACTTTCGATCTAAAACGATGTATCCCGTTGTTTTGAGCCGGAATACAATTTTTCGCGCAGTTCTGAGAGAAAAAGTTTACACCTTTCTCTCGTCTACTCTTCGACGAATTGTAAAATCGATGCTCGTGAATATTGATAGTTTCGCTCTAAAGCAATGAATCCCGTTGTATTGAGCCGGAATACGAGTTTTCGCGCAGTTCTGAGAGAAAAAGTTTACACCTTTCTCTCGTCTACTCTTCGACGACTTGTAAAATCGATGCCCGTTAATCGTGCTAGTTTCGATCTAAAACGATGTATCCCGTTGTTTTGAGCCAGAATACAAGTTTTCGCGCAGTTCTGAGAGAAAAAGTTTACACCTTTCTCTCGTCTACTCTTCGACGACTTGTGAAATCGATGCTCGTTAATCTTGCTAGTTTCGATCTAAAACGATGTATTCCGTTGTTTTGAGCCGGAATACAAGTTTTCGCGCAGTTCTGAGAGAAAAATTTACAACTTTCTCTCGTCTACTCTGCGACGACTTGTAAAACCGATGCTCGTGAATCTTGATAGTTTCGCTCTAAAACAATGTATCCCGTTGTTTTGAGCCCGAATACGAGTTTTCGCGCTGTTCTGAGAGAAAAAGTTTACACCTTTCTCTCGTCTACTCTTCGACGACTTGTAAAATCGATGCTCGTGAATCTTGATAGTTTCGCTCTAAAACAATGTATCCCGTTGTTTTGAGCCCGAAAACGATTTTTCGCGCAGTTCTGAGAGAAAAAGTTTACACCTTTCTCTCGTCTACTCTTCGACGACTTGTAAAATCGATGGTCGTTAATCTTGCTACTTTCGATCTAAAACGATGTATCCCGTTGTTTTGAGCCGGAATACAAGTTTTCGCGCAGTTCTGACAGAAAAAGTTTACACCTTTCTCTCGTCTACTCTTCGACGACTTGTAAAATCGATGCTCGTGAATTTTGCTTGTCTTGATCTAAAACGATGTATCCCGTTGTTTTGAGCCGCAATATAAGTTTTTGCGCAGTTCTGAGAGAAAAAGTTTACACCTTTCCCTCGTTCTCTTCAACGACATGTAAAATCGATGCTCGTGAATCTTGCTAGTTTTGATCTAAAACGATGTATCTCAATGATTTGAGCCGGAATACAAGTATTCGCGCAGTTCTGAGAGAAAAAGTTTACAACTTTCTCTCGTCTACTCTTCGACGACTTGTTAAATCGATGCTCGTGAATTTTGCTACTTTCGATCTAAAACGATGTATCCCGTTGTTTTGAGCCGGAATACAATTTTTCGCGCAGTTCTGAGAGAAAAATTTACACCTTTCTCTCGTTTACTCTTCGTCAACTTGTAAAATCGATGCTCGGTAATCTTGCTAGTTTCGATCTAAAACGATGTATCCCGTTGTTTTCAGCCGGAATACAAGTTTTCGCGCAGTTCTGAGAGAAAAAGTTTACACCTTTCTCTCGTCTACTCTTCGACGACTTGTAAAATCGATGCTCGTGAATCTTGATAGTTTCGCTCTAAAACAATGTATCCCGTTGTTTTGAGCCGGAATACAAGTTTTCGCGCAGTTCTGAGAGAAAAAGTTTACACCTATCTCTCGTCTACTCTTCGACGACTTGTAAAATCGATGCTCGTTAATTGTGCTAGTTTCGATCTAAAACAAAGTATCCCGTTGTTTTGAGCCAGAATACAAGTTTTCGCGCAGTTCTGAGAGAAAAAGTTTACACCTTTCTCTCGTCTACTCTTCGTCGACTTGTAAAATCGATGCATGTGAATTTTGCTTGTCTTGACCTAAAACGATGTATCCCGTTGTTTTGAGCCGCAATATAAGTTTTCGCGCAGTTCTGAGAGAAAAAGTTTACACCTTTCTCTCGTCTACTTTTCGACGACTTGTTAAATCGATGCTCGTGAATTTTGCTACTTTCGATCTAAAACGATGTATCCCGTTGTTTTGAGCCGGAATACAAGTTTTCGCGCAGTTCTGAGAGAATAAGTTTCCACCTTTCTCTCGTCTACTCTTCGACGACTTGTAAAATTGATGCTCGTGAATTTTGCTAGTTTCGATCTAAAATGATGTATCCCGTTGTTTTGAGCCGGAATACAATTTTTTGCGCAGTTCTGAGAGAAAAAGTTTACACCTTTCTCTCGTCTACTCTTCGACGACTTGTAAAATCGATGCTCGTGAATCTTGATAGTTTCGATCTAAAACTATGTATTTCGTTGTTTTGAGCCGGAATACAAGTTTTCGCACAGTTCTGAGAAAAAAAGTTTACACCTTTCTCTCGTCTACTCTTCGACGACTTGCAAAATCGATGCTCGTGAATCTTGATAGTTTCGATCTAAAACAATGTATCCCGTTGTTTTGAGCCGGAATACATGTTTTCGCGCAGTTCTGAGAGAAAAAGTTTACACCTTTCTCTCGTCTACTCTTCGACGACTTGTAAAATCGATGCTCGTGAATCTTGATAGTTTCGCTCTAAAACAATGTATCCCGTTGTTTTGAGCCGGAATACAAGTTTTCGCGCAGTTCTGAGAGAAAAAGTTTACACCTATCTCTCGTCTACTCTTCGACGACTTGTAAAATCGATGCTCGTTAATTGTGCTAGTTTCGATCTAAAACAAAGTATCCCGTTGTTTTGAGCCGGAATACAAAATTTCGCGCAGTTCTGAGAGAAAAAGTTTACACCTTTCTCTCGTCTACTCTTCGTCGACTTGTAAAATCGATGCATGTGAATTTTGCTACTTTCGATCTAAAACGATGTATCCCGTTGTTTTGAGCCGGAATACAATTTTTCGCGCAGTTCTGAGAGAAAAAGTTTACACCTTTCTCTCGTCTACTCTTCGACGACTTGTAAAATCGATGCTCGTGAATCTTGATAGTTTCGCTCTAAAACAATGTATCCCGTTATTTTGAGCCCGAATACGGGTTTTCGCGCAGTTCTGAGAGAAAAAGTTTACACCTTTCTCTCGTCTACTCTTCGACGACTTGCAAAATCGATGCTCGTGAATCTTGATAGTTTCGATCTAAAACGATGTATCCCGTTGTTTTCAGCCGGAATAGAAGTTTTCGCGCAGTTCTGAGAGAAAAAGTTTACACCTTTCTCTCGTCTACTCTTCGACGACTTGTAAAATCGATGCTCGTGAATCTTGATAGTTTCGCTCTAAAACAATGTATCCCGTTGTTTTGAGCCGGAATACAAGTTTTCGCGCAGTTCTGAGAGAAAAAGTTTACACCTATCTCTCGTCTACTCTTCGACGACTTGTAAAATCGATGCTCGTTAATTGTGCTAATTTCGATCTAAAACAAAGTATCCCGTTGTTTTGAGCCGGAATACAAGTTTTCGCGCAGTTCTGAGAGATAAAGTTTACACCTTTCTCTCGTCTACTCTTCGTCGACTTGTAAAATCGATGCATGTGAATTTTGCTACTTTCGATCTAAAACGATGTATCCCGTTGTTTTGAGCCGGAATACAATTTTTCGCGCAGTTCTGAGAGAAAAAGTTTACACCTTTCTCTCGTCTACTCTTCGACGACTTGTAAAATCGATGCTCGTGAATATTTATAGTTTCGCTCTAAAACAATGAATCCCGTTGTTTTGAGCCGGAATACGAGTTTTCGCGCAGTTCTGAGAGAAAAAGTTTACACCTTTCTCTCGTCTACTCTTCGACGGCTTGTAAAATCGATGCCCGTTAATCGTGCTAGTTTCGATCTAAAACGATGTATTCCGTTGTTTTGAGCCGGAATACAAGTTTTCGCGCAGTTCTGAGAGAAAAAGTTTACACCTTTTTCTCGTCTACTCTTCGACGACTTGTAAAATCGATGCTCGTTAATTGTGCTAGTTTCGATCTAAAACGATGTATCCCGTTGTTTTGAGCTGGAATACAAGTTTTCGCGCAGTTCTGAGAGAAAAAGTTTACACCTTTCTCTCGTCTACTCTTCGACGACTTGTAAAATCGATGCTCGTTAATCTTGCTAGTTTCGATCTAAAACGATGTATTCCGTTGTTTTGACCCGGAATACAAGTTTTCGCGCAGTTCTGAGAGAAAAATTTACAACTTTCTCTCGTCTACTCTGCGACGACTTGTAAAATCGATGCTCGTGAATCTTGATAGTTTCGCTCTAAAACAATGTATCCCGTTGTTTTGAGCCCGAATACGAGTTTTCGCGCTGTTCTGAGAGAAAAAGTTTACACCTTTCTCTCGTCTACTCTTCGACGACTTGTAAAATCGATGCTCGTGAATCTTGATAGTTTCGCTCTAAAACAATGTATCCCGTTGTTTTGAGCCCGAAAACGAGTTTTCGCGCAGTTCTGAGAGAAAAAGTTTACACCTTTCTCTCGTCTACTCTTCGACGACTTGTAAAATCGATGCTCGTGAATTTTGCTTGTCTTGATCTAAAACGATGTATCCCGTTGTTTTGAGCCGCAATACAATTTTTTGCGCAGTTCTGAGAGAAAAAGTTTACACCTTTCTCTCGTTCTCTTCTACGACATGTAAAATCGATGCTCGTGAATCTTGCTAGTTTTCATCTAAAACGATGTATCTCAATGATTTGAGCCGGAATACAAGTTTTCGCGCAGTTCTGAGAGAAAAAGTTTACAACTTTCTCTCGTCTACTCTTCGACGACTTGTTAAATCGATGCTCGTGAATTTTGCTACTTTCGATCTAAAACGATGTATCCCGTTGTTTTGAGCCGGAATACAATTTTTCGCGCAGTTCTGAGAGAAAAAGTTTACACCTTTCTCTCGTCTACTCTTCAACGAATTGTAAAATCGATGCTCGTGAATATTGATAGTTTCGCTCTAAAGCAATGAATCCCGTTGTTTTGAGCCGGAATACGAGTTTTCGCGCAGTTCTGAGAGAAAAAGTTTACACCTTTCTCTCGTCTACTCTTCGACGACTTGTAAAATCGATGCCCGTTAATCGTGCTAGTTTCGATCTAAAACGATGTATCCCGTTGTTTTGAGCCAGAATACAAGTTTTCGCGCAGTTCTGAGAGAAAAAGTTTACACCTTTCTCTCGTCTACTCTTCGACGACTTGTAAAATCGATGCTCGTTAATCTTGCTAGTTTCGATCTAAAACGATGTATTCCGTTGTTTTGAGCCGGAATACAAGTTTTCGCGCAGTTCTGAGAGAAAAATTTACAACTTTCTCTCGTCTACTCTGCGACGACTTGTAAAATCGATGCTCGTGAATCTTGATAGTTTCGCTCTAAAACAATGTATCCCGTTGTTTTGAGCCCGAATACGAGTTTTCGCGCTGTTCTGAGAGAAAAAGTTTACACCTTTCTCTCGTCTACTCTTCGACGACTTGTAAAATCGATGCTCGTGAATCTTGATAGTTTCGCTCTAAAACAATGTATCCCGTTGTTTTGAGCCCGAAAACGATTTTTCGCGCAGTTCTGAGAGAAAAAGTTTACACCTTTCTCTCGTCTACTCTTCGACGACTTGTAAAATCGATGCTCGTTAATCTTGCTACTTTCGATCTAAAACGATGTATCCCGTTGTTTTGAGCCGGAATACAAGTTTTCGCGCAGTTCTGAGAGAAAAAGTTTACACCTTTCTCTCGTCTACTCTTCGACGACTTGTAAAATCGATGCTCGTGAATTTTGCTTGTCTTGATCTAAAACGATGTATCCCGTTGTTTTGAGCCGCAATACAAGTTTTTGCGCAGTTCTGAGAGAAAAAGTTTACACCTTTCCCTCGTTCTCTTCTACGACATGTAAAATCGATGCTCGTGAATCTTGCTAGTTTTGATCTAAAACGATGTATCTCAATGATTTGAGCCGGAATACAAGTATTCGCGCAGTTCTGAGAGAAAAAGTTTACAACTTTCTCTCGTCTACTCTTCGACGACTTGTTAAATCGATGCTCGTGAATTTTGCTACTTTCGATCTAAAACGATGTATCCCGTTGTTTTGAGCCGGAATACAATTTTTCGCGCAGTTCTGAGAGAAAAAGTTTACACCTTTCTCTCGTCTACTCTTCGACGACTTGTAAAATCGATGCTCGTGAATATTGATAGTTTCGCTCTAAAGCAATGAATCCCGTTGTTTTGAGCCGGAATACGAGTTTTCGCGCAGTTCTGAGAGAAAAAGTTTACACCTTTCTCTCGTCTACTCTTCGACGACTTGTAAAATCGATGCCCGTTAATCGTGCTAGTTTCGCTCTAAAACAATGTATCCCGTTGTTTTGAGCCCGAATACGAGTTTTCGCGCAGTTCTGAGAGAAAAAGTTTACACCTTTCTCTCGTCTACTCTTCGACGACTTGTAAAATCGATGCTCGTGAATCTTGATAGTTTCGCTCTAAAACAATGTATCCCGTTATTTTGAGCCCGAATACGAGTTTTCGCGCAGTTCTGAGAGAAAAAGTTTACACCTTTCTCTCGTCTACTCTTCGACGACTTGTAAAATCGATGCTCGTGAATCTTGATAGTTTCGCTCTAAAACAATGTATCCCGTTGTTTTGAGCCCGAATACGAGTTTTCGCGCAGTTCTGAGAGAAAAAGTTTACACCTTTCTCTCGTCTACTCTTCGACGACTTGTAAAATCGATGCTCGTTAATCTTGCGAGTTTCGATCTAAAACGATGTATTCCGTTGTTTTGAGCCGGAATACAAGTTTTCGCGCAGTTCTGAGAGAAAAATTTACACCTTTCTCTCGTTTACTCTTCGTCGACTTGTAAAATCGATGCTCGGTAATCTTGCTAGTTTCGATCTAAAACGATGTATCCCGTTGTTTTCAGCCGGAATACAAGTTTTCGCGCAGTTCTGAGAGAAAAAGTTTACACCTTTCTCTCGTCTACTCTTCGACGACTTGTAAAATCGATGCTCGTGAATCTTGATAGTTTCGATCTAAAACAAAGTATCCCGTTGTTTTGAGCCGGAATACAAGTTTTCGCGCAGTTCTGAGAGAAAAAAGTTTACACCTTTCTCTCGTCTACTCTTCGTCGACTTGTAAAATCGATGCATGTGAATTTTGCTTGTCTTGACCTAAAACGATGTATCCCGTTGTTTTGAGCCGCAATATAAGTTTTCGCGCAGTTCTGAGAGAAAAATTTACACCTCTCTCTCGTCTACTTTTCGACGACTTGTTAAATCGATGCTCGTGAATTTTGCTACTTTCGATCTAAAACGATGTATCCCGTTGTTTTGAGCCGGAATACAAGTTTTCGCGCAGTTCTGAGAGAATAAGTTTCCACCTTTCTCTCGTCTACTCTTCGACGACTTGTAAAATTGATGCTCGTGAATTTTGCTAGTTTCGATCTAAAATGATGTATCCCGTTGTTTTGAGCCGGAATACAATTTTTTGCGCAGTTCTGAGAGAAAAAGTTTACACCTTTCTCTCGTCTACTCTTCGACGACTTGTAAAATCGATGCTCGTGAATCTTGATAGTTTCGATCTAAAACGATGTATTTCGTTGTTTTGAGCCGGAATACAAGTTTTCGCGCAGTTCTGAGAGAAAAAGTTTACACCTTTCTCTCCTCTACTCTTCGACGACTTGTAAAATCGATCCTCGTGAATCTTGATAGTTTCGCTCTAAAACAATGTATCCCTTTGTTTTGAGCCCGAATACGAGTTTTCGCGCAGTTCTGAGAGAAAAAGTTTACACCTTTCTCTCGTCTACTCTTCGACGACTTGTAAAATCGATGCTCGTGAATCTTGATAGTTTCGCTCTAAAACAATGTATCCCGTTATTTTGAGCCCGAATACGAGTTTTCGCGCAGTTCTGAGAGAAAAAGTTTACACCTTTCTCTCGTCTACTCTTCGACGACTTGCAAAATCGATGATCGTGAATCTTGATTGTTTCGATCTAAAACAATGTATCCCGTTGTTTTGAGCCGGAATACAAGTTTTCGCGCAGTTCTGAGAGAAAAAGTTTACACCTTTCTCTCGTCTACTCTTCGACGACTTGTAAAATCGATGCTCGTTAATCTTGCTAGTTTCAATCTAAAACGATGTATTCCGTTGTTTTGAGCCGGAATACAAGTTTTCGCGCAGTTCTGAGAGAAAAATTTACACCTTTCTCTCGTTTACTCTTCGTCGACTTATAAAATCGATGCTCGTTAATCTTGCTAGTTTCGATCTAAAACGATGTATCCCGTTGTTTTCAGCCGGAATACAAGTTTTCGCGCAGTTCTGAGAGAAAAACTTTACACCTTTCTCTCGTCTACTCTTCGACGACTTGTAAAATCGACGCTCGTGAATCTTGATAGTTTCGCTCTAAAACAATGTATCCCGTTGTTTTGAGCCGGAATACAAGTTTTCGCGCAGTTCTGAGAGAAAACGTTTACACCTATCTCTCGTCTACTCTTCGACGACTTGTAAAATCGATGCTCGTTAATTGTGCTAGTTTCGATCTAAAACAAAGTATTCCGTAGTTTTGAGCCGGAATACAAGTTTTCGCGCAGTTCTGAGAGAAAAAGTTTACACCTTTCTCTCGTATACTCTTCGTCGACTTGTAAAATCGATGCTCGTTAATCTTGCCAGTTTCGATCTAAAACGATGTATCCCGTTGTTTTGAGCCGGAATACAAGTCTTCACGCAGTTCTGAGAGAAAACGTTTACATCTTTCTCTCGTCTACTCTTCGACAACTTGTAAAATCGATGCTCGTGAATCTTGCTAGTTTCAATCTAAAACGATGTATCCCGTTGTTTTGAGCCGGAATACAAATTTTTGCGCAGTTCTGAGAGAAAAAGTTTACACCTTTCTCTCGTTCTCTTCAACGACATGTAAAATCGATGCTCGTGAATCTTGCTAGTTTCGATCTAAAGCGATGTATCTCAATTATTTGAGCCGGAATACAAGTTTTCGCGCAGTTCTGAGAGAAAAAGCTTACACCTTTCTCTCGTCTACTCTTCGACGACTTGTAAAATTGATGCTCGTGAATCTTGATAGTTTCGATCTAAAACGATGTATTTCGTTGTTTTGAGCCGGAATACAAGTTTTCGCGCAGTTCTGAGAGAAAAATTTACACCTTTCTCTCGTCTACTCTGCGACGACTTGTAAAATCGATGCTCGTGAATCTTGCTAGTTTCAATCTAAAACGCTGTATCCCAGTGTTTTGAGCCGGAATACAAGTTTTCGCGCAGTTCTGAGAGAAAAAGTTTACACCTTTCTCTCGTCTACTCTTCGACGACTTGCAAAATCGATGCTCGTGAATCTTGATAGTTTCGATCTAAAACAATGTATCCCGTTGTTTTGAGCCGGAATACAAGTTTTCGCGCAGTTCTGAGAGAAAAAGTTTACACCTTTCTCTCGTCTACTCCTCGACGACTTGTAAAATCGATGCTCGTTAATCTTGCTAGTTTCGATCTAAAACGATGTATTCCGTTGTTTTGAGCCGGAATACAAGTTTTCGCGCAGTTCTGAGAGAAAAAGTTTACACCTATCTCTCGTCTACTCTTCGACGACTTGTAAAATCGATGCTCGTTAATTGTGCTAGTTTCGATCTAAAACAAAGTATTCCGTTGTTTTGAGCCGGAATACAAGTTTTCGCGCAGTTCTGAGAGAAAAAGTTTACACCTTTCTCTCGTCTACTCTTCGACGACTTGCAAAATCGATGATCGTGAATCTTGATTGTTTCGATCTAAAACAATGTATCCCGTTGTTTTGAGCCGGAATACAAGTTTTCGCGCAGTTCTGAGAGAAAAAGTTTACACCTTTCTCTCGTCTACTCTTCGACAACTTGTAAAATCGATGCTCGTGAATCTTGCTAGTTTCAATCTAAAACGATGTATCCCGTTGTTTTGAGCCGGAATACAAATTTTTGCGCAGTTCTGAGAGAAAAAGTTTACACCTTTCTCTCGTTCTCTTCGACGACATGTAAAATGGATGCTCGTGAATTTTGCTAGTTTCGATCTAAAGCGATGTATCTCAATTATTTGAGCCGGAATACAAGTTTTCGCGCAGTTCTGAGAGAAAAATTTACACCTTTCTCTCGTCTACTCTTCGTCGACTTGTAAAATCGATGCTCGTTAATCTTGCTAGTTTCGATCTAAAACGATGTATCCCGTTGTTTTCGGCCGGAATACAAGTTTTCGCGCAGTTCTGAGAGAAAAAGTTTACACCTTTCTCTCGTCTACTCTTCGACGACTTGTAAAATCGATGCTCGTGAATCTTGATAGTTTCGCTCTAAAACAATGTATCCCGTTGTTTTGAGCCGGAATACAAGTTTTCGCGCAGTTCTGAGAGAAAAAGTTTACACGTATCTCTCGTCTACTCTTCGACGACTTGTAAAATCGATGCTCGTTAATTGTGCTAGTTTCGATCTAAAACAAAGTATTCCGTTGTTTTGAGCCGGAATACAAGTTTTCGCGCAGTTCTGAGAGAAAAAGTTTACACCTTTCTCTCGTATACTCTTCGTCGACTTGTAAAATCGATGCTCGTTAATCTTGCTAGTTTCGATCTAAAACGATGTATCCCGTTGTTTTGAGCCGGAATACAAGTCTTCACGCAGTTTTGAGAGAAAAAGTTTACACCTTTTTCTCGTCCACTCTTCGACGACTTGTAAAATCGATGCTCGTGAATCTTGCTACTTTCGATCTAAAACGATGTATCCCGTTGTTTTGAGCCGGAATACAAGTTTTCGCGCAGTTCTGAAAGAAAAAGTTTACACCTTTCTCTCGTCTACTCTTCGACGACTTGTAAAATCGATGCTCGTGAATCTTGATAGTATCGCTCTAAAACGATGTATCCCGTTGTTTTGAGCCGGAATACAAGTTTTCGCGCAGTTCTGAGAGAAAAAGTTTACACCTTTCTCTCGTCTACTCTTCGACGACTTGTAAAATCGATGCTCGTTAATCTTGCTAGTTTCAATCTAAAACGATGTATTCCGTTGTTTTGAGCCGGAATACAAGTTTTCGCGCAGTTCTGAGAGAAAAATTTACACCTTTCTCTCGTTTACTCTTCGTCGACTTATAAAATCGATGCTCGTTAATCTTGCTAGTTTCGATCTAAAACGATGTATCCCGTTGTTTTCAGCCGGAATACAAGTTTTCGCGCAGTTCTGAGAGAAAAACTTTACACCTTTCTCTCGTCTACTCTTCGACGACTTGTAAAATCGACGCTCGTGAATCTTGATAGTTTCGCTCTAAAACAATGTATCCCGTTGTTTTGAGCCGGAATACAAGTTTTCGCGCAGTTCTGAGAGAAAACGTTTACACCTATCTCTCGTCTACTCTTCGACGACTTGTAAAATCGATGCTCGTTAATTGTGCTAGTTTCGATCTAAAACAAAGTATTCCGTAGTTTTGAGCCGGAATACAAGTTTTCGCGCAGTTCTGAGAGAAAAAGTTTACACCTTTCTCTCGTATACTCTTCGTCGACTTGTAAAATCGATGCTCGTTAATCTTGCCAGTTTCGATCTAAAACGATGTATCCCGTTGTTTTGAGCCGGAATACAAGTCTTCACGCAGTTCTGAGAGAAAACGTTTACATCTTTCTCTCGTCTACTCTTCGACAACTTGTAAAATCGATGCTCGTGAATCTTGCTAGTTTCAATCTAAAACGATGTATCCCGTTGTTTTGAGCCGGAATACAAATTTTTGCGCAGTTCTGAGAGAAAAATTTACACCTTTCTCTCGTCTACTCTGCGACGACTTGTAAAATCGATGCTCGTGAATCTTGCTAGTTTCAATCTAAAACGCTGTATCCCAGTGTTTTGAGCCGGAATACAAGTTTTCGCGCAGTTCTGAGAGAAAAAGCTTACACCTTTCTCTCGTCTACTCTTCGACGACTTGTAAAATTGATGCTCGTGAATCTTGATAGTTTCGATCTAAAACGATGTATTTCGTTGTTTTGAGCCGGAATACAAGTTTTCGCGCAGTTCTGAGAGAAAAATTTACACCTTTCTCTCGTCTACTCTGCGACGACTTGTAAAATCGATGCTCGTGAATCTTGCTAGTTTCAATCTAAAACGCTGTATCCCAGTGTTTTGAGCCGGAATACAAGTTTTCGCGCAGTTCTGAGAGAAAAAGTTTACACCTTTCTCTCGTCTACTCTTCGACGACTTGCAAAATCGATGCTCGTGAATCTTGATAGTTTCGATCTAAAACAATGTATCCCGTTGTTTTGAGCCGGAATACAAGTTTTCGCGCAGTTCTGAGAGAAAAAGTTTACACCTTTCTCTCGTCTACTCCTCGACGACTTGTAAAATCGATGCTCGTTAATCTTGCTAGTTTCGATCTAAAACGATGTATTCCGTTGTTTTGAGCCGGAATACAAGTTTTCGCGCAGTTCTGAGAGAAAAAGTTTACACCTATCTCTCGTCTACTCTTCGACGACTTGTAAAATCGATGCTCGTTAATTGTGCTAGTTTCGATCTAAAACAAAGTATTCCGTTGTTTTGAGCCGGAATACAAGTTTTCGCGCAGTTCTGAGAGAAAAAGTTTACACCTTTCTCTCGTATACTCTTCGTCGACTTGTAAAATCGATGCTCGTTAATCTTGCTAGTTTCGATCTAAAACGATGTATCCCGTTGTTTTGAGCCGGAATACAAGTCTTCACGCAGTTCTGAGAGAAAACGTTTACACCTTTCTCTCGTCTACTCTTCGACAACTTGTAAAATCGATGCTCGTGAATCTTGCTAGTTTCAATCTAAAACGATGTATCCAGTTGTTTTGAGCCGGAATACAAATTTTTGCGCAGTTCTGAGAGAAAAAGTTTACACCTTTCTCTCGTTCTCTTCGACGACATGTAAAATGGATGCTCGTGAATTTTGCTAGTTTCGATCTAAAGCGATGTATCTCAATTATTTGAGCCGGAATACAAGTTTTCGCGCAGTTCTGAGAGAAAAATTTACACCTTTCTCTCGTCTACTCTTCGTCGACTTGTAAAATCGATGCTCGTTAATCTTGCTAGTTTCGATCTAAAACGATGTATCCCGTTGTTTTCGGCCGGAATACAAGTTTTCGCGCAGTTCTGAGAGAAAAAGTTTACACCTTTCTCTCGTCTACTCTTCGACGACTTGTAAAATCGATGCTCGTGAATCTTGATAGTTTCGCTCTAAAACAATGTATCCCGTTGTTTTGAGCCGGAATACAAGTTTTCGCGCAGTTCTGAGAGAAAAAGTTTACACGTATCTCTCGTCTACTCTTCGACGACTTGTAAAATCGATGCTCGTTAATTGTGCTAGTTTCGATCTAAAACAAAGTATTCCGTTGTTTTGAGCCGGAATACAAGTTTTCGCGCAGTTCTGAGAGAAAAAGTTTACACCTTTCTCTCGTATACTCTTCGTCGACTTGTAAAATCGATGCTCGTTAATCTTGCTAGTTTTCGATCTAAAACGATGTATCCCGTTGTTTTGAGCCGGAATACAAGTCTTCACGCAGTTTTGAGAGAAAAAGTTTACACCTTTTTCTCGTCCACTCTTCGACGACTTGTAAAATCGATGCTCGTGAATCTTGCTACTTTCGATCTAAAACGATGTATCCCGTTGTTTTGAGCCGGAATACAAGTTTTCGCGCAGTTCTGAAAGAAAAAGTTTACACCTTTCTCTCGTCTACTCTTCGACGACTTGTAAAATCGATGCTCGTGAATCTTGATAGTATCGCTCTAAAACGATGTATCCCGTTGTTTTGAGCCGGAATACAAGTTTTCGCGCTGTTCTGAGAGAAAAAGTTTACACCTTTATCTCGTCTACTTTTCGACGACTTGCAAAATCGATGCTCGTGAATCTTGATAGTTTCGATCTAAAACGATGTATCCCGTTGTTTTGAGCCGGAATACAAGTTTTCGCGCAGTTCTGAGAGAAAAAGTTTACACCTTTCTCTCGTCTACTCTTCGACGACTTGCAAAATCGATGCTCGTTAAACTTGCTAGTTTCGATCTAAAACGATGTATTCCGTTGGTTTGAGCCGGAATACAAGTTTTCGCGCAGTTCTGAGAGAAACATTTACACCTTTCTCTCGTCTACTCTGCGACGACTTATAAAATCGATGCTCATGAATCTTGCTAGTTTCAATCTAAAACGATGTATCCCGTTGTTTTGAGCCGGAATACAAGTTTTCGCGCAGTTCTGAGAGAAAAAGTTTACACCTTTCTCTCGTCTAATCTTCGATGACTTGTAAAATCGATGCTCGTTAAACTTGCTAGTTTCGATCTAAAACGATGTATTCTGTTGGTTTGAGCCGGAATACAAGGTTTTCGCGCAGTTCTGAGAGAAAAATTTACACCTTTCTCTCGTCTACTCTGCGACGACTTATAAAATCGATGCTCGTGAATCTTGCTAGTTTCGATCTAAAACGATGTATCCCGTTGTTTTGAGCCGGAATACAAGTTTTCGCGCAGTTCTGAGGGAAAAGTGTACACCTTTCTCTCGTCTACTCTGCGACGACTTGTCAAATCGATGCTCGCGAATTTTGCTAGTTTCGATCTAAAACGATGTATCCCGTTGTTTTGAGCTGGAATACAAGTTTTCGCGCAGTTCTGAGAGAAAAAAGTGTACACCTTTCTCTCGTCTACTCTTCGACGACCTTGTAAAATCGATGCTCGTTAATCTTGCTAGTTTCGATCTAAAACGATGTATTTCGTTGTTTTGAGCCGGAATACAAGTTTTCGCGCAGTTCTGAGAGAAAAATTTACACCTTTCTCTCGTCTACTCTGCGACGACTTGTAAAATCGATGCTCGTGAATCTTGCTAGTTTCGATCTAAAACGATGTATCCCGTTGTTTTGAGCCGGAATACAATTTTTGGCGCAGTTCTGAGAGAAAAAGTTTACACCTTTCTCTCGTCTACTCTTCGACGACTTGTAAAATCGATGCTCGTGAATTTCGATAGTTTCGCTCTAAAACAATGTACCCCGTTGATTTGAGCCGGAATACGAGTTTTCGCGCAGTTCTGAAAGAAAAAGTTTACACCTTTCTCTCGTCTACTCTTCGACGACTTGTAAAATCGATGCTCGTTAATTGTGCTAGTTTCGATCTAAAACAAAGTATTCCGTTGTTTTTGAGCCGGAATACAAGTTTTCGCGCAGTTCTGAGAGAAAAAGTTTACACCTTTCTCTCGTATACTCTTCGTCGACTTGTAAAATTGATGCTCGTTAATCTTGCTAGTTTCGATCTAAAACGATGTATCCCGTTGTTTTGAGCCGGAATACAAGTCTTCACGCAGTTTTGAGAGAAAAAGTTTACACCTTTTTCTCGTCCACTCTTCGACGACTTGTAAAATCGATGCTCGTGAATCTTGCTACTTTCGATCTAAAACGATGTATCCCGTTGTTTTGAGCCGGAATACAAGTTTTCGCGCAGTTCTGAAAGAAAAAGTTTACACCTTTCTCTCGTCTACTCTTCGACGACTTGTAAAATCGATGCTCGTGAATCTTGATAGTATCGCTCTAAAAACGATGTATCCCGTTGTTTTGAGCCGGAATACAAGTTTTCGCGCTGTTCTGAGAGAAAAAGTTTACACCTTTATCTCGTCTACTTTTCGACGACTTGCAAAATCGATGCTCGTGAATCTTGATAGTTTCGATCTAAAACGATGTATCCCGTTGTTTTGAGCCGGAATACAAGTTTTCGCGCAGTTGTGAGAGAAAAAGTTTACACCTTTCTCTCGTCTACTCTTCGACGACTTGCAAAATCGATGCTCGTTAAACTTGCTAGTTTCGATCTAAAACGATGTATTCCGTTGGTTTGTGCCGGAATACAAGTTTTCGCGCAGTTCTGAGAGAAACATTTACACCTTTCTCTCGTCTACTCTGCGACGACTTATATAATCGATGCTCGTGAATCTTGCTAGTTTCAATCTAAAACGATGTATCCCGTTGTTTTGAGCCGGAATACAAGTTTTCGCGCAGTTCTGAGAGAAAAAGTTTACACCTTTCTCTCGTCTAATCTTCGATGACTTGTAAAATCGATGCTCGTTAAACTTGCTAGTTTCGATCTAAAACGATGTATTCTGTTGGTTTGAGCCGGAATACAAGTTTTCGCGCAGTTCTGAGAGAAAAATTTACACCTTTCTCTCGTCTACTCTGCGACGACTTATAAAATCGATGCTCGTGAATCTTGCTAGTTTCGATCTAAAAAGATGTATCCCGTTGTTTTGAGCCGGAATACAAGTTTTCGCGCAGTTCTGAGGGAAAAGTGTACACCTTTCTCTCGTCTACTCTGCGACGACTTGTCAAATCGATGCTCGCGAATTTTGCTAGTTTCGATCTAAAACGATGTATCCCGTTGTTTTGAGCTGGAATACAAGTTTTCGCGCAGTTCTGAGAGAAAAAGTGTACACCTTTCTCTCGTCTACTCTTCGACGACTTGTAAAATCGATGCTCGTTAATCTTGCTAGTTTCGATCTAAAATGATGTATTTCGTTGTTTTGAGCCGGAATACAAGTTTTCGCGCAGTTCTGAGAGAAAAATTTACACCTTTCTCTCGTCTACTCTGCGACGACTTGTAAAATCGATGCTCGTGAATCTTGCTAGTTTCGATCTAAAACGATGTATCCCGTTGTTTTGAGCCGGAATACAATTTTTGGCGCAGTTCTGAGAGAAAAAGTTTACACCTTTCTCTCGTCTACTCTCGACGACTTGTAAAATCGATGCTCGTGAATTTCGATAGTTTCGCTCTAAAACAATGTACCCCGTTGATTTGAGCCGGAGTACGAGTTTTTCGCGCAGTTCTGAAAGAAAAAGTTTACACCTTTCTCTCGTCTACTCTTCGACGACTTGTTAAATCGATGCTCGTGAATTTTGCGACTTTCGATCTAAAACGATGTATCCCGTTGTTTTGAGCCGGAATACAATTTTTCGCGCAGTTCTGAGAGAAAAAGTTTACACCTTTCTCTCGTCTACTCTTCGACGACTTGTAAAATCGATGCTCGTGAATCTTGATAGTTTCGATCTAAAACAATGTATTTCGTTGTTTTGAGCCAGAATACAAGTTTTCGCGCAGTTCTGAGAGAAAAATTTACACCTTTCTCTCGTCTACTCTGCGACGACTTGTAAAATCGATGCTCGTGAATCTTGCTAGTTTCGATCTAAAACGATGTATCCCGTTGTTTTGAGCCGGAATACAAGTTTTCGCGCAGTTCTGAGAGAAAAAGTTTACACCTTTCTCTCGTCTACTCTTCGACGACTTGTAAAATCGATGCTCGTGAATCTTGATAGTTTCGCTATAAAACAATGTATCCCTTTGTTTTGAGCCCGAATACGAGTTTTCGCGCAGTTCTGAGAGAAAAAGTTTACACCTTTCTCTCGTCTACTCTTCGACGACTTGTAAAATCGATGCTCGTTAATCGTGCTAGTTTCGCTCTAAAAACGATGTATTCCGTTGTTTTGAGCCGGAATACAAATTTTTGCGCAGTTCTGAGAGAAAAAGTTTACACCTTTCTCTCGTTCTCTTCAACGACATGTAAAATCGATGCTCGTGAATCTTGCTAGTTTCGATCTAAAGCGATGTATCTCAATTATTTGAGCCGGAATACAAGTTTTCGCGCAGTTCTGAGAGAAAAAGCTTACACCTTTCTCTCGTCTACTCTTCGACGACTTGTAAAATTGATGCTCGTGAATCTTGATAGTTTCGATCTAAAACGATGTATTTCGTTGTTTTGAGCCGGAATACAAGTTTTCGCGCAGTTCTGAGAGAAAAATTTACACCTTTCTCTCGTCTACTCTGCGACGACTTGTAAAATCGATGCTCGTGAATCTTGCTAGTTTCAATCTAAAACGCTGTATCCCAGTGTTTTGAGCCGGAATACAAGTTTTCGCGCAGTTCTGAGAGAAAAAGTTTACACCTTTCTCTCGTCTACTCTTCGACGACTTGCAAAATCGATGCTCGTGAATCTTGATAGTTTCGATCTAAAACAATGTATCCCGTTGTTTTGAGCCGGAATACAAGTTTTCGCGCAGTTCTGAGAGAAAAAGTTTACACCTTTCTCTCGTCTACTCTTCGACGACTTGTAAAATCGATGCTCGTTAATCTTGCTAGTTTCGATCTAAAACGATGTATTCCGTTGTTTTGAGCCGGAATACAAGTTTTCGCGCAGTTCTGAGAGAAAAAGTTTACACCTATCTCTCGTCTACTCTTCGACGACTTGTAAAATCGATGCTCGTTAATTGTGCTAGTTTCGATCTAAAACAAAGTATTCCGTTGTTTTGAGCCGGAATACAAGTTTTCGCGCAGTTCTGAGAGAAAAAGTTTACACCTTTCTCTCGTATACTCTTCGTCGACTTGTAAAATCGATGCTCGTTAATCTTGCTAGTTTCGATCTAAAACGATGTATCCCGTTGTTTTGAGCCGGAATACAAGTCTTCACGCAGTTCTGAGAGAAAACGTTTACACCTTTCTCTCGTCTACTCTTCGACAACTTGTAAAATCGATGCTCGTGAATCTTGCTAGTTTCAATCTAAAACGATGTATCCCGTTGTTTTGAGCCGGAATACAAATTTTTGCGCAGTTCTGAGAGAAAAAGTTTACACCTTTCTCTCGTTCTCTTCGACGACATGTAAAATGGATGCTCGTGAATTTTGCTAGTTTCGATCTAAAGCGATGTATCTCAATTATTTGAGCCGGAATACAAGTTTTCGCGCAGTTTCTGAGAGAAAAATTTACACCTTTCTCTCGTCTACTCTTCGTCGACTTGTAAAATCGATGCTCGTTAATCTTGCTAGTTTCGATCTAAAACGATGTATCCCGTTGTTTTCGGCCGGAATACAAGTTTTCGCGCAGTTCTGAGAGAAAAAGTTTACACCTTTCTCTCGTCTACTCTTCGACGACTTGTAAAATCGATGCTCGTGAATCTTGATAGTTTCGCTCTAAAACAATGTATCCCGTTGTTTTGAGCCGGAATACAAGTTTTCGCGCAGTTCTGAGAGAAAAAGTTTACACCTATCTCTCGTCTACTCTTCGACGACTTGTAAAATCGATGCTCGTTAATTGTGCTAGTTTCGATCTAAAACAAAGTATTCCGTTGTTTTGAGCCGGAATACAAGTTTTCGCGCAGTTCTGAGAGAAAAAGTTTACACCTTTCTCTCGTATACTCTTCGTCGACTTGTAAAATCGATGCTCGTTAATCTTGCTAGTTTCGATCTAAAACGATGTATCCCGTTGTTTTGAGCCGGAATACAAGTCTTCACGCAGTTTTGAGAGAAAAAGTTTACACCTTTTTCTCGTCCACTCTTCGACGACTTGTAAAATCGATGCTCGTGAATCTTGCTACTTTCGATCTAAAACGATGTATCCCGTTGTTTTGAGCCGGAATACAAGTTTTCGCGCAGTTCTGAAAGAAAAAGTTTACACCTTTCTCTCGTCTACTCTTCGACGACTTGTAAAATCGATGCTCGTGAATCTTGATAGTATCGCTCTAAAACGATGTATCCCGTTGTTTTGAGCCGGAATACAAGTTTTCGCGCTGTTCTGAGAGAAAAAGTTTACACCTTTATCTCGTCTACTTTTCGACGACTTGCAAAATCGATGCTCGTGAATCTTGATAGTTTCGATCTAAAACGATGTATCCCGTTGTTTTGAGCCGGAATACAAGTTTTCGCGCAGTTTCTGAGAGAAAAAGTTTACACCTTTCTCTCGTCTACTCTTCGACGACTTGCAAAATCGATGCTCGTTAAACTTGCTAGTTTCGATCTAAAACGATGTATTCCGTTGGTTTGAGCCGGAATACAAGTTTTCGCGCAGTTCTGAGAGAAACATTTACACCTTTCTCTCGTCTACTCTGCGACGACTTATAAAATCGATGCTCGTGAATCTTGCTAGTTTCAATCTAAAACGATGTATCCCGTTGTTTTGAGCCGGAATACAAGTTTTCGCGCAGTTCTGAGAGAAAAAGTTTACACCTTTCTCTCGTCTAATCTTCGATGACTTGTAAAATCGATGCTCGTTAAACTTGCTAGTTTCGATCTAAAACGATGTATTCTGTTGGTTTGAGCCGGAATACAAGTTTTTCGCGCAGTTCTGAGAGAAAAATTTACACCTTTCTCTCGTCTACTCTGCGACGACTTATAAAATCGATGCTCGTGAATCTTGCTAGTTTCGATCTAAAACGATGTATCCCGTTGTTTTGAGCCGGAATACAAGTTTTCGCGCAGTTCTGAGGGAAAAGTGTACACCTTTCTCTCGTCTACTCTGCGACGACTTGTCAAATCGATGCTCGCGAATTTTGCTAGTTTCGATCTAAAACGATGTATCCCGTTGTTTTGAGCTGGAATACAAGTTTTCGCCCAGTTCTGAGAGAAAAAGTGTACACCTTTCTCTCGTCTACTCTTCGACGACTTGTAAAATCGATGCTCGTTAATCTTGCTAGTTTCGATCTAAAACGATGTATTTCGTTGTTTTGAGCCGGAATACAAGTTTTCGCGCAGTTCTGAGAGAAAAATTTACACCTTTCTCTCGTCTACTCTGCGACGACTTGTAAAATCGATGCTCGTGAATCTTGCTAGTTTCGATCTAAAACGATGTATCCCGTTGTTTTGAGCCGGAATA
The DNA here is from genome assembly GCF_052857255.1 of Amblyomma americanum. Lineage (NCBI taxonomy): Eukaryota > Metazoa > Arthropoda > Arachnida > Ixodida > Ixodidae > Amblyomma > Amblyomma americanum. Next base: position 231,237 of record NW_027526576.1, on the reverse strand, counting down.
CAATTTTTGGCGCAGTTCTGAGAGAAAAAGTTTACACCTTTCTCTCGTCTACTCTTCGACGACTTGTAAAATCGATGCTCGTGAATTTCGATAGTTTCGCTCTAAAACAATGTACCCCGTTGATTTGAGCCGGAATACGAGTTTTCGCGCAGTTCTGAAAGAAAAAGTTTACACCTTTCTCTCGTCTACTCTTCGACGACTTGTAAAATCGATGCTCGTTAATTGTGCTAGTTTCGATCTAAAACAAAGTATTCCGTTGTTTTGAGCCGGAATACAAGTTTTCGCGCAGTTCTGAGAGAAAAAGTTTACACCTTTCTCTCGTATACTCTTCGTCGACTTGTAAAATCGATGCTCGTTAATCTTGCTAGTTTCGATCTAAAACGATGTATCCCGTTGTTTTGAGCCGGAATACAAGTCTTCACGCAGTTTTGAGAGAAAAAGTTTACACCTTTTTCTCGTCCACTCTTCGACGACTTGTAAAATCGATGCTCGTGAATCTTGCTACTTTCGATCTAAAACGATGTATCCCGTTGTTTTGAGCCGGAATACAAGTTTTCGCGCAGTTCTGAAAGAAAAAGTTTACACCTTTCTCTCGTCTACTCTTCGACGACTTGTAAAATCGATGCTCGTGAATCTTGATAGTATCGCTCTAAAACGATGTATCCCGTTGTTTTGAGCCGGAATACAAGTTTTCGCGCTGTTCTGAGAGAAAAAGTTTACACCTTTATCTCGTCTACTTTTCGACGACTTGCAAAATCGATGCTCGTGAATCTTGATAGTTTCGATCTAAAACGATGTATCCCGTTGTTTTGAGCCGGAATACAAGTTTTCGCGCAGTTCTGAGAGAAAAAGTTTACACCTTTCTCTCGTCTACTCTTCGACGGACTTGCAAAATCGATGCTCGTTAAACTTGCTAGTTTCGATCTAAAACGATGTATTCCGTTGGTTTGAGCCGGAATACAAGTTTTTCGCGCAGTTCTGAGAGAAACATTTACACCTTTCTCTCGTCTACTCTGCGACGACTTATAAAATCGATGCTCGTGAATCTTGCTAGTTTCAATCTAAAACGATGTATCCCGTTGTTTTGAGCCGGAATACAAGTTTTCGCGCAGTTCTGAGAGAAAAAGTTTACACCTTTCTCTCGTCTAATCTTCGATGACTTGTAAAATCGATGCTCGTTAAACTTGCTAGTTTCGATCTAAAACGATGTATTCTGTTGGTTTGAGCCGGAATACAAGTTTTCGCGCAGTTCTGAGAGAAAAATTTACACCTTTCTCTCGTCTACTCTGCGACGACTTATAAAATCGATGCTCGTGAATCTTGCTAGTTTCGATCTAAAACGATGTATCCCGTTGTTTTGAGCCGGAATACAAGTTTTCGCGCAGTTCTGAGGGAAAAGTGTACACCTTTCTCTCGTCTACTCTGCGACGACTTGTCAAATCGATGCTCGCGAATTTTGCTAGTTTCGATCTAAAACGATGTATCCCGTTGTTTTGAGCTGGAATACAAGTTTTCGCGCAGTTCTGAGAGAAAAAGTGTACACCTTTCTCTCGTCTACTCTTCGACGACTTGTAAAATCGATGCTCGTTAATCTTGCTAGTTTCGATCTAAAATGATGTATTTCGTTGTTTTGAGCCGGAATACAAGTTTTCGCGCAGTTCTGAGAGAAAAATTTACACCTTTCTCTCGTCTACTCTGCGACGACTTGTAAAATCGATGCTCGTGAATCTTGCTAGTTTCGATCTAAAACGATGTATCCCGTTGTTTTGAGCCGGAATACAATTTTTGGCGCAGTTCTGAGAGAAAAAGTTTACACCTTTCTCTCGTCTACTCTTCGACGACTTGTAAAATCGATGCTCGTGAATTTCGATAGTTTCGCTCTAAAACAATGTACCCCGTTGATTTGAGCCGGAATACGAGTTTTCGCGCAGTTCTGAAAGAAAAAGTTTACACCTTTCTCTCGTCTACTCTTCGACGACTTGTTAAATCGATGCTCGTGAATTTTGCGACTTTCGATCTAAAACGATGTATCCCGTTGTTTTGAGCCGGAATACAATTTTTCGCGCAGTTCTGAGAGAAAAAGTTTACACCTTTCTCTCGTCTACTCTTCGACGACTTGTAAAATCGATGCTCGTGAATCTTGATAGTTTCGATCTAAAACAATGTATTTCGTTGTTTTGAGCCAGAATACAAGTTTTTCGCGCAGTTCTGAGAGAAAAAGTTTACACCTTTCTCTCGTCTACTCTTCGACGACTTGTAAAATCGATGCTCGTGAATCTTGATAGTTTCGCTATAAAAACAATGTATCCCTTTGTTTTGAGCCCGAATACGAGTTTTTGCGCAGTTCTGAGAGAAAAAGTTTACACCTTTCTCTCGTCTACTCTTCGACGACTTGTAAAATCGATGCTCGTTAATCGTGCTAGTTTCGATCTAAAACGATGTATTCCGTTGTTTTGAGCCGGAATACAAGTTTTCGCGCAGTTCTGAGAGAAAAAGTTTACACCTTTTTCTCGTCTACTCTCGACGACTTGTAAAATCGATGCTCGTGAATCTTGCTAGTTTCGATCTAAAACTATGTATCCCGTTGTTTTGAGCCGAATACAAGTTTTCGCGCAGTTCTGAAAGAAAAAGTTTACACCTTTGTCTCGTCTACTCTTCGACGACTTGTAAAATCGATGCTCGTGAATCTTGATAGTATCGCTCTAAAACAATGTACCCCGTTGATTTGAGCCGGAATACGAGTTTTCGCGCAGTTCTGAGAGAAAAAGTTTACACCTTTCTCTCGTCTACTCTTCGACGACTTGTTAAATCGATGCTCGTGAATTTTGCGACTTTCGATCTAAAACGATGTATCCCGTTGTTTTTGAGCCGGAATACAATTTTTCGCGCAGTTCTGAGAGAAAAAGTTTACACCTTTCTCTCGTCTACTCTTCGACGACTTGTAAAATCGATGCTCGTGAATCTTGATAGTTTCGATCTAAAACAATGTATTTCGTTGTTTTGAGCCAGAATACAAGTTTTCGCGCAGTTCTGAGAGAAAAATTTACCTTTCTCTCGTCTACTCTGCGACGACTTGTCAAATCGATGCTCGTGAATCTTGCTAGTTTCGATCTAAAACGATGTATCCCGTTGTTTTGAGCCGGAATACAAGTTTTTCGCGCAGTTCTGAGAGAAAAAGTTTACACCTTTCTCTCGTCTACTCTTCGGCAACTTGTAAAATCGGTCCTCGTGAATCTTGATAGTTTCGCTCTAAAACAATGTATCCCGTTGTTTTGAGCCGGAATACAAGTTTTCGCGCAGTTCTGAGAGAAAAAGTTTACACCTATCTCTCGACTTGTAAAATCGATGCTCGTTAATTGTGCTAGTTTCGATCTAAAAACGATGTATCCCGTGGTTTTCAGCCGGAATACAAGTTTTCGCGCAGTTCTGAGAGAAAAAGTTTACACCTTTCTCTCGTCTACTCTTCGACGACTTGTTAAATCGATGCTCTTGAATTTTGCGACTTTCGATCTAAAACGATGTATCCGTTGTTTTGAGCCGGAATACAATTTTTCGCGCAGTTCTGAGAGAAAAAGTTTACACCTTTCTCTCGTCTACTCTTCGACGACTTGTAAAATCGATGCTCGTTAATTGTGCTAGTTTCGATCTAAAACGATGTATCCCGTGGTTTTCAGCCGGAATACAAGTTTTCGCGCAGTTCTGAGAGAAAAGGTTTACACCTTTCTCTCGTCTACTCTTCGACGACTTGTTAAATCGATGCTCTTGAATTTTGCGACTTCCGATCTAAAACGATGTATCCCGTTGTTTTGAGCCGGAATACAATTTTTCGCGCAGTTCTGAGAGAAAAAGTTTACACCTTTCTCTCGTCTACTCTTCGACGATTTGTAAAATCGATGCTCGTGAATCTTGATAGTTTCGATCTAAAACAATGTATTTCGTTGTTTTGAGCCAGAATACAAGTTTTCGCGCAGTTCTGAGAGAAAAATTTACACCTTTCTTTCGTCTACTCTGCGGCGACTTGTAAAATCGATGCTCGTGAATCTTGCTAGTTTCGATCTAAAACGATGTATCCCGTTGTTTTGAGCCGGAATACAAGTTTTCGCGCAGTTCTGAGAGAAAAAAGTTTACACCTTTCTCTCGTCTACTCTTCGACGACTTGTAAAATCGATGCTCGTGAATCTTGATAGTTTCGCTCTAAAACAATGTATCCCTTTGTTTTGAGCCCGAATACGAGTTTTCGCGCAGTTCTGAGAGAAAAAGTTTACACCTTTCTCTCGTCTACTCTTCGACAACTTGTAAAATCGATGCTCGTTAATCGTGCTAGTTTCGATCTAAAACGATGTATCCCGTTTGTTTTGAGCCGGAATACAAGTTTTCGCGCAGTTCTGAGAGAAAAAGTTTACACCTTTTTCTCGTCCACTCTTCGACGACTTGTAAAATCGATGCTCGTGAATCTTGCTACTTTCGATCTAAAACGATGTATCCCGTTGTTTTGAGCCGGAATACAAGTTTTCGCGCAGTTCTGAAAGAAAAAGTTTACACCTTTCTCTCGTCTACTCTTCGACGACTTGTAAAATCGATGCTCGTGAATCTTGATAGTATCGCTCTAAAACGATGTATCCCGTTGTTTTGAGCCGGAATACAAGTTTTCGCGCTGTTCTGAGAGAAAAAGTTTACACCTTTATCTCGTCTACTTTTCGACGACTTTGCAATATCGATGCTCGTGAATCTTGATAGTTTCGATCTAAAACGATGTATCCCGTTGTTTTGAGCCGGAATACAAGTTTTCGCGCAGTTTCTGAGAGAAAAAGTTTACACCTTTCTCTCGTCTACTCTTCGACGACTTGCAAAATCGATGCTCGTTAAACTTGCTAGTTTCGATCTAAAACGATGTATTCCGTTGGTTTGAGCCGGAATACAAGTTTTCGCGCAGTTCTGAGAGAAACATTTACACCTTTCTCTCGTCTACTCTGCGAAGACTTATAAAATCGATGCTCGTGAATCTTGCTAGTTTCAATCTAAAACGATGTATCCCGTTGTTTTGAGCCGGAATACAAGTTTTCGCGCAGTTCTGAGAGAAAAAGTTTACACCTTTCTCTCGTCTACTCTTCGACGACTTGTAAAATCGATGCTCGTTAATCTTGCTAGTTTCGATCTAAAACGATGTATTCCGTTGTTTTGAGCCGGAATACAAGTTTTCGCGCAGTTCTGAGAGAAAAAGTTGCACCTTTCTCTCGTCTACTCTTCGACGACTTGTAAAATCGATGCTCGTGAATCTTGATAGTATCGCTCTAAAACAATGTACCCCGTTGATTTGAGCCGGAATACGAGTTTTCGCGCAGTTCTGAGAGAAAAAGTTTACACCTTTCTCTCGTCTACTCTTCGACGACTTGTTAAATCGATGCTCGTGAATTTTGCGACTTTCGATCTAAAACGATGTATCCCGTTGTTTTGAGCCGGAATACAATTTTTCGCGCAGTTCTGAGAGAAAAAGTTTACACCTTTCTCTCGTCTACTCTTCGACGACTTGTAAAATCGATGCTCGTGAATCTTGATAGTTTCGATCTAAAACAATGTATTTCGTTGTTTTGAGCCAGAATACAAGTTTTCGCGCAGTTCTGAGAGAAAAATTTACCTTTCTCTCGTCTACTCTGCGACGACTTGTCAAATCGATGCTCGTGAATCTTGCTAGTTTCGATCTAAAACGATGTATCCCGTTGTTTTGAGCCGGAATACAAGTTTTCGCGCAGTTCTGAGAGAAAAAGTTTACACCTTTCTCTCGTCTACTCTTCGGCAACTTGTAAAATCGGTCCTCGTGAATCTTGATAGTTTCGCTCTAAAACAATGTATCCCGTTGTTTTGAGCCGGAATACAAGTTTTCGCGCAGTTCTGAGAGAAAAAGTTTTACACCTATCTCTCGTCTACTCTTCGACGACTTGTAAAATCGATGCTCGTTAATTGTGCTAGTTTCGATCTAAAACGATGTATCCCGTGGTTTTCAGCCGGAATACAAGTTTTCGCGCAGTTCTGAGAGAAAAAGTTTACACCTTTCTCTCGTCTACTCTTCGACGACTTGTTAAATCGATGCTCTTGAATTTTGCGACTTTCGATCTAAAACGATGTATCCCGTTGTTTTGAGCCGGAATACAATTTTTCGCGCAGTTCTGAGAGAAAAAGTTTACACCTTTCTCTCGTCTACTCTTCGACGACTTGTAAAATCGATGCTCGTTAATTGTGCTAGTTTCGATCTAAAACGATGTATCCCGTGGTTTTCAGCCGGAATACAAGTTTTCGCGCAGTTCTGAGAGAAAAAGTTTACACCTTTCTCTCGTCTACTCTTCGACGACTTGTTAAATCGATGCTCTTGAATTTTGCGACTTTCGATCTAAAACGATGTATCCCGTTGTTTTGAGCCGGAATACAATTTTTCGCGCAGTTCTGAGAGAAAAAGTTTACACCTTTCTCTCGTCTACTCTTCGACGATTTGTAAAATCGATGCTCGTGAATCTTGATAGTTTCGATCTAAAACAATGTATTTCGTTGTTTTGAGCCAGAATACAAGTTTTCGCGCAGTTCTGAGAGAAAAATTTACACCTTTCTTTCGTCTACTCTGCGGCGACTTGTAAAATCGATGCTCGTGAATCTTGCCTAGTTTCGATCTAAAACGATGTATCCCGTTGTTTTGAGCCGGAATACAAGTTTTCGCGCAGTTCTGAGAGAAAACGTTTACACCTTTCTCTCGTCTACTCTTCGACGACTTGCAAAATCGATGCTCGTTAAACTTGCTAGTTTCGATCTAAAACGATGTATTCCGTTGGTTTGAGCCGGAATACAAGTTTTCGCGCAGTTCTGAGAGAAACATTTACACCTTTCTCTCGTCTACTCTGCGACGACTTATAAAATCGATGCTCGTGAATCTTGCTAGTTTCAATCTAAAACGATGTATCCCGTTGTTTTGAGCCGGAATACAAGTTTTCGCGCAGTTCTGAGAGAAAAAGTTTACACCTTTCTCTCGTCTACTCTTCGACGACTTGTAAAATCGATGCTCGTTAATCTTGCTAGTTTCGATCTAAAACGATGTATTCCGTTGTTTTGAGCCGGAATACAAGTTTTCGCGCAGTTCTGAGAGAAAAATTTACACCTTTCTCTCGTCTACTCTTCGTCGACTTGTAAAATCGATGCTCGTTAATCTTGCTAGTTTCGATCTAAAACGATGTATCCCGTTGTTTTCAGACGGAATACAAGTTTTCGCGCAGTTCTGAGAGAAAAAGTTTACACCTTTCTCTCGTCTACTCTTCGACAACTTGTAAAATCGATGCTCGTGAATCTTGCTAGTTTCAATCTAAAACGATGTATCCCGTTGTTTTGAGCCGGAATACAAATTTTTGCGCAGTTCTGAGAGAAAAAGTTACACCTTTCTCTCGTTCTCTTCGACGACATGTAAAATGGATGCTTGTGAATTTTGCTAGTTTCGATCTAAAGCGATGTATCTCAATTATTTGAGCCGGAATACAAGTTTTCGCGCAGTTCTGAGAGAAAAATTTACACCTTTCTCTCGTCTACTCTTCGTCGACTTGTAAAATCGATGCTCGTTAATCTTGCTAGTTTCGATCTAAAACGATGTATCCCGTTGTTTTTCGGCCGGAATACAAGTTTTCGCGCAGTTCTGAGAGAAAAAGTTTACACCTTTCTCTCGTCTACTCTTCGACGACTTGTAAAATCGATGCTCGTGAATCTTGATAGTTTCGCTCTAAAACAATGTATCCCGTTGTTTTGAGCCGGAATACAAGTTTTCGCGCAGTTCTGAAAGAAAAAGTTTACACCTATCTCTCGTCTACTCTTCGACGACTTGTAAAATCGATGCTCGTTAATTGTGCTAGTTTCGATCTAAAACAAAGTATTCCGTTGTTTTGAGCCGGAATACAAGTTTTCGCGCAGTTCTGAGAGAAAAAGTTTACACCTTTCTCTCGTCTACTCTTCGACGACTTGTAAAATCGATGCTCGTTAATCTTGCTAGTTTCGATCTAAAACGATGTATTCCGTTGTTTTGAGCCGGAATACAAGTTTTCGCGCAGTTCTGAGAGAAAAATTTACACCTTTCTCTCGTCTACTCTTCGTCGACTTGTAAAATCGATGCTCGTTAATCTTGCTAGTTTCGATCTAAAACGATGTATCCCGTTGTTTTCAGCCGGAATACAAGTTTTCGCGCAGTTCTGAGAGAAAAAGTTTACACCTTTCTCTCGTCTACTCTTCGACGACTTGTAAAAATCGATGCTCGTGAATCTTGATAGTTTCGCTCTAAAACAATGTATCCCGTTGTTTTGAGCCGGAATACAAGTTTTCGCGCAGTTCTGAGAGAAAAAGTTTACACCTATCTCTCGTCTACTCTTCGACGACTTGTAAAATCGATGCTCGTTAATTGTGCTAGTTTCGATCTAAAACAAAGTATTCCGTTGTTTTGAGCCGGAATACAAGTTTTCGCGCAGTTCTGAGAGAAAAAGTTTACACCTTTCTCTCGTATACTCTTCGTCGACTTGTAAAATCGATGCTCGTTAATCTTGCTAGTTTCGATCTAAAACGATGTATCCCATTGTTTTGAGCCGGAATACAAGTCTTCACGCAGTTCTGAGAGAAAACGTTTACACCTTTCTCTCGTCTACTCTTCGACAACTTGTAAAATCGATGCTCGTGAATCTTGCTAGTTTCAATCTAAAACGATGTATCCCGTTGTTTTGAGCCGGAATACAAATTTTTGCGCAGTTCTGAGAGAAAAAGTTTACACCTTTCTCTCGTTCTCTTCGACGACATGTAAAATGGATGCTCGTGAATTTTGCTAGTTTCGATCTAAAGCGATGTATCTCAACTATTTGAGCCGGAATACAAGTTTTCGCGCAGTTCTGAGAGAAAAAGTTTACACCTTTTTCTCGTCCACTCTTCGACGACTTGTAAAATCGGATGCTCGTGAATCTTGCTACTTTCGATCTAAAACGATGTATCCCGTTGTTTTGAGCCGGAATACAAGTTTTCGCGCAGTTCTGAAAGAAAAAGTTTACACCTTTCTCTCGTCTACTCTTCGACGACTTGTAAAATCGATGCTCGTGAATCTTGATAGTATCGCTCTAAAACGATGTATCCCGTTGTTTTGAGCCGGAATACAAGTTTTCGCGCTGTTCTGAGAGAAAAAGTTTACACCTTTATCTCGTCTACTTTTCGACGACTTGCAAAATCGATGCTCGTGAATCTTGATAGTTTCGATCTAAAACGATGTATCCCGTTGTTTTGAGCCGGAATACAAGTTTTCGCGCAGTTCTGAGAGAAAAAGTTTACACCTTTCTCTCGTCTACTCTTCGACGACTTGCAAAATCGATGCTCGTTAAACTTGCTAGTTTCGATCTAAAACGATGTATTCCGTTGGTTTGAGCCGGAATACAAGTTTTCGCGCAGTTCTGAGAGAAACATTTACACCTTTCTCTCGTCTACTCTGCGACGACTTATAAAATCGATGCTCGTGAATCTTGCTAGTTTCAATCTAAAACGATGTATCCCGTTGTTTTGAGCCGGAATACAAGTTTTCGCGCAGTTCTGAGAGAAAAAGTTTACACCTTTCTCTCGTCTACTCTTCGACGACTTGTAAAATCGATGCTCGTTAATCTTGCTAGTTTCGATCTAAAACGATGTATTCCGTTGTTTTGAGCCGGAATACAAGTTTTCGCGCAGTTCTGAGAGAAAAATTTACACCTTTCTCTCGTCTACTCTTCGTCGACTTGTAAAATCGATGCTCGTTAATCTTGCTAGTTTCGATCTAAAACGATGTATCCCGTTGTTTTCAGACGGAATACAAGTTTTCGCGCAGTTCTGAGAGAAAAAGTTTACACCTTTCTCTCGTCTACTCTTCGACAACTTGTAAAATCGATGCTCGTGAATCTTGCTAGTTTCAATCTAAAACGATGTATCCCGTTGTTTTGAGCCGGAATACAAATTTTTGCGCAGTTCTGAGAGAAAAAGTTTACACCTTTCTCTCGTTCTCTTCGACGACATGTAAAATGGATGCTCGTGAATTTTGCTAGTTTCGATCTAAAGCGATGTATCTCAATTATTTGAGCCGGAATACAAGTTTTCGCGCAGTTCTGAGAGAAAAATTTACACCTTTCTCTCGTCTACTCTTCGTCGACTTGTAAAATCGATGCTCGTTAATCTTGCTAGTTTCGATCTAAAACGATGTATCCCGTTGTTTTCGGCCGGAATACAAGTTTTCGCGCAGTTCTGAGAGAAAAAGTTTACACCTTTCTCTCGTCTACTCTTCGACGACTTGTAAAATCGATGCTCGTGAATCTTAATAGTTTCGCTCTAAAACAATGTATCCCGTTGTTTTGAGCCGGAATACAAGTTTTCGCGCAGTTCTGAAAGAAAAAGTTTACACCTATCTCTCGTCTACTCTTCGACGACTTGTAAAATCGATGCTCGTTAATTGTGCTAGTTTCGATCTAAAACAAAGTATTCCGTTGTTTTGAGCCGGAATACAAGTTTTCGCGCAGTTCTGAGAGAAAAAGTTTACACCTTTCTCTCGTCTACTCTTCGACGACTTGTAAAATCGATGCTCGTGAATCTTGCTAGTTTCGATCTAAAACGATGTATCCCGTTGTTTTGAGCCGGAATACAAGTTTTCGCGCAGTTCTGAGAGAAAACGTTTACACCTTTCTCTCGTCTACTCTTCGACGACTTGCAAAATCGATGCTCGTTAAACTTGCTAGTTTCGATCTAAAACGATGTATTCCGTTGGTTTGAGCCGGAATACAAGTTTTCGCGCAGTTCTGAGAGAAACATTTACACCTTTCTCTCGTCTACTCTGCGACGACTTATAAAATCGATGCTCGTGAATCTTGCTAGTTTCAATCTAAAACGATGTATCCCGTTGTTTTGAGCCGGAATACAAGTTTTCGCGCAGTTCTGAGAGAAAAAGTTTACACCTTTCTCTCGTCTACTCTTCGACGACTTGTAAAATCGATGCTCGTTAATCTTGCTAGTTTCGATCTAAAACGATGTATTCCGTTGTTTTGAGCCGGAATACAAGTTTTCGCGCAGTTCTGAGAGAAAAATTTACACCTTTCTCTCGTCTACTCTTCGTCGACTTGTAAAATCGATGCTCGTTAATCTTGCTAGTTTCGATCTAAAACGATGTATCCCGTTGTTTTCAGACGGAATACAAGTTTTCGCGCAGTTCTGAGAGAAAAAGTTTACACCTTTCTCTCGTCTACTCTTCGACAACTTGTAAAATCGATGCTCGTGAATCTTGCTAGTTTCAATCTAAAACGATGTATCCCGTTGTTTTGAGCCGGAATACAAATTTTTGCGCAGTTCTGAGAGAAAAAGTTTACACCTTTCTCTCGTTCTCTTCGACGACATGTAAAATGGATGCTCGTGAATTTTGCTAGTTTCGATCTAAAGCGATGTATCTCAATTATTTGAGCCGGAATACAAGTTTTCGCGCAGTTCTGAGAGAAAAATTTACACCTTTCTCTCGTCTACTCTTCGTCGACTTGTAAAATCGATGCTCGTTAATCTTGCTAGTTTCGATCTAAAACGATGTATCCCGTTGTTTTCGGCCGGAATACAAGTTTTCGCGCAGTTCTGAGAGAAAAAAGTTTACACCTTTCTCTCGTCTACTCTTCGACGACTTGTAAAATCGATGCTCGTGAATCTTGATAGTTTCGCTCTAAAACAATGTATCCCGTTGTTTTGAGCCGGAATACAAGTTTTCGCGCAGTTCTGAAAGAAAAAGTTTACACCTATCTCTCGTCTACTCTTCGACGACTTGTAAAATCGATGCTCGTTAATTGTGCTAGTTTCGATCTAAAACAAAGTATTCCGTTGTTTTGAGCCGGAATACAAGTTTTCGCGCAGTTCTGAGAGAAAAAGTTTACACCTTTCTCTCGTCTACTCTTCGACGACTTGTAAAATCGATGCTCGTTAATCTTGCTAGTTTCGATCTAAAACGATGTATTCCGTTGTTTTGAGCCGGAATACAAGTTTTCGCGCAGTTCTGAGAGAAAAATTTACACCTTTCTCTCGTCTACTCTTCGTCGACTTGTAAAATCGATGCTCGTTAATCTTGCTAGTTTCGATCTAAAACGATGTATCCCGTTGTTTTCAGCCAGAATACAAGTTTTCGCGCAGTTCTGAGAGAAAAAGTTTACACCTTTCTCTCGTCTACTCTTCGACGACTTGTAAAATCGATGCTCGTGAATCTTGATAGTTTCGCTCTAAAACAATGTATCCCGTTGTTTTGAGCCGGAATACAAGTTTTCGCGCAGTTCTGAGAGAAAAAGTTTACACCTATCTCTCGTCTACTCTTCGACGACTTGTAAAATCGATGCTCGTTAATTGTGCTAGTTTCGATCTAAAACAAAGTATTCCGTTGTTTTGAGCCGGAATACAAGTTTTCGCGCAGTTCTGAGAGAAAAAGTTTACACCTTTCTCTCGTATACTCTTCGTCGACTTGTAAAATCGATGCTCGTTAATCTTGCTAGTTTCGATCTAAAACGATGTATCCCGTTGTTTTGAGCCGGAATACAAGTCTTCACGCAGTTCTGAGAGAAAACGTTTACACCTTTCTCTCGTCTACTCTTCGACAACTTGTAAAATCGATGCTCGTGAATCTTGCTAGTTTCAATCTAAAACGATGTATCCCGTTGTTTTGAGCCGGAATACAAATTTTTGCGCAGTTCTGAGAGAAAAAGTTTACACCTTTCTCTCGTTCTCTTCGACGACATGTAAAATGGATGCTCGTGAATTTTGCTAGTTTCGATCTAAAGCGATGTATCTCAATTATTTGAGCCGGAATACAAGTTTTCGCGCAGTTCTGAGAGAAAAAGTTTACACCTTTTTCTCGTCCACTCTTCGACGACTTGTAAAATCGATGCTCGTGAATCTTGCTACTTTCGATCTAAAACGATGTATCCCGTTGTTTTGAGCCGGAATACAAGTTTTCGCGCAGTTCTGAAAGAAAAAGTTTACACCTTTCTCTCGTCTACTCTTCGACGACTTGTAAAATCGATGCTCGTGAATCTTGATAGTATCGCTCTAAACGATGTATCCCGTTGTTTTGAGCCGGAATACAAGTTTTCGCGCTGTTCTGAGAGAAAAAGTTTACACCTTTATCTCGTCTACTTTTCGACGACTTGCAAAATCGATGCTCGTGAATCTTGATAGTTTCGATCTAAAACGATGTATCCCGTTGTTTTGAGCCGGAATACAAGTTTTCGCGCAGTTCTGAGAGAAAAGTTTACACCTTTCTCTCGTCTACTCTTCGACGACTTGCAAAATCGATGCTCGTTAAACTTGCTAGTTTCGATCTAAAACGATGTATTCCGTTGGTTTGAGCCGGAATACAAGTTTTCGCGCAGTTAGCCGGAATACAAGTTTTCGCGCAGTTCTGAGAGAAACATTTACACCTTTCTCTCGTCTACTCTGCGACGACTTATAAAATCGATGCTCGTGAATCTTGCTAGTTTCAATCTAAAACGATGTATCCCGTTGTTTTGAGCCGGAATACAAGTTTTCGCGCAGTTCTGAGAGAAAAAGTTTACACCTTTTCTCTCTGTCTACTCTTCGACGACTTGTAAAATCGATGCTCGTTAATCTTGCTAGTTTCGATCTAAAACGATGTATTCCGTTGTTTTGAGCCGGAATACAAGTTTTCGCGCAGTTCTGAAGAGAAAAATTTACACCTTTCTCTCGTCTACTCTTCGCCGACTTGTAAAATCGATGCTCGTTAATCTTGCTAGTTTCGATCTAGAAACGATGATATCCCGTTGTTTTCAGACGGAATACAAGTTTTTCGCGCAGTTCTGAGAGAAAAAGTTTACACCTTTCTCTCGTCTACTCTTCGACAACTTGTAAAATCGATGCTCGTGAATCTTGCTAGTTTCAATCTAAAACGATGTATCCCGTTGTTTTGAGCCGGAATACAAATTTTTGCGCAGTTCTGAGAGAAAAAGTTTACACCTTTCTCTCGTTCTCTTCGACGACATGTAAAATAGGATGCTCGTGAATTTTGCTAGTTTCGATCTAAGCGATGTATCTCAATTATTTGAGCGCAGGAATACAAGTTTTCGCGCAGGTTCTGAGAGAAAAATTTACACCTTTCTCTCGTCTACTCTTCGTCGACTTGTAAAATCGATGCTCGTTAATCTTGCTAGTTTCGATCTAAACGATGTATCCCGTTGTTTTCGGCCGGAATACAAGTTTTCGCGCAGTTCTGAGAGAAAAAGTTTACACCTTTCTCTCGTCTACTCTTCGACGACTTGTAAAATCGATGCTCGTGAATCTTAATAGTTTCGCTCTAAAACAATGTATCCCGTTGTTTTGAGCCGGAATAACAAGTTTTCGCGCAGTTCTGAAAGAAAAAGTTTACACTATCTCTCGTCTACTCTTCGACGACTTGTAAAATCGATGCTCGTTAATTGTGCTAGTTTCGATCTAAAACAAAGTATTCCGTTGTTTTGAGCCGGAATACAAGTTTTCGCGCAGTTCTGAGAGAAAAAGTTTACACCTTTCTCTCGTCTACTCTTCGACGACTTGTAAAATCGATGCTCGTTAATCTTGCTAGTTTCGATCTAAAACGATGTATTCCGTTGTTTTGAGCCGGAATACAAGTTTTCGCGCAGTTCTGAGAGAAAATTTACACCTTTCTCTCGTCCTACTCTTCGTCGACTTGTAAAATCGATGCTCGTTAATCTTGCTAGTTCGATCTAAAACGATGTATCCCGTTGTTTTCAGCCGGAATACAAGTTTTCTGCGCAGTTCTGAGAGAAAAAGTTTACACCTTTCTCTCGTCTACTCTTCGACGACTTGTAAAATCGATGCTCGTGAATCTTGATAGTTTCGCTCTAAAACAATGTATCCCGTTGTTTTGAGCCGGAATACAAGTTTTCGCGCAGTTCTGAGAGAAAAAGTTTACACACCTATCTCTCGTCTACTCTTCGACGACTTGTAAAATCGATGCTCGTTAATTGTGCTAGTTTCGATCTAAAACAAAGTATTCCGTTGTTTTGAGCCGGAATACAAGTTTTCGCGCAGTTCTGAGAGAAAAAGTTTACACCTTTCTCTCGTATACTCTTCGTCGACTTGTAAAATCGATGCTCGTGAATCTTGCTAGTTTCGATCTAAAACGATGTATCCCCGTTGTTTTGAGGCCGGAATACAAGTCTTCACGCAGTTCTGAGAGAAAAACGTTTACACCTTTCTCTCGTCTACTCTTCGACAACTTGTAAAATCGATGCTCGTGAATCTTGCTAGTTTCAATCTAAAACGATGTATCCCGTTGTTTTGAGCCGGAATACAAATTTTTGCGCAGTTCTGAGAGAAAAAGTTTACACCTTTCTCTCGTTCTCTTCGACGACATGTAAAATGGATGCTCGTGAATTTTGCTAGTTTCGATCTAAAGCGATGTATCTCAATTATTTGAGCCGGAATACAAGTTTTCGCGCAGTTCTGAGAGAAAAATTTACACCTTTCTCTCGTCTACTCTTCGTCGACTTGTAAAATCGATGCTCGTTAATCTTGCTAGTATCGATCTAAAACGATGTATCCCGTTGTTTTCGGCCGGAATACAAGTTTTCGCGCAGTTCTGAGAGAAAAAGTTTACACCTTTCTCTCGTCTACTCTTCGACGACTTGTAAAATCGATGCTCGTGAATCTTGATAGTTTCGCTCTAAAACAATGTATCCCGTTGTTTTGAGCCGGAATACAAGTTTTCGCGCAGTTCTGAGAGAAAAAGTTTACACCTATCTCTCGTCTACTCTTCGACGACTTGTAAAATCGATGCTCGTTAATTGTGCTAGTTTCGATCTAAAACAAAGTATTCCGTTGTTTTGAGCCGGAATACAAGTTTTCGCGCAGTTCTGAGAGAAAAAGTTTACACCTTTCTCTCTTGTTTCTTGAACAAACAGCGCGAACAAAGACGAGCACAAAAGACAAGAAGGCGAACGACACGGCGCTGACTAACAACTGAGGGTTTATTGCTGATCACACAAGTATAAATACATGGATGTCGGCAATGAGGGGAAGGGTTTACAAAGTGCAAACACCAAAAACAAAACGTAAATGTGACAACAGCAACAAAGCACGCTAGAAATCAGCAGAGATTATCAACCCCCAGGAGTGACAGCTCTTTTTGCAGAAGTGTTAGCGAAGGGGTACTTATACATGCATTTCCCTGCTTGAATATGTTGTAAGCCTCGATAATTTCCCTCGCAGTTTTTTCCCGATTTTTGGCAATGACCTTGGTTTCATGATATAGCGGTACGCACTGTTTTTTCTCTTTCTTTGCCCATTCACAATCCCGGCAATGAATGCCGAGATGACCTGAAACTACTTTTGACACTTTATAGCTGTGTTCGCTCAGCCTTTTATTTATGCAACGTCCCGTCTGTCCAACGTACTGCCCTCCACAAGGCAGTGGGATGTTATAAACAACCCCCTTATCACAAGAAACGAAGCGTGATTGGTGCTTAGTTGTGCACTTCGCCACTTTTCCTTTTAACTCATTAACAGATCGGCACAAACCGGCCAGACGATCAGGCGCGGAAAACACAACATCAACACCTGCTTTTTTCCCCACTTTTTTCAGGGAGTGTGAAATTCCATGTAGATATGGAATCACAGCGACACGTTTGCGGTTGTTGTCCGATCCCTGGCCGTCTCGTGTAGCTGGTTCTGACTTGCTCTTCTTTAGGGCCGACTCAGCTACTGACGTGATAAGTTCTAGTGGGTACCCTGCCGAAAGCAATCTTTTTACCTGGTGTGATACGCTGGAATGCATTCTGTGGTGGCAGGATTTTGTTAATGAGCTGTTCAAACAGGATCCTATGATACCCCTCTTAATGAGCTTGGAATGGCAAGAACCATAGGGAAGAAGGGGCTTGTTACCTCGGGGTTCGAAAGCCCAGCAAACGTGGCTAGGAGTGAAGTACAGGCCAAGGTCTAGAAACTTGATGTGGTTGTGAACAGGGGTTTCATAAGTGATCTCAAGGGGGGAGAGAGTGTCAGAAAAAATGGACAGACTACGAGACACCTCCGTTTCAAACTCCAGTTCAGAGCACTTGACAATAACAAGGTAGTCGTCGACAAATCTAAATGTTTTTACGACCTTGGTTTTCCCAAGGCGTCCGTTGAGAGCACGGTCGCATCTGGCGAGATAAATGTCACTGAGTATGGGAGCGATACAGGAGCCTATGCATATGCCGTTTTTTTGAATGAAGATGGAAGAGTTCCACTCAGTGAAAGTTGATTGCAGGTACAAGGAAAGCAGATGCAGAAATCTTGCTACGGAGATACCGGACGCGTTTTGAAAGGCAACCACGCCATGTCGGTCAATGCATTCACTGACACTAGTTAGCAGTTCGTCATGGGGAATCGAATAGTACAAGTCTTTCACGTCAATAGAAAAAGCTAAAAGTTCATCAGCATTGTGCATCGTCAGAAAATCAGTTACTTGGTTCGAATTTTTTTCTGGAAAGGATCGTCAACAGAGATTACGGCGAGTTGCCGCTTAATGAATTCAGCGAGGCACTTCTGCCAGGTACCCCTCTCTGAGACTATCACACGAAGCGGGCATTCAGGCTTGTGCGTTTTGGCGGAAAAGAACATATTAAGACTTGGTTTATCGCTATTCGCAATGTCCTGAGCAAGCTTAGTGAGGTTGTAATCGTTGCAAAGTTTTTTTGCACGGCCCCTTGCCTTCTGTAAAGATACCGTACTGCATTCCCTGAACACGGCACACACAGCTTCGCCTGCTTTTGACAGGAAACGTTCGTTGGGCAATACAACAAACCCCCCTTCCTTATCCGACTGTAACAGAGTTAGAGACTTGCCCCTCAGAAAATCAAAAGTCTCTCTTACGGGCAAGCGCCTGGGATCCTTCCTTGGTCTTGACAGGACGTCCACGCCATCCAGAGTGCACCTGTCCCGATCAGCTGGGCTAGCTCTGGAGGAAACCGCTCGGACCATGGAAAGCAGCTCAGGGATGTTCTTCCGTGGTTCTACGGCGAACTTGGGTCCGCACCCGAGTACACAGCGGACGTTGTCAGGAAGTTCAACATCGCCAAGAACATGGACGGTGCTCTCTGGCTGGGGCCGCCTATTGTTCTCCATTTGCAGAAGCCGGGGAAGCAACAGATGCCATAGCCATTCGGTGGTCGTGTCAGCAATCCGGAGGTACTGCCGCCACTGGTGTTGGAGCGTAGGCCGAGCGAGCAAACTGCGTAGCAGTTCTCGATACAGGCGAGCTTGGCGCTGCCATTCGGAGCGCAAAATCCTGCAAATTCTTCTTCCATGACCAACGGACGGTCTGATGAAGCCAAACAAGGTCACCACCTCTGGAGGAAAGACCCTACGCCGGTTGCAAAAACCAAAATAACGTGCATTGCATGTTGCTGAAGCCACAAGGGGGATAACACGAAGCGGGTCAAGAAGATACCCCGAAGGAACACCCGAAGAACAAGAAATAAGTTGCGTTAACACGTTTTGGCGGGCTAGTTGGTTAAGCATCTTGAACAAACAGCGCGAACAAATCCTTTCCAGGTAAAAAATTCGAACCAAGTAACTGATTTTCTGACGATGCACAATGCTGATGAACTTTTAGCTTTTTCTATTGACGTGAAAGACTTGTACTATTCGATTCCCCATGACGAACTGCTAACTAGTGTCAGTGAATGCATTGACCGACATGGCGTGGTTGCCTTTCAAAACGCGTCCGGTATCTCCGTAGCAAGATTTCTGCATCTGCTTTCCTTGTACCTGCAATCAACTTTCACTGAGTGGAACTCTTCCATCTTCATTCAAAAAAACGGCATATGCATAGGCTCCTGTATCGCTCCCATACTCAGTGACATTTATCTCGCCAGATGCGACCGTGCTCTCAACGGACGCCTTGGGAAAACCAAGGTCGTAAAAACATTTAGATTTGTCGACGACTACCTTGTTATTGTCAAGTGCTCTGAACTGGAGTTTGAAACGGAGGTGTCTCGTAGTCTGTCCATTTTTTCTGACACTCTCTCCCCCCTTGAGATCACTTATGAAACCCCTGTTCACAACCACATCAAGTTTCTAGACCTTGGCCTGTACTTCACTCCTAGCCACGTTTGCTGGGCTTTCGAACCCCGAGGTAACAAGCCCCTTCTTCCCTATGGTTCTTGCCATTCCAAGCTCATTAAGAGGGGTATCATAGGATCCTGTTTGAACAGCTCATTAACAAAATCCCGCCACCACAGAATGCATTCCAGCGTATCACACCAGGTAAAAAGATTGCTTTCGGCAGGGTACCCACTAGAACTTATCACGTCAGTAGCTGAGTCGGCCCTAAAGAAGAGCAAGTCAGAACCAGCTACACGAGACGGCCAGGGATCGGACAACAACCGCAAACGTGTCGCTGTGATTCCATATCTACATGGAATTTCACACTCCCTGAAAAAAGTGGGGAAAAAAGCAGGTGTTGATGTTGTGTTTTCCGCGCCTGATCGTCTGGCCGGTTTGTGCCGATCTGTTAATGAGTTAAAAGGAAAAGTGGCGAAGTGCACAACTAAGCACCAATCACGCTTCGTTTCTTGTGATAAGGGGGTTGTTTATAACATCCCACTGCCTTGTGGAGGGCAGTACGTTGGACAGACGGGACGTTGCATAAATAAAAGGCTGAGCGAACACAGCTATAAAGTGTCAAAAGTAGTTTCAGGTCATCTCGGCATTCATTGCCGGGATTGTGAATGGGCAAAGAAAGAGAAAAAACAGTGCGTACCGCTATATCATGAAACCAAGGTCATTGCCAAAAATCGGGAAAAAACTGCGAGGGAAATTATCGAGGCTTACAACATATTCAAGCAGGGAAATGCATGTATAAGTACCCCTTCGCTAACACTTCTGCAAAAAGAGCTGTCACTCCTGGGGGTTGATAATCTCTGCTGATTTCTAGCGTGCTTTGTTGCTGTTGTCACATTTACGTTTTGTTTTTGGTGTTTGCACTTTGTAAACCCTTCCCTCATTGCCGACATCCATGTATTTATACTTGTGTGATCAGCAATAAACCCTCAGTTGTTAGTCAGCGCCGTGTCGTTCGCCTTCTTGTCTTTTGTGCTCGTCTTTGTTCGCGCTGTTTGTTCAAGATGCTTAACCAACTAGCCCGCCAAAACGTGTTAACCTTTCTCTCGTATACTCTTCGTCGACTTGTAAAATCGATGCTCGTTAATCTTGCTAGTTTCGATCTAAAACGATGTATCCCGTTGTTTTGAGCCGGAATACAAGTCTTCACGCAGTTTTGAGAGAAAAAGTTTACACCTTTTTCTCGTCCACTCTTCGACGACTTGTAAAATCGATGCTCGTGAATCTTGCTACTTTCGATCTAAAACGATGTATCCCGTTGTTTTGAGCCGGAATACAAGTTTTCGCGCAGTTCTGAAAGAAAAAGTTTACACCTTTCTCTCGTCTACTCTTCGACGACTTGTAAAATCGATGCTCGTGAATCTTGATAGTATCGCTCTAAAACAATGTATCCCGTTGTTTTGAGCCGGAATACAAGTTTTCGCGCTGTTCTGAGAGAAAAAGTTTACACCTTTATCTCGTCTACTTTTCGACGACTTGCAAAATCGATGCTCGTGAATCTTGATAGTTTCGATCTAAAACGATGTATCCCGTTGTTTTGAGCCGGAATACAAGTTTTCGCGCAGTTCTGAGAGAAAAAGTTTACACCTTTCTCTCGTCTACTCTTCGACGACTTGCAAAATCGATGCTCGTTAAACTTGCTAGTTTCGATCTAAAACGATGTATTCCGTTGGTTTGAGCCGGAATACAAGTTTTCGCGCAGTTCTGAGAGAAACATTTACACCTTTCTCTCGTCTACTCTGCGACGACTTATAAAATCGATGCTCGTGAATCTTGCTAGTTTCAATCTAAAACGATGTATCCCGTTGTTTTGAGCCGGAATACAAGTTTTCGCGCAGTTCTGAGAGAAAAAGTTTACACCTTTCTCTCGTCTAATCTTCGATGACTTGTAAAATCGATGCTCGTTAAACTTGCTAGTTTCGATCTAAACGATGTATTCTGTTGGTTTGAGCCGGATACAAGTTTTCGCGCAGTTCTGAGAGAAAAATTTACACCTTTCTCTCGTCTACTCTGCGACGACTTATAAAATCGATGCTCGTGAATCTTGCTAGTTTCGATCTAAAACGATGTATCCCGTTGTTTTGAGCCGGAATACAAGTTTTCGCGCAGTTCTGAGGGAAAAGTGTACACCTTTGCTCTCTCGTCTACTCTGCGACGACTTGTCAAATCGATGCTCGCGAATTTTGCTAGTTTCGATCTAAAAACGATGTATTCCCGTTGTTTTGAGCTGGAATACAAGTTTTCGCGCAGTTCTGAGAGAAAAAGTGTACACACCTTTCTCTCGTCTACTCTTCGACGACTTGTAAAATCGATGCTCGTTAATCTTGCTAGTTTCAATCTAAAACGATGTATTTCGTTGTTTTGAGCCGGAATACAAGTTTTCGCGCAGTTCTGAGAGAAACATTTACACCTTTCTTCTCGTCTACTCTGCGACGACTTGTAAAATCGATGCTCGTGAATCTTGCTAGTTTCGATCTAAACGATGTATCCCGTTGTTTTGTGCCGGAATACAATTTTGGCGCAGTTCTGAGAGAAAAAGTTTACACCTTTCTCTCGTCTACTCTTCGACGACTTGTAAAATCGATGCTCGTGAATTTCGATAGTTTCGCTCTAAAACAATGTACCGTACCCGTTGATTTGAGCCGGAATACGAGTTTTCGCGCAGTTCTGAAAGAAAAAGTTTACACCTTTCTCTCGTCTAACTCTTCGACGACTTGTTAAATCGATGCTCGTGAATTTTGCGACTTTCGATCTAAAACGATGTATCCCGTTGTTTTGAGCCGGAATACAATTTTTCGCGCAGTTCTGAGAGAAAAAGTTTACACCTTTCTCTCGTCTACTCTTCGACGACTTGTAAAATCGATGCTCGTGAATCTGATAGTTTCGATCTAAAACAATGTATTTCGTTGTTTTGAGCCAGAATACAAGTTTTCGCGCAGTTCTGAGAGAAAAAGTTTACACCTTTTTCTCGTCCACTCTTCGACGACTTGTAAAATCGATGCTCGTGAATCTTGCTACTTTCGATCTAAAACGATGTATCCCGTTGTTTTGAGCCGGAATACAAGTTTTCGCGCAGTTCTGAAAGAAAAAGTTTACACCTTTCTCTCGTCTACTCTTCGACGACTTGTAAAATCGATGCTCGTGAATCTTGATAGTATCGCTCTAAAACGATGTATCCCGTTGTTTTGAGCCGGAATACAAGTTTTCGCGCTGTTCTGAGAGAAAAGTTTACACCTTTATCTCGTCTACTTTTCGACGACTTGCAAAATCGATGCTCGTGAATCTTGATAGTTTCGATCTAAAACGATGTATCCCGTTGTTTTGAGCCGAATACAAGTTTTCGCGCAGTTCTGAGAGAAAAAGTTTACACCTTTCTCTCGTCTACTCTTCGACGACTTGCAAAATCGATGCTCGTTAAACTTGCTAGTTTCGATCTAAAACGATGTATTCCGTTGGTTTGAGCCGGAATACAAGTTTTCGCGCAGTTCTGAGAGAAACATTTACACCTTTCTCTCGTCTACTCTGCGACGACTTATAAAATCGATGCTCGTGAATCTTGCTAGTTTCAATCTAAAACGATGTATCCCGTTGTTTTGAGCCGGAATACAAGTTTTCGCGCAGTTCTGAGAGAAAAAGTTACACCTTTCTCTCGTCTAATCTTCGATGACTTGTAAAATCGATGCTCGTTAAACTTGCTAGTTTCGATCTAAAACGATGTATTCTGTTGGTTTGAGCCGGAATACAAGTTTTCGCGCAGTTCTGAGAGAAAAATTTACACCTTTCTCTCGTCTACTCTGCGACGACTTATAAAATCGATGCTCGTGAATCTTGCTAGATTCGATCTAAAACGATGTATCCCGTTGTTTTGAGCCGGAATACAAGTTTTCGCGCAGTTCTGAGGGAAAAGTGTACACCTTTCTCTCGTCTACTCTGCGACGACTTGTCAAATCGATGCTCGTGAATCTTGCTAGTTTCGATCTAAAACGATGTATCCCGTTGTTTTGAGCCGGAATACAAGTTTTCGCGCAGTTCTGAGAGAAAAAGTTTACACCTTTCTCTCGTCTACTCTTCGACGACTTGTAAAATCGATGCTCGTGAATCTTAATAGTTTCGCTCTAAAACGATGTATCCCGTTGTTTTGAGCCGGAATACAAGTTTTCGCGCAGTTCTGAGAGAAAAAGTTTACACCTTTCTCTCGTCTACTCTTCGACGACTTGCAAAAATCGATGCTCGTTAAACTTGCTAGTTTCGATCTAAAACGATGTATTCCGTTGGTTTGAGCCGGAATACAAGTTTTCGCGCAGTTCTGAGAGAAACATTTACACCTTTCTCTCGTCTTACCTCTGCGACGACTTATAAAATCGATGCTCGTGAATCTTGCTAGTTTCAATCTAAAACGATGTATCCCGTTGTTTTGAGCCGGAATACAAGTTTTCGCGCAGTTCTGAGAGAAAAAGTTACACCTTTCTCTCGTCTAATCTTCGATGACTTGTAAAATCGATGCTCGTTAAACTTGCTAGTTTCGATCTAAAACGATGTATTCTGTTGGTTTGAGCCGGAATACAAGTTTTCGCGCAGTTCTGAGAGAAAAAGTTTACACCTTCTCTCGTCTACTCTTCGACGACTTGCAAAATCGATGCTCGTTAAACTGCTAGTTTCGATCTAAAACGATGTATTCCGTTGGTTTGAGCCGGAATACAAGTTTTCGCGCAGTTCTGAGAGAAACATTTACACCTTTCTCTCGTCTACTCTGCGACGACTTATAAAATCGATGCTCGTGAATCTTGCTAGTTTCAATCTAAAAACGATGTATCCCGTTGTTTTGAGCCGGAATACAAGTTTTCGCGCAGTTCTGAGAGAAAAAGTTTACACCTTTCTCTCGTCTAATCTTCGATGACTTGTAAAATCGATGCTCGTTAAACTTGCTAGTTTCGATCTAAAACGATGTATTCTGTTGGTTTGAGCCGGAATACAAGTTTTCGCGCAGTTCTGAGAGAAAAATTTACACCTTTCTCTCGTCTACTCTGCGACGACTTATAAAATCGATGCTCGTGAATCTTGCTAGTTTCGATCTAAAACGATGTATCCCGTTGTTTTGAGCCGGAATACAAGTTTTCGCGCAGTTCTGAGGGAAAAGTGTACACCTTTCTCTCGTCTACTCTGCGACGACTTGTCAAATCGATGCTCGTGAATCTTGCTAGTTTCGATCTAAAACGATGTATCCCGTTGTTTTGAGCCGGAATACAAGTTTTCGCGCAGTTCTGAGAGAAAAAGTTTACACCTTTCTCTCGTCTACTCTTCGACGACTTGTAAAATCGATGCTCGTGAATCTTAATAGTTTCGCTCTAAAACGATGTATCCCGTTGTTTTGAGCCGGAATACAAGTTTTCGCGCAGTTCTGAGAGAAAAAGTTTACACCTTTCTCTCGTCTACTCTTCGACGACTTGCAAAATCGATGCTCGTTAAACTTGCTAGTTTCGATCTAAAACGATGTATTCCGTTGGTTTGAGCCGGAATACAAGTTTTCGCGCAGTTCTGAGAGAAACATTTACACCTTTCTCTCGTCTACTCTGCGACGACTTATAAAATCGATGCTCGTGAATCTTGCTAGTTTCAATCTAAAACGATGTATCCCGTTGTTTTGAGCCGGAATACAAGTTTTCGCGCAGTTCTGAGAGAAAAAGTTTACACCTTTCTCTCGTCTAATCTTCGATGACTTGTAAAATCGATGCTCGTTAAACTTGCTAGTTTCGATCCTAAAACGATGTATTCTGTTGGTTTGAGCCGGAATACAAGTTTTCGCGCAGTTCTGAGAGAAAAATTTACACCTTTCTCTCGTCTACTCTGCGACGACTTATAAAATCGATGCTCGTGAATCTTGCTAGTTTCGATCTAAAACGATGTATCCCGTTGTTTTGAGCCGGAATACAAGTTTTCGCGCAGTTCTGAGGGAAAAGTGTACACCTTTCTCTCGTCTACTCTGCGACGACTTGTCAAATCGATGCTCGTGAATCTTGCTAGTTTCGATCTAAACGATGTATCCCGTTGTTTTGAGCCGGAATACAAGTTTTCCGCGCAGTTCTGAGAGAAAAAGTTTACACCCTTTCTCTCGTCTACTCTTCGACGACTTGTAAAATCGATGCTCGTGAATTTAAATAGTTTCGCTCTAAAACAATGTAATCACCTTTGTTTTGAGCCCGAATACGGGTTTTCGCGCAGTTCTGAGAGAAAAAGTTTACACCTTTCTCTCGTCTACTGTTCGACGACTTGTAAAATCGATGCTCGTTAATCGTGCTAGTTTCGATCTAAAACGATGTATCCCGTTGTTTTGAGCCGGAATACAAGTTTTCGCGCAGTTCTGAGAGAAAAAGTTTACACCTTTTTCTCGTCTACTCTTCGACGACTAGTAAAATCGATGCTCGTGAATCTTGCTAGTTTCGATCTAAAACGATGTATCCCCGTTGTTTTGAGCCGGAATACAAGTTTTCGCGCAGTTCTGAGGGAAAAGTGTACACCTTTCTCTCGTCTACTCTGCGACGACTTGTCAAATCGATGCTCGTGAATCTTGCTAGTTTCGATCTAAAACGATGTATCCCGTTCTTTTGAGCCGGAATACAAGTTTTCGCGCAGTTCTGAGAGAAAAAGTTTACACCTTTCTCTCGTCTACTCTTCGACGACTTGTAAAATCGATGCTCGTGAATCTTAATAGTTTCGCTCTAAAACGATGTATCCCGTTGTTTTGAGCCGGAATACAAGTTTTCGCGCAGTTCTCAGAGAAAAAGTTTACACCTTTCTCGTCGTCTACTCTTCGACGACTTGCAAAATCGATGCTCGTTAAACTTGCTAGTTTCGATCTTAAAACGATGTATTCCGTTGGTTTGAGCCGGAATACAAGTTTTCGCGCAGTTTCTGAGAGAAACATTTACACCTTTCTCTCGTCTACTCTGCGACGACTTATAAAATCGATGCTCGTGAATCTTGCTAGTTTCAATCTAAAACGATGTATCCCGTTGTTTTGAGCCGGAATACAAGTTTTCGCGCAGTTCTGAGCAGAAAAAGTTTACACCTTTCTCTCGTCTAATCTTCGATGACTTGTAAAATTGATGCTCGTTAAACTTGCTAGTTTCGATCTAAAACGATGTATTCTGTTGGTTTGAGCCGGAATACAAGTTTTCGCGCAGTTCTGAGAGAAAAATTTACACCTTTCTCTCGTCTACTCTGCGACGACTTATAAAATCGATGCTCGTGAATCTTGCTAGTTTCGATCTAAAAACGATGTATCCCGTTGTTTTGAGCCGGAATACAAGTTTTCGCGCAGTTCTGAGGGAAAAGTGTACACCTTTCTCTCGTCTACTCTGCGACGACTTGTCAAATCGATGCTCGTGAATCTTGCTAGTTACGATCTAAAACGATGTATCCCGTTGTTTTGAGCCGGAATACAAGTTTTCGCGCAGTTCTGAGAGAAAAAGTTTACACCTTTCTCTCGTCTACTCTTCGACGACTTGTAAAATCGATGCTCGTGAATCTTAATAGTTTCGCTCTAAAACAATGTATCCCTTTGTTTTGAGCCCGAATACGGGTTTTCGCGCAGTTTCTGAGAGAAAAAGTTTACACCTTTCTCTCGTCTACTCTTCGACGACTTGTAAAATCGATGCTCGTTAATCGTGCTAGTTTCGATCTAAAACGATGTATCCCGTTGTTTTGAGCCGGAATACAAGTTTCGCGCAGTTCTGAGAGAAAAAGTTTACACCTTTTTCTCGTCTACTCTTCGAGGACTAGTAAAATCGATGCTCGTGAATCTTGCTAGGTTCGATCTAAAACGATGTATCCCGTTGTTTTGAGCGCGAATACAAGTTTTTCGCGCAGTTCTGAAAGAAAAAGTTTACACCTTTCTCTCGTCTACTCTTCGACGACTTGTAAAATCGATGCTCGTGAATCTTGATATTATCTCTCCAAAACGATGTATCCCGTTGTTTTGAGCCGGAATACAAGTTTTCGCGCAGTTCTGAGAGAAAAGTTTACACCTTTCTCTCGTCTACTCTTCGACGACTTGCAAAATCGATGCTCGTGAATCTTGATAGTTTCGATCTAAAACGATGTATCCCGTTGTTTTGAGCCGGAATACAAGTTTTCGCGCAGTTCTGAGAGAAAAAGTTTACACCTTTCTCTCGTCTACTCTTCGACGACTTGTAAAATCGATGCTCGTGAATCTTGATAGTTTCGATCTAAAACAATGTATTTCGTTGTTTTGAGCCAGAATACAAGTTTTCGCGCAGTTCTGAGAGAAAAAATTTACACCTTTCTCTCGTCTACTCTGCGACGACTTGTAAAATCGATGCTCGTGAATCTTGCTAGTTTCGATCTAAAACGATGTATCCCGTTGTTTTGAGCCGGAATACAAGTTTTCGCGCAGGTTCTGAGAGAAAAAGTTTACACCTTTCTCTCGTCTACTCTTCGACGACTTGTAAAATCGATGCTCGTGAATCTTGATAGTTTCGCTCTAAAACAATGTATCCCTTTGTTTTGAGCCCGAATACGAGTTTTCGCGCAGTTCTGAGAGAAAAAGTTTACACCTTTCTGTCGTCTACTCTTCGACGACTTGTAAAATCGATGCTCGTTAATCGTGCTAGTTTCGATCTAAAACGATGTATCCCGTTGTTTTGAGCCGGAATACAAGTTTTCGCGCAGTTCTGAGAGAAAAAGTTTACACCTTTTTCTCGTCTACTCTTCGACGACTTGTAAACTCGATGCTCGTGAATCTTGCTACTTTCGATCTAAAACGATGTATCCCGTTGTTTTGAGCCGGAATACAAGTTTTCGCGCAGTTCTGAAAGAAAAAGTTTACACCTTTCTCTCGTCTACTCTTCGACGACTTGTAAAATCGATGCTCGTGAATCTTGATAGTATCGCTCTAAAAACGATGTATCCCGTTGTTTTGAGCCGGAATACAAGTTTTCGCGCAGTTCTGAGAGAAAAAAGTTTACACCTATCTCTCGTCTACTCTTCGACGACTTGTAAAATCGATGCTCGTTAATTGTGCTAGTTTCGATCTAAAACGATGTATCCCGTTGTTTTGAGCCGGAATACAAGTTTTCGCGCAGTTCTGAGAGAAAAAGTTTACACCTTTCTCTCGTCTACTCTTCGACGACTTGTTAAATCGATGCTCGTGAATTTTGCGACTTTCGATCTAAAACGATGTATCCCGTTGTTTTGAGCCGGAATACAATTTTTCGCGCAGTTCTGAGAGAAAAAGTTTACACCTTTCTCTCGTCTACTCTTCGAGGACTTGTAAAATCGATGCTCGTGAATCTTGCTAGTTTCGATCTAAAACGATGTATCCCGTTGTTTTGAGCCGGAATACAAGTTTTCGCGCAGTTCTGAGAGAAAAAGTTTACACCTTTCTCTCGTCTACTCTTCGACGACTTGTAAAATCGATGCTCGTGAATCTTGATAGTTTCGCTCTAAAACAATGTATCCCTTTGTTTTGAGCCCGAATACGAGTTTTCGCGCAGTTCTGAGAGAAAATTTACACCTTTCTTTCGTCTACTCTGCGGCGACTTGTAAAATCGATGCTCGTGAATCTTGCAAGTTTCGATCTAAAACGATGTATCCCGTTGTTTTGAGACGGAATACAAGTTTTCGCGCAGTTCTGAGAGAAAAAGTTTACACCTTTCTCTCGTCTAACTGCGACGACTTATAAAATCGATGCTCGTGAATCTTGCTAGTTTCGATCTAAAACGATGTATCCCGTTGTTTTGAGCCGGAATACAAGTTTTCGCGCAGTTCTGAGGGAAAAGTTTACACCTTTCTCTCGTCTACTCTTCGACGACTTGTAAAATCGATGCTCGTTAATTGTGCTAGTTTCGATCTAAAACGATGTATCCCGTTGTTTTGAGCCGGAATACAAGTTTTCGCGCAGTTCTGAGAGAAAAAGTTTACAACTTTCTCTCGTCTACTCTTCGACGACTTGTAAAATCGATACTCGTGAATATTGATAGTTTTGCTCTAAAACAATGAATCCCGTTGTTTTGAGCCGGAATACGAGTTTTCGCGCAGTTCTGAGAGAAAAAGTTTACACCTTTCTCTCGTCTACTCTTCGACGACTTTTAAAATCGATGCTCGTGAATCTTGCTAGTTTCGATCTAAAACGATGTATCCCGTTGTTTTGAGCCGGAATACAAGTTTTCGCGCAGTTCTGAGAGAAAAAGTTTACACCTTTCTCTCGTCTACTCTTCGACGACTTTTAAAATCGATGCTCGTGAATCTTGCTAGTTTCGATCTAAAACGATGTATCCCGTTGTTTTGAGCCGGAATACAATTTTTCGCGCAGTTCTGAGAGAAAAAGTTTACACCTTTCTCTCGTCTACTCTTCGACGACTTTTAAAATCGATGCTCGTGAATCTTGCTAGTTTCGATCTAAAACGATGTATCCCGTTGTTTTGAGCCGGAATACAAGTTTTCGCGCAGTTCTGAGAGAAAAAGTTTACACCTTTCTCTCGTCTACTCTTCGACGACTTTTAAAATCGATGCTCGTGAATCTTGCTAGTTTCGATCTAAAACGATGTATCCCGTTGTTTTGAGCCGGAATACAAGTTTTCGCGCAGTTCTGGGAGAAAAAGTTTACACCTTTCTCTCGTCTACTCTTCGACGACTTTTAAAATCGATGCTCGTGAATCTTGCTACTTTCGATCTAAAACGATGTATTCCGTTGTTTCGAGCCGGAATACAATTTTTTGCGCAGTTCTGAGAGAAAAAGTTTACACCTTTCTCTCGTCTACTCTTCGACGACTTTTAAAATCGATGCTCGTGAATCTTGCTAGTTTCGATCTAAAACGATGTATCCCGTTGTTTTGAGCCGGAATACAAGTTTTCGCGCAGTTCTGAGAGAAAAAGTTTACACCTTTCTCTCGTCTACTCTTCGACGACTTGTAAAATCGATGCTCGTTAAACTTGCTAGTTTCGATCTAAAACGATGTATTCCGTTGGTTTGAGCCGGAATACAAGT
Source organism: Amblyomma americanum (assembly GCF_052857255.1). Classification (NCBI taxonomy): domain Eukaryota; kingdom Metazoa; phylum Arthropoda; class Arachnida; order Ixodida; family Ixodidae; genus Amblyomma; species Amblyomma americanum. Next base: position 201,080 of record NW_027526576.1, on the reverse strand, counting down.
TTTCGCGCAGATCTGAGAGAAACATTTACACCTTTCTCTCGTCTACTCTGCGACGACTTATAAAATTGATGCTCGTGAATCTTGCTAGTTTCAATCTAAAACGATGTATCCCGTTGTTTTGAGCCGGAATACAAGTTTTCGCGCAGTTCTGAGAGAAAAAGTTTACACCTTTCTCTCGTCTACTCTTCGATGACTTGTAAAATCGATGCTCGTTAAACTTGCTAGTTTCGATCTAAAACGATGTATCCCGTTGTTTTGAGCCGGAATACAAGTTTTCGCGCAGTTCTGAGAGAAAAAGTTTACAACTTTCTCTCGTCTACTCTTCGACGACTTGTAAAATCGATGCTCGTTAATTGTGCTAGTTTCGATCTAAAACGATGTATCCCGTTGTTTTGAGCCGGAATACAAGTTTTCGCGCAGTTCTGAGAGAAAAAGTTTACAACTTTCTCTCGTCTACTCTTCGACGACTTGTTAAATCGATGCTCGTGAATTTTGCTACTTTCAATCTAAAACGATGTATCCCGTTGTTTTGAGCCGGAATACAATTTTTCGCGCAGTTCTGAGAGAAAAAGTTTACACCTTTCTCTCGTCTACTCTTCGACGACTTGTAAAATCGATGCTCGTGAATATTCATAGTTTCGCTCTAAAACAATGAATCCCGTTGTTTTTAGCCGGAATACGAGTTTTCGCGCAGTTCTGAGAGAAAAAGTTTACACCTTTCTCTCGTCTACTCTTCGACGACTTGTAAAATCGATGCTCGTTAATCTTGCTAGTTTCGATCTAAAACGATGTATTCCGTTGTTTTGAGCCGGAATACAAGTTTTCGCGCAGTTCTGAGAGAAAAAGTTTACACCTTTCTCTCGTCTACTCTTCGACGACTTGTTAAATCGATGCTCGTGAATTTTGCGACTTTCGATCTAAAACGATGTATCCCGTTGTTTTGAGCCGGAATACAATTTTTCGCGCAGTTCTGAGAGAAAAAGTTTACACCTTTCTCTCGTCTACTCTTCGACGATTTGTAAAATCGATGCTCGTGAATCTTGATAGTTTCGATCTAAAACAATGTATTTCGTTGTTTTGAGCCAGAATACAAGTTTTCGCGCAGTTCTGAGAGAAAAATTTACACCTTTCTTTCGTCTACTCTGCGGCGACTTGTAAATTGATGCTCGTCAATCTTGCTAGTTTCGATCTAAAACGATGTATCCCGTTGTTTTGAGCCGGAATACAAGTTTTCGCGCAGTTCTGAGAGAAAAAGTTTACACCTTTCTCTCGTCTACTCTTCGACGACTTGTAAAATCGATGCTCGTTAATTGTGCTAGTTTCGATCTAAAACGATGTATCCCGTTGTTTTGAGCCGGAATACAAGTTTTCGCGCAGTTCTGAGAGAAAAAGTTTACACCTTTTTCTCGTCCACTCTTCGACGACTTGTAAAATCGATGCTCGTGAATTTTGCTACTTTCGATCTAAAACGATGTATCCCGTTGTTTTGAGCCGGAATACAAGTTTTCGCGCAGTTCTGAAAGAAAAAGTTTACACCTTTCTCTCGTCTACTCTTCGACGACTTGTAAAATCGATGCTCGTGAATCTTGATAGTATCGCTCTAAAACGATGTATCCCGTTGTTTTGAGCCGGAATACAAGTTTTCGCGCAGTTCTGAGAGAAAACGTTTACACCTTTCTCTCGTCTACTTTTCGACGACTTGCAAAATCGATGCTCGTGAATCTTGCTAGTTTCAATCTAAAACGATGTATCCCGTTGTTTTGAGCCGGAATACAAGTTTTCGCGCAGTTCTGAGAGAAAAAGTTTACACCTTTCTCTCGTCTACTCTTCGATGACTTGTAAAATCGATGCTCGTTAAACTTGCTAGTTTCGATCTAAAACGATGTATTCTGTTGGTTTGAGCCGGAATACAAGTTTTCGCGCAGTTCTGAGAGAAAAATTTACACCTTTCTCTCGTCTACTCTGCGACGACTTATAAAATCGATGCTCGTGAATCTTGCTAGTCTCGATCTAAAACGATGTATCCCGTTGTTTTGAGCCGGAATACAAGTTTTCGCGCAGTTCTGAGGGAAAAGTTTACACCTTTCTCTCGTCTACTCTTCGGCAACTTGTAAAATCGATCCTCGTGAATCTTGATAGTTTCGCTCTAAAACAATGTATCCCGTTGTTTTGAGCCGGAATACAAGTTTTCGCGCAGTTCTGAGAGAAAAAGTTTACACCTATCTCTCGTCTACTCTTCGACGACTTGTAAAATCGATGCTCGTTAATTGTGCTAGTTTCGATCTAAAACGATGTATCCCGTTGTTTTGAGCCGGAATACAAGTTTTCGCTCAGTTCTGAGAGAAAAAGTTTACAACTTTCTCTCGTCTACTCATCGACGACTTGTAAAATCGATACTCGTGAATTTTGATAGTTTCGCTCTAAAACAATGAATCCCGTTGTTTTGAGCCGGAATACGAGTTTTCGCGCAGTTCTGAGAGAAAAAGTTTACACCTTTTTCTTGTCTACTCTTCGACGACTTTTAAAATCGATGCTCGTGAATCTTGCTAGTTTCAATCTAAAACGATGTATCCCGTTGTTTTGAGCCGGAATACAAGTTTTCGCGCAGTTCTGAGAGAAAAAGTTTACACCTTTCTCTCGTCTACTCTTCGACGACTTGTAAAATCGATGCTCGTTAAACTTGCTAGTTTCGATCTAAAACGATGTATTCCGTTGGTTTGAGCCGGAATACAAGTTTTCGCGCAGTTCTGAGAGAAACATTTACACCTTTCTCTCGTCTACTCTGCGTCGACTTATAAAATCGATGCTCGTGAATCTTGCTAGTTTCAATCTAAAACGATGTATCCCGTTGTTTTGAGCCGGAATACAAGTTTTCGCGCAGTTCTGAGAGAAAAAGTTTACACCTTTCTCTCGTCTACTCTTCGATGACTTGTAAAATCGATGCTCGTTAAACTTGCTAGTTTCGATCTAAAACGATGTATTCTGTTGGTTTGAGCCGGAATACAAGTTTTCGCGCAGTTCTGAGAGAAAAATTTACACCTTTCTCTCGTCTACTCTGCGACGACTTATAAAATCGATGCTCGTGAATCTTGCTAGTTTCGATCTAAAACGATGTATCCCGTTGTTTTGAGCCGGAATACAAGTTTTCGCGCAGTTCTGAGGGAAAAGTTTACACCTTTCTCTCGTCTACTCTTCGGCAACTTGTAAAATCGATCCTCGTGAATCTTGATAGTTTCGCTCTAAAACAATGTATCCCGTTGTTTTGAGCCGGAATACAAGTTTTCGCGCAGTTCTGAGAGAAAAAGTTTACACCTATCTCTCGTCTACTCTTCGACGACTTGTAAAATCTTATCTTATCTAAATATCTTATCCCGCGTATCAATTCCAGCAGTAGCGGCATCATGCGTTCCCTTCCATTTCCTGTATAAATACCCCCTTTCCGCAATAAAAATTCAGTTGAAGTCAGCGCTGTGGTGTCTTGTCTCGCTTCGTCCCCGTCTTTATTCGCGCTGTATCGCATTATGGAAAATTACCAACTAGCCCGATCTGCCACTCTTGCAAGTTATATTTCTAGTTCCTCGGGCCCTTTCATGTGTTTCTCTGCTGAACCTTCCTGCCTCATTGCCCTCTTCGCTACTGCTGTCTGTCGCGCCCGCTCTCTCGGCTTTTGCATCCGTGTCAAGCTGCTTCCTGGCGCGATTAAGACCCTCCTGGGAGGTTTCCAGCCCTCGCTCCATCATGGCATAAGAATCATGAAGATCCTACGGTCAGAGTGGCAGCGCCAAGCACGCTTCTTCCGAGAAGCGCTGTACCTGCAGCTTCATCGCCTCGACAGATCCCCAAGGGCCAGGATGAAGTGGCGTGAGCTTTCCGCGCTTGCTAACAGAACTGCTGAAGCCTTATGGCAACATGAGCTTTGCTACCTTCGTGCCATCTCACCGAAACAGCGCTCAAGTCAAAGCAATCGAGTGCACACCCTTGGAGATGTGGTGCTCCCGGACAAAGTGGCTCGTGTTCTCAGCCTAGGTCCGAAATTCGCCGTGGAACCCAAGAAGTCGCCACCGGATCTTCTGGGCTTGGTCAGGCAAGTGGCTCATCGTGCTCAGGACTCTGATTTCGCCAGCTGCCTGTCTGAAGGAGTTGACGTGTTGTCTCGCCACAAATTGAAGGACAAAACTAGGCCCTTCAATCATGTCGTCTCTTACTTAAGAGGCCATGATCTTTCGTTATTAGCAGCTGACAAAGAAGATGGTTTCCTGGTCCTGCCCTAAGACATGTTTGGCACAAAAGCTGTTGATGCTTTGGAATCAGTCTTCGAGCGGCGTGAAAGGGTATCTTTGTCAAGGATAAAATCAAAAGCTAAGCAAATCTGCAGCCGCTTAAATCTAGAAAAACTTGTTACAAGCATAAATGCTGCTGGCAAGGCCAGTCTGGACATATTCTTCACAGCGAAGACGCATAAAGCAGACTGCCCATTGAGGGTAATTGTCACTGAGAATGGCACTTGGCAGAAAGCTTTGGGGCAATTCCTTCAGTCTAGGCTCAAGGTTCTGACACTTGACGATCCCTTCCTTCTGAAGGACTCGAGTAAAGTTCTTGACTTCCTGAAATCTAACCGCAGAGCTCTCATGCCATTCTCGATTGACATTAAAGATCTTTATTATTCTTTGCCACATGACAAGCTTTTGTCTTGTGTTGAAAGTAGCATCGATGCGTTCGGCTCGGTTGCATTTCAAAATTCTTCCGGTATGTCGGTAGGTGGCTTCTTAGAATTGTTGACGGTCTATCTTAATTCCACTTTTGTTAAATGGGGCGAGAGCAGTTACATTCAGAAAAGCGGTGTGTGCATTGGCTCATGCATTGCTCCCATCCTCAGTGACATCTACCTTGCCCATTATGACCGACTGCTCGCTGAACGACTCCCTTCAGTTGTCACAAAAGTTTTTAGATTTGTAGACGATTACTTAGTATTACTTGCTGACAATGTTTGCTCCTTTACATGTACTGTTTCTCGTGTTCTCTCCTCCTTTGAGCAGTGCTTGTCACCTCTCATGTTGACACATGAGACACCTGAGAGTGGGTCACTACGCTTCCTTGATTTAAGGCTTTCTCTAGCAGAAAGACACTTATGCTGGCGGTATGAGCCGAGAGGGGGCAAGTCCCTGCTTCCTTATAGTTCTGCCCACTCTAAGATTGTTAAGCGCGGCATCGCGAACCTGTGTTTTACTAATGCTCTAAAGAAATCTTGTCTGCACTCTATGGGTGACAGCTTTAACAAACAGTCTTCTAGGCTGGAAAGAGCAGGCTACCCTAAGACACTTCTCATCTCGGTAGCAGAAGGCCTCCTGAAGAAGCTTAAGGGAGGAATACGCGAAGTTTCGGTTCCAGACAAGCACAACAAGGTTGTTGTGATTCCTTACCTGCACGCGGTGTCTCACCGGTTGAAGAGAATAGGCCAGCGGGCTGATGTTAGAGTGGTGTTTTCGGCTCCCGACAAGCTCTCCAAGCTCTGCCACAGAGTAAACGCCCCTGCAGAGCGTAAACCAGCCTGCCCGGTCAAACACCGTTCACCGTTTGTATCCTGCAAAGTCGGTGTCGTGTATAAAATTCCTTTGAGTTGTGGCAGGGCTTACATAGGCCAAACTGGTCGGTGCCTTAATGAGCGATTGATGGAGCACTCTAATGACGTCAGCAACACAGCAAAGAGGAACCTGGGAGTGCATTGCTTGAAGTGTCCGTCTCGCCCTTGCAAGCCGTTGTTTCAAGATTGCACTGTTCTAGATAAAAATGCCCATCAAAGCACTCGCGAAATCATGGAGGCATTGCACATCTTGAAACTAGGAGAGGACTGTGTCAGCTCTCCCTCGACCGCCCTGACGAAACGAGAAGTAAATTATTTGAGCCAGATGTCATCTCGGTGATCTCTTCATTCGGTTTTGATTTTCAGCGATTTTAGAACCTTTTGGCTCTTAGTAGTTTTCAGGTGCGTTTGCCGCCATGTCATGAGCAGCCTCTTATTTGCCCTTTTGGCCCTGCAATTTTAGTCTCTCTCGCACGGTTTTAGATCTTTTTTACCCTTTTTTTTGCTTTATTTTTCCCTAGCAAATTGTTAGTGCCCTGCTTTTTGCTCCCTAGTTTCATTCCTCGCCTTGTACTGCGGTTTAAGACCCTTTGGCTCTTGTTTTTGTGTTTTTGTTGCAAAATGCCGGTGCCTTGTCTTATCGTTCATCATTGACTTGCACTGCGTTGTTGTTTGTTATTAGCAGTCATCCTTGTGCGCTGTTGCAGCCTCTTCTTTTCGCCTTTAAATATCTTATCCCGCGTATCAATTCCAGCAGTAGCGGCATCATGCGTTCCCTTCCATTTCCTGTATAAATATCCCCTTTCCGCAATAAAAATTCAGTTGAAGTCAGCGCTGTGGTGTCTTGTCTCGCTTCGTCCCCGTCTTTATTCGCGCTGTATCGCATTATGGAAAATTACCAACTAGCCCGATCTGCCACTCTTGTAAAATCGATGCTCGATAATTGTGCTAGTTTTGATCTAAAACGATGTATCCCGTTGTTTTGAGCCGGAATACAAGTTTTCGCGCAGTTCTGAGAGAAAAAGTTTACAACTTTCTCTCGTCTACTCTTCGACGACTTGTTAAATCGATGCTCGTGAATTTTGCTACTTTCGATCTAAAACGATGTATCCCGTTGTTTTGAGCCGGAATACAATTTTTCGCGCAGTTCTGAGAGAAAAAGTTTACACCTTTCTCTCGTCTACTCTTCGACGACTTGTAAAATCGATGCTCGTGAATATTGATAGTTTCGCTCTAAAACAATGAATCCCGTTGTTTTGAGCAGGAATACGAGTTTTCGCGCAGTTCTGAGAGAAAAAGTTTACACCTTTCTCTCGTCTACTCTTCGACGACTTGTAAAATCGATGCTCGTGAATCTTGCTAGTTTCGATCTAAAACGATGTATCCCGTTGTTTTGAGCCGGAATACAAGTTTTCGCGCAGTTCTGAGAGAAAAAGTTTACACCTTTCTCTCGTCTACTCTTCGACGACTTGTAAAATCGATGCTCGTTAATCTTGCTAGTTTCGATCTAAAACGATGTATTCCGTTGTTTTGAGCCGGAATACAAGTTTTCGCGCAGTTCTGAGAGAAAAAGTTTACACCTTTCTCTCGTCTACTCTTCGACGACTTGTAAAATCGATGCTCGTGAATCTTGATAGTTTCGCTCTAAAACAATGTATCCCGTTGTTTTGAGCCCGAATACGAGTTTTCGCGCTGTTCTGAGAGAAAAAGTTTACACCTTTCTCTCGTCTACTCTTCGACGACTTGTAAAATCGATGCTCGTGAATCTTGATAGTTTCGCTCTAAAACAATGTATCCCGTTGTTTTGAGCCCGAAAACGAGTTTTCGCGCAGTTCTGAGAGAAAAAGTTTACACCTTTCTCTCGTCTACTCTTCGACGACTTGTAAAATCGATGCTCGTGAATCTTGCTAGTTTCAATCTAAAACGATGTATCCCGTTGTTTTGAGCCAGAATACAAGTTTTCGCGCAGTTCTGAGAGAAAAAGTTTACACCTTTTTCTTGTCTACTCTTCGACGACTTTTAAAATCGATGCTCGTGAATCTTGCTAGTTTCGATCTAAAACGATGTATCACGTTGTTTTGAGCCGGAATACAAGTTTTCGCGCAGTTCTGAGAGAAAAAGTTTACACCTTTCTCTCGTCTACTCTTCGACGACTTGTAAAATCGATGCTCGTTAATCTTGCTAGTTTCAATCTAAAACGATGTATTCCGTTGTTTTGAGCCGGAATACAAGTTTTCGCGCAGTTCTGAGAGAAAAATTTACAACTTTCTCTCGTCTACTCTGCGACGACTTGTAAAATTGATGCTCGTGAATCTTGATAGTTTCGCTCTAAAACAATGTATCCCGTTGTTTTGAGCCCGAATACGAGTTTTCGCGCTGTTCTGAGAGAAAAAGTTTACACCTTTCTCTCGTCTACTCTTCGACGACTTGTAAAATCGATGCTCGTGAATCTTGATAGTTTCGCTCTAAAACAATGTATCCCGTTGTTTTGAGCCCGAAAACGAGTTTTCGCGCAGTTCTGAGAGAAAAAGTTTACACCTTTCTCTCGTCTACTCTTCGACGACTTGTAAAATCGATGCTCGTGAATCTTGCTAGTTTCAATCTGAAACGATGTATCCCAGTGTTTTGAGACGGAATACAAGTTTTCGCGCAGTTCTGAGAGAAAAAGTTTACACCTTTCTCTCCTCTACTCTTCGACGACTTGTAAAATCGATGCTCGTGAATCTTGATAGTTTCGCTCTAAAACAATGTATCCCGTTGTTTTGAGCCCGAATACGAGTTTTCGCGCAGTTCTGAGAGAAAAAGTTTACACCTTTCTCTCGTCTACTCTTCGACGACTTGTAAAATCGATGCTCGTGAATCTTGATAGTTTCGCTCTAAAACAATGTATCCCGTTATTTTGAGCCCGAATACGAGTTTTCGCGCAGTACTGAGAGAAAAAGCTTACACCTTTCTCTCGTCTACTCTTCGACGACTTGTAAAATCGATGCTCGTTAATCTTGCTAGTTTCGATCTAAAACGATGTATTCCGTTGTTTTGAGCCGGAATACAAGTTTTCGCGCAGTTCTGAGAGAAAAATTTACACCTTTCTCTCGTTTACTCTTCGTCGACTTGTAAAATCGATGCTCGGTAATCTTGCTAGTTTCGATCTAAAACGATGTATCCCGTTGTTTTCAGCCGGAATACAAGTTTTCGCGCAGTTCTGAGGGAAAAAGTTTACACCTTTCTCTCGTCTACTCTTCGACGACTTGTAAAATCGATGCTCGTGAATCTTGATAGTTTCGCTCTAAAACAATGTATCCCGTTGTTTTGAGCCGGAATACAAGTTTTCGCGCAGTTCTGAGAGAAAAAGTTTACACCTATCTCTCGTCTACTCTTCGACGACTTGTAAAATCGATGCTCGTTAATTGTGCTAGTTTCGATCTAAAACAAAGTATCCCGTTGTTTTGAGCCGGAATACAAGTTTTCGCGCAGTTCTGAGAGAAAAAGTTTACACCTTTCTCTCGTCTACTCTTCGACGACTTGTAAAATCGATGCTCGTTAATCTTGCTAGTTTCGATCTAAAACGATGTATTCCGTTGTTTTGAGCCGTAATACAAGTTTTCGCGCAGTTCTGAGAGAAAAATTTACAACTTTCTCTCGTCTACTCTGCGACGACTTGTAAAATTGATGCTCGTGAATCTTGATAGTTTCGCTCTAAAACAATGTATCCCGTTGTTTTGAGCCGGAATACAAGTTTTCGCGCAGTTCTGAGAGAAAAAGTTTACACCTTTCTCTCGTCTACTCTTCGACGACTTGTAAAATCGATGCTCGTTAATCTTGCTAGTTTCGATCTAAAACGATGTATTCCGTTGTTTTGAGCCGGAATACAAGTTTTCGCGCAGTTCTGAGAGAAAAATTTACAACTTTCTCTCGTCTACTCTGCGACGACTTGTAAAATTGATGCTCGTGAATCTTGATAGTTTCGCTCTAACACAATGTATTCCGTTGTTTTGAGCCCGAATACGAGTTTTCGCGCTGTTCTGAGAGAAAAAGTTTACACCTTTCTCTCGTCTACTCTTCGACGACTTGTAAAATCGATGCTCGTGAATCTTGATAGTTTCGCTCTAAAACAATGTATCCCGTTGTTTTGAGCCCGAAAACGAGTTTTCGTGCAGTTCTGAGAGAAAAAGTTTACACCTTTCTCTCGTCTACTCTTCGACGACTTGTAAAATCGATGCTCGTGAATCTTGCTAGTTTCAATCTAAAACGATGTATCCCAGTGTTTTGAGACGGAATACAAGTTTTCGCGCAGTTCTGAGAGAAAAAGTTTACACCTCTCTCTCCTCTACTCTTCGACGACTTGTAAAATTGATGCTCGTGAATATTGATAGTTTCGCTCTAAAACAATGAATCCCGTTGTTTTGAGCAGGAATACGAGTTTTCGCGCAGTTCTGAGAGAAAAAGTTTACACCTTTCTCTCGTCTACTCTTCGACGACTTGTAAAATCGATGCTCGTGAATCTTGCTAGTTTCGATCTAAAACGATGTATCCCGTTGTTTTGAGCCGGAATACAAGTTTTCGCGCAGTTCTGAGAGAAAAAGTTTACACCTTTCTCTCGTCTACTCTTCGACGACTTGTAAAATCGATGCTCGTTAATCTTGCTAGTTTCGATCTAAAACGATGTATTCCGTTGTTTTGAGCCGGAATACAAGTTTTCGCGCAGTTCTGAGAGAAAAAGTTTACACCTTTCTCTCGTCTACTCTTCGACGACTTGTAAAATCGATGCTCGTGAATCTTGATAGTTTCGCTCTAAAACAATGTATCCCGTTGTTTTGAGCCCGAATACGAGTTTTCGCGCTGTTCTGAGAGAAAAAGTTTACACCTTTCTCTCGTCTACTCTTCGACGACTTGTAAAATCGATGCTCGTGAATCTTGATAGTTTCGCTCTAAAACAATGTATCCCGTTGTTTTGAGCCCGAAAACGAGTTTTCGCGCAGTTCTGAGAGAAAAAGTTTACACCTTTCTCTCGTCTACTCTTCGACGACTTGTAAAATCGATGCTCGTGAATCTTGCTAGTTTCAATCTAAAACGATGTATCCCGTTGTTTTGAGCCAGAATACAAGTTTTCGCGCAGTTCTGAGAGAAAAAGTTTACACCTTTTTCTTGTCTACTCTTCGACGACTTTTAAAATCGATGCTCGTGAATCTTGCTAGTTTCGATCTAAAACGATGTATCACGTTGTTTTGAGCCGGAATACAAGTTTTCGCGCAGTTCTGAGAGAAAAAGTTTACACCTTTCTCTCGTCTACTCTTCGACGACTTGTAAAATCGATGCTCGTTAATCTTGCTAGTTTCGATCTAAAACGATGTATTCCGTTGTTTTGAGCCGGAATACAAGTTTTCGCGCAGTTCTGAGAGAAAAATTTACAACTTTCTCTCGTCTACTCTGCGACGACTTGTAAAATTGATGCTCGTGAATCTTGATAGTTTCGCTCTAAAACAATGTATCCCGTTGTTTTGAGCCCGAATACGAGTTTTCGCGCTGTTCTGAGAGAAAAAGTTTACACCTTTCTCTCGTCTACTCTTCGACGACTTGTAAAATCGATGCTCGTGAATCTTGATAGTTTCGCTCTAAAACAATGTATCCCGTTGTTTTGAGCCCGAAAACGAGTTTTCGCGCAGTTCTGAGAGAAAAAGTTTACACCTTTCTCTCGTCTACTCTTCGACGACTTGTAAAATCGATGCTCGTGAATCTTGCTAGTTTCAATCTGAAACGATGTATCCCAGTGTTTTGAGACGGAATACAAGTTTTCGCGCAGTTCTGAGAGAAAAAGTTTACACCTTTCTCTCCTCTACTCTTCGACGACTTGTAAAATCGATGCTCGTGAATCTTGATAGTTTCGCTCTAAAACAATGTATCCCGTTGTTTTGAGCCCGAATACGAGTTTTCGCGCAGTTCTGAGAGAAAAAGTTTACACCTTTCTCTCGTCTACTCTTCGACGACTTGTAAAATCGATGCTCGTGAATCTTGCTAGTTTCAATCTAAAACGATGTATCCCGTTGTTTTGAGCCAGAATACAAGTTTTCGCGCAGTTCTGAGAGAAAAAGTTTACACCTTTTTCTTGTCTACTCTTCGATGACTTTTAAAATCGATGCTCGTGAATCTTGCTAGTTTCGATCTAAAACGATGTATCACGTTGTTTTGAGCCGGAATACAAGTTTTCGCGCAGTTCTGAGAGAAAAAGTTTACACCTTTCTCTCGTCTAGTCTTCGACGACTTGTAAAATCGATGCTCGTTAATCTTGCTAGTTTCGATCTAAAACGATGTATTCCGTTGTTTTGAGCCGGAATACAAGTTTTCGCGCAGTTCTGAGAGAAAAATTTACAACTTTCTCTCGTCTACTCTGCGACGACTTGTAAAATTGATGCTCGTGAATCTTGATAGTTTCGCTCTAAAACAATGTATCCCGTTGTTTTGAGCCCGAATACGAGTTTTCGCGCTGTTCTGAGAGAAAAAGTTTACACCTTTCTCTCGTCTACTCTTCGACGACTTGTAAAATCGATGCTCGTGAATCTTGATAGTTTCGCTCTAAAACAATGTATCCCGTTGTTTTGAGCCCGAAAACGAGTTTTCGCGCAGTTCTGAGAGAAAAAGTTTACACCTTTCTCTCGTCTACTCTTCGACGACTTGTAAAATCGATGCTCGTGAATCTTGCTAGTTTCAATCTGAAACGATGTATCCCAGTGTTTTGAGACGGAATACAAGTTTTCGCGCAGTTCTGAGAGAAAAAGTTTACACCTTTCTCTCCTCTACTCTTCGACGACTTGTAAAATCGATGCTCGTGAATCTTGATAGTTTCGCTCTAAAACAATGTATCCCGTTGTTTTGAGCCCGAATACGAGTTTCGCGCAGTTCTGAGAGAAAAAGTTTACACCTTTCTCTCGTCTACTCTTCGACGACTTGTAAAATCGATGCTCGTGAATCTTGATAGTTTCGCTCTAAAACAATGTATCCCGTTATTTTGAGCCCGAATACGAGTTTTCGCGCAGTTCTGAGAGAAAAAGTTTACACCTTTCTCTCGTCTACTCTTCGACGACTTGTAAAATCGATGCTCGTTAATCTTGCTAGTTTCGATCTAAAACGATGTATTCCGTTGTTTTGAGCCGGAATACAAGTTTTCGCGCAGTTCTGAGAGAAAAATTTACACCTTTCTCTCGTTTACTCTTCGTCGACTTGTAAAATCGATGCTCGGTAATCTTGCTAGTTTCGATCTAAAACGATGTATCCCGTTGTTTTCAGCCGGAATACAAGTTTTCGCGCAGTTCTGAGGGAAAAAGTTTACACCTTTCTCTCGTCTACTCTTCGACGACTTGTAAAATCGATGCTCGTGAATCTTGATAGTTTCGCTCTAAAACAATGTATCCCGTTGTTTTGAGCCGGAATACAAGTTTTCGCGCAGTTCTGAGAGAAAAAGTTTACACCTATCTCTCGTCTACTCTTCGACGACTTGTAAAATCGATGCTCGTTAATTGTGCTAGTTTCGATCTAAAACAAAGTATCCCGTTGTTTTGAGCCGGAATACAAGTTTTCGCGCAGTTCTGAGAGAAAAAGTTTACACCTTTCTCTCGTCTACTCTTCGACGACTTGTAAAATCGATGCTCGTTAATCTTGCTAGTTTCGATCTAAAACGATGTATTCCGTTGTTTTGAGCCGTAATACAAGTTTTCGCGCAGTTCTGAGAGAAAAATTTACAACTTTCTCTCGTCTACTCTGCGACGACTTGTAAAATTGATGCTCGTGAATCTTGATAGTTTCGCTCTAAAACAATGTATCCCGTTGTTTTGAGCCGGAATACAAGTTTTCGCGCAGTTCTGAGAGAAAAAGTTTACACCTTTCTCTCGTCTACTCTTCGACGACTTGTAAAATCGATGCTCGTTAATCTTGCTAGTTTCGATCTAAAACGATGTATTCCGTTGTTTTGAGCCGGAATACAAGTTTTCGCGCAGTTCTGAGAGAAAAATTTACAACTTTCTCTCGTCTACTCTGCGACGACTTGTAAAATTGATGCTCGTGAATCTTGATAGTTTCGCTCTAACACAATGTATCCCGTTGTTTTGAGCCCGAATACGAGTTTTCGCGCTGTTCTGAGAGAAAAAGTTTACACCTTTCTCTCGTCTACTCTTCGACGACTTGTAAAATCGATGCTCGTGAATCTTGATAGTTTCGCTCTAAAACAATGTATCCCGTTGTTTTGAGCCCGAAAACGAGTTTTCGTGCAGTTCTGAGAGAAAAAGTTTACACCTTTCTCTCGTCTACTCTTCGACGACTTGTAAAATCGATGCTCGTGAATCTTGCTAGTTTCAATCTAAAACGATGTATCCCAGTGTTTTGAGACGGAATACAAGTTTTCGCGCAGTTCTGAGAGAAAAAGTTTACACCTCTCTCTCCTCTACTCTTCGACGACTTGTAAAATCGATGCTCGTGAATCTTGATAGTTTCGCTCTAAAACAATGTATCCCGTTGTTTTGAGCCCGAATACGAGTTTTCGCGCAGTTCTGAGAGAAAAAGTTTACACCTTTCTCTCGTCTACTCTTCGACGACTTGTTAAATCGATGCTCGTAAATTTTGCTACTTTCAATCTAAAACGATGTATCCCGTTGTTTTGAGCCGGAATACTATTTTTCGCGCAGATCTGAGAGAAAAAGTTTACACCTTTCTCTCGTCTACTCTTCGACGACTTGTTAAATCGATGCTCGTTAATCTTGCTAGTTTCGATCTAAAACGATGTATTCCGTTGTTTTGAGCCGGAATACAAGTTTTCGCGCAGTTCTGAGAGAAAAAGTTTACACCTTTCTCTCGTCTACTCTTCGACGACTTGTAAAATCGATGCTCGTGAATCTTGATAGTTTCGCTCTAAAACAATGTATCCCGTTGTTTTGAGCCCGAATACGAGTTTTCGCGCTGTTCTGAGAGAAAAAGTTTACACCTTTCTCTCGTCTACTCTTCGACGACTTGTAAAATCGATGCTCGTGAATCTTGATAGTTTCGCTCTAAAACAATGTATCCCGTTGTTTTGAGCCCGAAAACGAGTTTTCGCGCAGTTCTGAGAGAAAAAGTTTACACCTTTCTCTCGTCTACTCTTCGACGACTTGTAAAATCGATGCTCGTGAATCTTGCTAGTTTCAATCTAAAACGATGTATCCCGTTGTTTTGAGCCAGAATACAAGTTTTCGCGCAGTTCTGAGAGAAAAAGTTTACACCTTTTTCTTGTCTACTCTTCGACGACTTTTAAAATCGATGCTCGTGAATCTTGCTAGTTTCGATCTAAAACGATGTATCACGTTGTTTTGAGCCGGAATACAAGTTTTCGCGCAGTTCTGAGAGAAAAAGTTTACACCTTTCTCTCGTCTACTCTTCGACGACTTGTAAAATCGATGCTCGTTAATCTTGCTAGTTTCGATCTAAAACGATGTATTCCGTTGTTTTGAGCCGGAATACAAGTTTTCGCGCAGTTCTGAGAGAAAAATTTACAACTTTCTCTCGTCTACTCTGCGACGACTTGTAAAATTGATGCTCGTGAATCTTGATAGTTTCGCTCTAAAACAATGTATCCCGTTGTTTTGAGCCCGAATACGAGTTTTCGCGCTGTTCTGAGAGAAAAAGTTTACACCTTTCTCTCGTCTACTCTTCGACGACTTGTAAAATCGATGCTCGTGAATCTTGATAGTTTCGCTCTAAAACAATGTATCCCGTTGTTTTGAGCCCGAAAACGAGTTTTCGCGCAGTTCTGAGAGAAAAAGTTTACACCTTTCTCTCGTCTACTCTTCGACGACTTGTAAAATCGATGCTCGTGAATCTTGCTAGTTTCAATCTGAAACGATGTATCCCAGTGTTTTGAGACGGAATACAAGTTTTCGCGCAGTTCTGAGAGAAAAAGTTTACACCTTTCTCTCCTCTACTCTTCGACGACTTGTAAAATCGATGCTCGTGAATCTTGATAGTTTCGCTCTAAAACAATGTATCCCGTTGTTTTGAGCCCGAATACGAGTTTTCGCGCAGTTCTGAGAGAAAAAGTTTACACCTTTCTCTCGTCTACTCTTCGACGACTTGTAAAATCGATGCTCGTGAATCTTGATAGTTTCGCTCTAAAACAATGTATCCCGTTATTTTGAGCCCGAATACGAGTTTTCGCGCAGTTCTGAGAGAAAAAGTTTACACCTTTCTCTCGTCTACTCTTCGACGACTTGTAAAATCGATGCTCGTTAATCTTGCTAGTTTCGATCTAAAACGATGTATTCCGTTGTTTTGAGCCGGAATACAAGTTTTCGCGCAGTTCTGAGAGAAAAATTTACACCTTTCTCTCGTTTACTCTTCGTCGACTTGTAAAATCGATGCTCGGTAATCTTGCTAGTTTCGATCTAAAACGATGTATCCCGTTGTTTTCAGCCGGAATACAAGTTTTCGCGCAGTTCTGAGGGAAAAAGTTTACACCTTTCTCTCGTCTACTCTTCGACGACTTGTAAAATCGATGCTCGTGAATCTTGATAGTTTCGCTCTAAAACAATGTATCCCGTTGTTTTGAGCCGGAATACAAGTTTTCGCGCAGTTCTGAGAGAAAAAGTTTACACCTATCTCTCGTCTACTCTTCGACGACTTGTAAAATCGATGCTCGTTAATTGTGCTAGTTTCGATCTAAAACAAAGTATCCCGTTGTTTTGAGCCGGAATACAAGTTTTCGCGCAGTTCTGAGAGAAAAAGTTTACACCTTTCTCTCGTCTACTCTTCGACGACTTGTAAAATCGATGCTCGTTAATCTTGCTAGTTTCGATCTAAAACGATGTATTCCGTTGTTTTGAGCCGTAATACAAGTTTTCGCGCAGTTCTGAGAGAAAAATTTACAACTTTCTCTCGTCTACTCTGCGACGACTTGTAAAATTGATGCTCGTGAATCTTGATAGTTTCGCTCTAAAACAATGTATCCCGTTGTTTTGAGCCGGAATACAAGTTTTCGCGCAGTTCTGAGAGAAAAAGTTTACACCTTTCTCTCGTCTACTCTTCGACGACTTGTAAAATCGATGCTCGTTAATCTTGCTAGTTTCGATCTAAAACGATGTATTCCGTTGTTTTGAGCCGGAATACAAGTTTTCGCGCAGTTCTGAGAGAAAAATTTACAACTTTCTCTCGTCTACTCTGCGACGACTTGTAAAATTGATGCTCGTGAATCTTGATAGTTTCGCTCTAACACAATGTATCCCGTTGTTTTGAGCCCGAATACGAGTTTTCGCGCTGTTCTGAGAGAAAAAGTTTACACCTTTCTCTCGTCTACTCTTCGACGACTTGTAAAATCGATGCTCGTGAATCTTGATAGTTTCGCTCTAAAACAATGTATCCCGTTGTTTTGAGCCCGAAAACGAGTTTTCGTGCAGTTCTGAGAGAAAAAGTTTACACCTTTCTCTCGTCTACTCTTCGACGACTTGTAAAATCGATGCTCGTGAATCTTGCTAGTTTCAATCTAAAACGATGTATCCCAGTGTTTTGAGACGGAATACAAGTTTTCGCGCAGTTCTGAGAGAAAAAGTTTACACCTCTCTCTCCTCTACTCATCGACGACTTGTAAAATCGATGCTCGTGAATCTTGATAGTTTCGCTCTAAAACAATGTATCCCGTTGTTTTGAGCCCGAATACGAGTTTTCGCGCAGTTCTGAGAGAAAAAGTTTACACCTTTCTCTCGTCTACTCTTCGACGACTTGTTAAATCGATGCTCGTAAATTTTGTTACTTTCAATCTAAAACGATGTATCCCGTTGTTTTGAGCCGGAATACTATTTTTCGCGCAGATCTGAGAGAAAAAGTTTACACCTTTCTCTCGTCTACTCTTCGACGACTTGTTAAATCGATGCTCGTTAATCTTGCTAGTTTCGATCTAAAACGATGTATTCCGTTGTTTTGAGCCGGAATACAAGTTTTCGCGCAGTTCTCAGAGAAAAATTTACACCTTTCTCTCGTTTACTCTTCGTCGACTTGTAAAATCGATGCTCGGTAATCTTGCTAGTTTCGATCTAAAACGATGTATCCCGTTGTTTTCAGCCGGAATACAAGTTTTCGCGCAGTTCTGAGAGAAAAAGTTTACACCTTTCTCTCGTCTACTCTTCGACGACTTGTAAAATCGATGCTCGTGAATCTTGATAGTTTCGCTCTAAAACAATGTATCCCGTTGTTTTGAGCCGGAATACAAGTTTTCGCGCAGTTCTGAGAGAAAAAGTTTACACCTATCTCTCGTCTACTCTTCGACAACTTGTAAAATCGATGCTCGTTAATTGTGCTAGTTTCGATCTAAAACAAAGTATCCCGTTGTTTTGAGCCGGAATACAAGTTTTCGCGCAGTTCTGAGAGAAAAAGTTTACATCTTTCTCTCGTCTACTCTTCGTCGACTTGTAAAATCGATGCATGTGAATTTTGCTTGTCTTGACCTAAAACGATGTATCCCGTTGTTTTGAGCCGCAATATAAGTTTTCGCGCAGTTCTGAGAGAAAAAGTTTACACCTTTCTCTCGTCTACTTTTCGACGACTTGTTAAATCGATGCTCGTGAATTTTGCTACTTTCGATCTAAAACGATGTATCCCGTTGTTTTGAGCCGGAATACAAGTTTTCGCGCAGTTCTGAGAGAATAAGTTTCCACCTTTCTCTCGTCTACTCTTCGACGACTTGTGAAATTGATGCTCGTGAATTTTGCTAGTTTCGATCTAAAATGACGTATCCCGTTGTTTTGAGCCGGAATACAATTTTTTGCGCAGTTCTGAGAGAAAAAGTTTACACCTTTCTCTCGTCTACTCTTCGACGACTTGTAAAATCGATGCTCGTGAATCTTGATAGTTTCGCTCTAAAACAATGTATCCCGTTATTTTGAGCCCGAATACGAGTTTTCGCGCAGTTCTGAGAGAAAAAGTTTACACCTTTCTCTCGTCTACTCTTCGACGACTTGCAAAATCGATGCTCGTGAATCTT
Organism: Amblyomma americanum; assembly: GCF_052857255.1. NCBI lineage: Eukaryota > Metazoa > Arthropoda > Arachnida > Ixodida > Ixodidae > Amblyomma > Amblyomma americanum. The sequence continues at coordinate 182,511 of NW_027526576.1, read as the reverse complement.
GATAGTTTCGATCTAAAACAATGTATCCCGTTGTTTTGAGCCGGAATACAAGTTTTCGCGCAGTTCTGAGAGAAAAAGTTTACACCTTTCTCTCGTCTACTCTTCGACGACCTGTAAAATCGATGCTCGTTAATCTTGCTAGTTTCGATCTAAAACGATGTATTCAGTTGGTTTGAGCCGGAATACAAGTTTTCGCGCAGTTCTGAGAGAAACATTTACACCTTTCTCTCGTCTACTCTGCGACGACTTATAAAATCGATGCTCGTGAATCTTGCTAGTTTCAATCTAAAACGATGTATCCCGTTGTTTTGAGCCGGAATACAAGTTTTCGCGCAGTTCTGAGAGAAAAAGTTTACACCTTTCTCTCGTCTAAGCTTCGATGACTTGTAAAATCGATGCTCGTTAAACTTGCTAGTTTCGATCTAAAACGATGTATTCTGTTGGTTTGAGCCGGAATACAAGTTTTCGCGCAGTTCTGAGAGAAAAATTTACACCTTTCTCTCGTCTACTCTGCGACGACTTATAAAATCGATGCTCGTGAATCTTGCTAGTTTCGATCTAAAACGATGTATCCCGTTGTTTTGAGCCGGAATACAAGTTTTCGCGCAGTTCTGAGGGAAAAGTTTACACCTTTCTCTCGTCTACTCTTCGGCAACTTGTAAAATCGATCCTCGTGAATCTTGATAGTTTCGCTCTAAAACAATGTATCCCGTTGTTTTGAGCCGGAATACAAGTTTTCGCGCAGTTCTGAGAGAAAAAGTTTACACCTATCTCTCGTCTACTCTTCGACGACTTGTAAAATCGATGCTCGTTAATTGTGCTAGTTTCGATCTAAAACAATGTATCCCGTTGTTTTGAGCCGGAATACAAGTTTTCGCGCAGTTCTGAGAGAAAAAGTTTACAACTTTCTCTCGTCTACTCTTCGACGACTTGTTAAATCGATGCTCGCGAATTTTGCTACTTTCGATCTAAAACGATGTATCCCGTTGTTTTGAGCCGGAATACAATTTTTCGCGCAGTTCTGAGAGAAAAAGTTTACACCTTTCTCTCGTCTACTCTTCGACGACTTGTAAAATCGATGCTCGTGAATATTGATAGTTTCGCTCTAAAACAATGAATCCCGTTGTTTTGAGCCGGAATACGAGTTTTCGCGCAGTTCTGAGAGAAAAAGTTTACACCTTTCTCTCGTCTACTCTTCGACGACTTGTAAAATCGATGCTCGTTAATCTTGCTAGTTTCGATCTAAAACGATGTATTCCGTTGTTTTGAGCCGGAATACAAGTTTTCGCGCAGTTCTGAGAGAAAAAGTTTACAACTTTCTCTCGTCTACTCTTCGACGACTTATTAAATCGATGCTCGTGAATTTTGCTACTTTCGATCTAAAACGATGTATCCCGTTGTTTTGAGCCGGAATACAATTTTTCGCGCAGTTCTGAGAGAAAAAGTTTACACCTTTCTCTCGTCTACTCTTCGACGACTTGTAAAATCGATGCTCGTGAATATTGATAGTTTCGCTCTAAAAGAATGAATCCCGTTGTTTTGAGCCGGAATACGAGTTTTCGCGCAGTTCTGAGAGAAAAAGTTTACACCTTTCTCTCGTCTACTCTTCGACGACTTGTAAAATCGATGCTCGTTAATCTTGCTAGTTTCGATCTAAAACGATGTATTCCGTTGTTTTGAGCCGGAATACAAGTTTTCGCGCAGTTCTGAGAGAAAAAGTTTACACCTTTCTCTCCTCTACTCTTCGACGACTTGTAAAATCGATGCTCGTGAATCTTGATAGTTTCGCTCTAAAACAATGTATCCCGTTGTTTTGAGCCCGAATACGAGTTTTCGCGCAGTTCTGAGAGAAAAAGTTTACACCTTTCTCTCGTCTACTCTTCGACGACTTGTAAAATCGATGCTCGTGAATCTTGATAGTTTCGCTCTAAAACAATGTATCCCGTTATTTTGAGCCCGAATACGAGTTTTCGCGCAGTTCTGAGAGAAAAAGTTTACACCTTTCTCTCGTCTACTCTTCGACGACTTGTAAAATCGATGCTCGTTAATCTTGCTAGTTTCGATCTAAAACGATGTATTCCGTTGTTTTGAGCCGGAATACAAGTTTTCGCGCAGTTCTGAGAGAAAAATTTACACCTTTCTCTCGTTTACTCTTCGTCGACTTGTAAAATCGATGCTCGGTAATCTTGCTAGTTTCGATCTAAAACGATGTATCCCGTTGTTTTCAGCCGGAATACAAGTTTTCGCGCAGTTCTGAGGGAAAAAGTTTACACCTTTCTCTCGTCTACTCTTCGACGACTTGTAAAATCGATGCTCGTGAATCTTGATAGTTTCGCTCTAAAACAATGTATCCCGTTGTTTTGAGCCGGAATACAAGTTTTCGCGCAGTTCTGAGAGAAAAAGTTTACACCTATCTCTCGTCTACTCTTCGACGACTTGTAAAATCGATGCTCGTTAATTGTGCTAGTTTCAATCTAAAACAAAGTATCCCGTTGTTTTGAGCCGGAATACAAGTTTTCGCGCAGTTCTGAGAGAAAAAGTTTACACCTTTCTCTCGTCTACTCTTCGACGACTTGTAAAATCGATGCTCGTTAATCTTGCTAGTTTCGATCTAAAACGATGTATTCCGTTGTTTTGAGCCGTAATACAAGTTTTCGCGCAGTTCTGAGAGAAAAATTTACAACTTTCTCTCGTCTACTCTGCGACGACTTGTAAAATTGATGCTCGTGAATCTTGATAGTTTCGCTCTAAAACAATGTATCCCGTTGTTTTGAGCCGGAATACAAGTTTTCGCGCAGTTCTGAGAGAAAAAGTTTACACCTTTCTCTCGTCTACTCTTCGACGACTTGTAAAATCGATGCTCGTTAATCTTGCTAGTTTCGATCTAAAACGATGTATTCCGTTGTTTTGAGCCGGAATACAAGTTTTCGCGCAGTTCTGAGAGAAAAATTTACAACTTTCTCTCGTCTACTCTGCGACGACTTGTAAAATTGATGCTCGTGAATCTTGATAGTTTCGCTCTAACACAATGTATCCCGTTGTTTTGAGCCCGAATACGAGTTTTCGCGCTGTTCTGAGAGAAAAAGTTTACACCTTTCTCTCGTCTACTCTTCGACGACTTGTAAAATCGATGCTCGTGAATCTTGATAGTTTCGCTCTAAAACAATGTATCCCGTTGTTTTGAGCCCGAAAACGAGTTTTCGTGCAGTTCTGAGAGAAAAAGTTTACACCTTTCTCTCGTCTACTCTTCGACGACTTGTAAAATCGATGCTCGTGAATCTTGCTAGTTTCAATCTAAAACGATGTATCCCAGTGTTTTGAGACGGAATACAAGTTTTCGCGCAGTTCTGAGAGAAAAAGTTTACACCTCTCTCTCCTCTACTCTTCGACGACTTGTAAAATCGATGCTCGTGAATCTTGATAGTTTCGCTCTAAAACAATGTATCCCGTTGTTTTGAGCCCGAATACGAGTTTTCGCGCAGTTCTGAGAGAAAAAGTTTACACCTTTCTCTCGTCTACTCTTCGACGACTTGTTAAATCGATGCTCGTAAATTTTGCTACTTTCAATCTAAAACGATGTATCCCGTTGTTTTGAGCCGGAATACTATTTTCGCGCAGATCTGAGAGAAAAAAGTTTACACCTTTCTCTCGTCTACTCTTCGACGACTTGTTAAATCGATGCTCGTTAATCTTGCTAGTTTCGATCTAAAACGATGTATTCCGTTGTTTTGAGCCGGAATACAAGTTTTCGCGCAGTTCTGAGAGAAAAATTTACACCTTTCTCTCGTTTACTCTTCGTCGACTTGTAAAATCGATGCTCGGTAATCTTGCTAGTTTCGATCTAAAACGATGTATCCCGTTGTTTTCAGCCGGAATACAAGTTTTCGCGCAGTTCTGAGAGAAAAAGTTTACACCTTTCTCTCGTCTACTCTTCGACGACTTGTAAAATCGATGCTCGTGAATCTTGATAGTTTCGCTCTAAAACAATGTATCCCGTTGTTTTGAGCCGGAATACAAGTTTTCGCGCAGTTCTGAGAGAAAAAGTTTACACCTATCTCTCGTCTACTCTTCGACAACTTGTAAAATCGATGCTCGTTAATTGTGCTAGTTTCGATCTAAAACAAAGTATCCCGTTGTTTTGAGCCGGAATACAAGTTTTCGCGCAGTTCTGAGAGAAAAAGTTTACACCTTTCTCTCGTCTACTCTTCGTCGACTTGTAAAATCGATGCATGTGAATTTTGCTTGTCTTGACCTAAAACGATGTATCCCGTTGTTTTGAGCCGCAATATAAGTTTTCGCGCAGTTCTGAGATTAAAAGTTTACACCTTTCTCTCGTCTACTTTTCGACGACTTGTTAAATCGATGCTCGTGAATTTTGCTACTTTCGATCTAAAACGATGTATCCCGTTGTTTTGAGCCGGAATACAAGTTTTCGCGCAGTTCTGAGAGAATAAGTTTCCACCTTTCTCTCGTCTACTCTTCGACGACTTGTGAAATTGATGCTCGTGAATTTTGCTAGTTTCGATCTAAAATGACGTATCCCGTTGTTTTGAGCCGGAATACAATTTTTTGCGCAGTTCTGAGAGAAAAAGTTTACACCTTTCTCTCGTCTACTCTTCGACGACTTGTAAAATCGATGCTCGTGAATCTTGATAGTTTCGCTCTAAAACAATGTATCCCGTTATTTTGAGCCCGAATACGAGTTTTCGCGCAGTTCTGAGAGAAAAAGTTTACACCTTTCTCTCGTCTACTCTTCGACGACTTGCAAAATCGATGCTCGTGAATCTTGATAGTTTCGATCTAAAACAATGTATCCCGTTGTTTTGAGCCGGAATACAAGTTTTCGCGCAGTTCTGAGAGAAAAAGTTTACACCTTTCTCTCGTCTACTCTTCGACGACCTGTAAAATCGATGCTCGTTAATCTTGCTAGTTTCGATCTAAAACGATGTATTCCGTTGGTTTGAGCCGGAATACAAGTTTTCGCGCAGTTCTGAGAGAAACATTTACACCTTTCTCTCGTCTACTCTGCGACGACTTATAAAATCGATGCTCGTGAATCTTGCTAGTTTCAATCTAAAACGATGTATCCCGTTGTTTTGAGCCGGAATACAAGTTTTCGCGCAGTTCTGAGAGAAAAAGTTTACACCTTTCTCTCGTCTAAGCTTCGATGACTTGTAAAATCGATGCTCGTTAAACTTGCTAGTTTCGATCTAAAACGATGTATTCTGTTGGTTTGAGCCGGAATACAAGTTTTCGCGCAGTTCTGAGAGAAAAATTTACACCTTTCTCTCGTCTACTCTGCGACGACTTATAAAATCGATGCTCGTGAATCTTGCTAGTTTCGATCTAAAACGATGTATCCCGTTGTTTTGAGCCGGAATACAAGTTTTCGCGCAGTTCTGAGGGAAAAGTTTACACCTTTCTCTCGTCTACTCTTCGGCAACTTGTAAAATCGATCCTCGTGAATCTTGATAGTTTCGCTCTAAAACAATGTATCCCGTTGTTTTGAGCCGGAATACAAGTTTTCGCGCAGTTCTGAGAGAAAAAGTTTACACCTATCTCTCGTCTACTCTTCGACGACTTGTAAAATCGATGCTCGTTAATTGTGCTAGTTTCGATCTAAAACGATGTATCCCGTTGTTTTGAGCCGGAATACAAGTTTTCGCGCAGTTCTGAGAGAAAAAGTTTACAACTTTCTCTCGTCTACTCTTCGACGACTTGTTAAATCGATGCTCGCGAATTTTGCTACTTTCGATCTAAAACGATGTATCCCGTTGTTTTGAGCCGGAATACAATTTTTCGCGCAGTTCTGAGAGAAAAAGTTTACACCTTTCTCTCGTCTACTCTTCGACGACTTGTAAAATCGATGCTCGTGAATATTGATAGTTTCGCTCTAAAACAATGAATCCCGTTGTTTTGAGCCGGAATACGAGTTTTCGCGCAGTTCTGAGAGAAAAAGTTTACACCTTTCTCTCGTCTACTCTTCGACGACTTGTAAAATCGATGCTCGTTAATCTTGCTAGTTTCGATCTAAAACGATGTATTCCGTTGTTTTGAGCCGGAATACAAGTTTTCGCGCAGTTCTGAGAGAAAAAGTTTACAACTTTCTCTCGTCTACTCTTCGACGACTTGTTAAATCGATGCTCGTGAATTTTGCTACTTTCGATCTAAAACGATGTATCCCGTTGTTTTGAGCCGGAATACAATTTTTCGCGCAGTTCTGAGAGAAAAAGTTTACACCTTTCTCTCGTCTACTCTTCGACGACTTGTAAAATCGATGCTCGTGAATATTGATAGTTTCGCTCTAAAAGAATGAATCCCGTTGTTTTGAGCCGGAATACGAGTTTTCGCGCAGTTCTGAGAGAAAAAGTTTACACCTTTCTCTCGTCTACTCTTCGACGACTTGTAAAATCGATGCTCGTTAATCTTGCTAGTTTCGATCTAAAACGATGTATCCCGTTGTTTTGAGCCGGAATACAAGTTTTCGCGGAGTTCTGAGAGAAAAAGTTTACACCTTTCTCTCGTCTACTCTTCGACGACTTGTAAAATCGATGCTCGTTAATTGTGCTAGTTTCGATCTAAAACGATGTATCCCGTTGTTTTGAGCCAGAATACAAGTTTTCGCGCAGTTCTGAGAGAAAAAGTTTACACCTTTTTCTTGTCTACTCTTCGACGACTTTTAAAATCGATGCTCGTGAATCTTGCTAGTTTCGATCTAAAACGATGTATCCCGTTGTTTTGAGCCGGAATACAAGTTTTCGCGCAGTTCTGAGAGAAAAAGTTTACACCTTTCTCTCGTCTACTCTTCGACGACTTGTAAAATCGATGCTCGTTAATCTTGCTAGTTTCGATCTAAAACGATGTATTCCGTTGTTTTGAGCCAGAATACAAGTTTTCGCGCAGTTCTGAGAGAAAAATTTACAACTTTCTCTCGTCTACTCTGCGACGACTTGTAAAATCGATGCTCGTGAATCTTGATAGTTTCGCTCTAAAACAATGTATCCCGTTGTTTTGAGTCCGAATACGAGTTTTCGCGCTGTTCTGAGAGAAAAAGTTTACACCTTTCTCTCGTCTACTCTTCGACGACTTGTAAAATCGATGCTCGTGAATCTTGATAGTTTCGCTCTAAAACGATGTATCCCGTTGTTTTGAGCCGGAATACAAGTTTTCGCGCAGTTCTGAGAGAAAACGTTTACACCTTTCTCTCGTCTACTCTTCGGCAACTTGTAAAATCGATCCTCGTGAATCTTGATAGTTTCGCCCTAAAACAATGTATCCCGTTGTTTTGAGCCGGAATACAAGTTTTCGCGCAGTTCTGAGAGAAAAAGTTTACACCTATCTCTCGTCTACTCTTCGACGACTTGTAAAATCGATGCTCGTTAATTGTGCTAGTTTCGATCTAAAACGATGTATCCCGTTGTTTTGAGCCAGAATACAAGTTTTCGCGCAGTTCTGAGAGAAAAAGTTTACAACTTTCTCTCGTCTACTCTTCGACGACTTGTTAAATCGATGCTCGTGAATTTTGCTACTTTCGATCTAAAACGATGTATCCCGTTGTTTTGAGCCGGAATACAAGTTTTCGCGCAGTTCTGAGAGAAAAAGTTTACACCTTTCTCTCGTCTACTCTTCGACGACTTGCAAAATCGATGCTCGTGAATCTTGATAGTTTCGATCTAAAACGATGTATCCCGTTGTTTTGAGCCGGAATACAAGTTTTCGCGCAGTTCTGAGAGAAAAAGTTTACACCTTTCTCTCGTCTACTCTTCGACGATTTGTAAAATCGATGCTCGTGAATCTTGATAGTTTCGATCTAAAACAATGTATTTCGTTGTTTTGAGCCAGAATACAAGTTTTCGCGCAGTTCTGAGAGAAAAATTTACACCTTTCTTTCGTCTACTCTGCGGCGACTTGTAAAATCGATGCTCGTGAATCTTGCTAGTTTCGATCTAAAACGACGTATCCCGTTGTTTTGAGCCGGAATACAAGTTTTCGCGCAGTTCTGAGAGAAAAAGTTTACACCTTTCTCTCGTCTACTCTTCGACGACTTGTAAAATCGATGCTCGTGAATCTTGATAGTTTCGCTCTAAAACAATGTATCCCGTTGTTTTGAGCCGGAATACAAGTTTTCGCGCAGTTCTGAGAGAAAAAGTTTACACCTATCTCTCGTCTACTCTTCGACGACTTGTAAAATCGATGCTCGTTAATTGTGCTAGTTTCGATCTAAAACGATGTATCCCGTTGTTTTGAGCCGGAATACAAGTTTTCGCGCAGTTCTGAGAGAAAAAGTTTACAACTTTCTCTCGTCTACTCTTCGACGACTTGTTAAATCGATGCTCGTGAATTTTGCTACTTTCGATCTAAAACGATGTATCCCGTTGTTTTGAGCCGGAATACAATTTTTCGCGCAGTTCTGAGAGAAAAAGTTTACACCTTTCTCTCGTCTACTCTTCGACGACTTGTAAAATCGATGCTCGTGAATATTGATAGTTTCGCTCTAAAACAATGAATCCCGTTGTTTTGAGCCGGAATACGAGTTTTCGCGCAGTTCTGAGAGAAAAAGTTTACACCTTTCTCTCGTCTACTCTTCGACGACTTGTAAAATCGATGCTCGTGAATATTGATAGTTTCGCTCTAAAACAATGAATCCCGTTGTTTTGAGCCGGAATACAAGTTTTCGCGCAGTTCTGAGAGAAAAAGTTTACACCTTTTTCTTGTCTACTCTTCGACGACTTGTAAAATCGATGCTCGTGAATCTTGATAGTTTCGCTCTAAAACAATGTATCCCGTTGTTTTGAGCCCGAATACGAGTTTTCGCGCTGTTCTGAGAGAAAAAGTTTACACCTTTCTCTCGTCTACTCTTCGACGACTTGTAAAATCGATGCTCGTGAATCTTGATAGTTTCGCTCTAAAACAATGTATCCCGTTGTTTTGAGCCCGAAAACGAGTTTTCGCGCTGTTCTGAGAGAAAAAGTTTACACCTTTCTCTCGTCTACTCTTCGCCGACTTGTAAAATCGATGCTCGTGAATCTTGATAGTTTCGCTCTAAAACAATGTATCCCGTTGTTTTGAGCCCGAATACGAGTTTTCGCGCTGTTCTGAGAGAAAAAGTTTACACCTTTCTCTCGTCTACTCTTCGACGACTTGTAAAATCGATGCTCGTGAATCTTGATAGTTTCGCTCTAAAACAATGTATCCCGTTGTTTTGAGCCCGAATACGAGTTTTCGCGCTGTTCTGAGAGAAAAAGTTTACACCTTTCTCTCGTCTACTCTTCGACGACTTGTAAAATCGATGCTCGTGAATCTTGATAGTTTCGCTCTAAAACAATGTATCCCGTTGTTTTGAGCCCGAATACGAGTTTTCGCGCTGTTCTGAGAGAAAAAGTTTACACCTTTCTCTCGTCTACTCTGCGACGACTTGTAAAATCGATGCTCGTGAATCTTGATAGTTTCGCTCTAAAACAATGTATCCCGTTGTTTTGAGCCCGAATACGAGTTTTCGCGCTGTTCTGAGAGAAAAAGTTTACACCTTTCTCTCGTCTACTCTTCGCCGACTTGTAAAATCGATGCTCGTGAATCTTGATAGTTTCGCTCTAAAACAATGTATCCCGTTGTTTTGAGCCCGAATACAATTTTTCGCGCAGTTCTGAGAGAAAAAGTTTACACCTTTCTCTCCTCTACTCTTCGACGACTTGTAAAATCGATGCTCGTGAATCTTGATAGTTTCGCTCTAAAACAATGTATCCCGTTGTTTTGAGCCCGAATACGAGTTTTCGCGCAGTTCTGAGAGAAAAAGTTTACACCTTTCTCTCGTCTACTCTTCGACGACTTGTAAAATCGATGCTCGTGAATCTTGATAGTTTCGCTCTAAAACAATGTATCCCGTTATTTTGAGCCCGAATACGAGTTTTCGCGCAGTTCTGAGAGAAAAAGTTTACACCTTTCTCTCGTCTACTCTTCGACGACTTGTAAAATCGATGCTCGTGAATCTTGATAGTTTCGCTCTAAAACAATGTATCCCGTTGTTTTGAGCCGGAATACAAGTTTTCGCGCAGTTCTGAGAGAAAAAGTTTACACCTATCTCTCGTCTACTCTTCGACGACTTGTAAAATCGATGCTCGTTAATTGTGCTAGTTTCGATCTAAAACAAAGTATCCCGTTGTTTTGAGCCGGAATACAAGTTTTCGCGCAGTTGTGAGAGAAAAAGTTTACACCTTTCTCTCGTCTACTCTTCGTCGACTTGTAAAATCGATGCATGTGAATTTTGCTTGTCTTGACCTAAAACGATGTATCCCGTTGTTTTGAGCCGCAATATAAGTTTTCGCGCAGTTCTGAGAGAAAAAGTTTACACCTTTCTCTCGTCTACTCTTCGACGACTTGCAAAATCGATGCTCGTGAATCTTGATAGTTTCGATCTAAAACAATGTATCCCGTTGTTTTGAGCCGGAATACAAGTTTTCGCGCAGTTCTGAGAGAAAAAGTTTACACCTTTCTCTCGTCTACTCTTCGACGACTTGTAAAATCGATGCTCGTTAATCTTGCTAGTTTCGATCTAAAACGATGTATTCCGTTGTTTTGAGCCGGAATACAAGTTTTCGCGCAGTTCTGAGAGAAAAATTTACACCTTTCTCTCGTTTACTCTTCGTCGACTTGTAAAATCGATGCTCGGTAATCTTGCTAGTTTCGATCTAAAACGATGTATCCCGTTGTTTTCAGCCGGAATACAAGTTTTCGCGCAGTTCTGAGAGAAAAAGTTTACACCTTTCTCTCGTCTACTCTTCGACGACTTGTAAAATCGATGCTCGTGAATCTTGATAGTTTCGCTCTAAAACAATGTATCCCGTTGTTTTGAGCCGAAATACAAGTTTTCGCGCAGTTCTGAGAGAAAAAGTTTACACCTATCTCTCGTCTACTCTTCGACGACTTGTAAAATCGATGCTCGTTAATTGTGCTAGTTTCGATCTAAAACAAAGTATCCCGTTGTTTTGAGCCGGAATACAAGTTTTCGCGCAGTTCTGAGAGAAAATGTTTACACCTTTCTCTCGTCTACTCTTCGTCGACTTGTAAAATCGATGCATGTGAATTTTGCTTGTCTTGACCTAAAACGATGTATCCCGTTGTTTTGAGCCGCAATATAAGTTTTCGCGCAGTTCTGAGAGAAAAAGTTTACACCTTTCTCTCGTCTACTTTTCGACGACTTGTTAAATCGATGCTCGTGAATTTTGCTACTTTCGATCTAAAACGATGTATCCCGTTGTTTTGAGCCGGAATACAAGTTTTCGCGCAGTTCTGAGAGAATAAGTTTCCACCTTTCTCTCGTCTACTCTTCGACGACTTGTAAAATCGATGCTCGTGAATCTTGATAGTTTCAATCTAAAACGATGTATTTCGTTGTTTTGAGCCGGAATACAAGTTTTCGCGCAGTTCTGAGAGAAAAAGTTTACACCTTTCTCTCCTCTACTCTTCGACGACTTGTAAAATCGATGCTCGTGAATCTTGATAGTTTCGCTCTAAAACAATGTATCCCTTTGTTTTGAGCCCGAATACGAGTTTTCGCGCAGTTCTGAGAGAAAAAGTTTACACCTTTCTCTCGTCTACTCTTCGACGACTTGTAAAATCGATGCTCGTGAATCTTGATAGTTTCGCTGTAAAACAATGTATCCCGTTATTTTGAGCCCGAATACGAGTTTTCGCGCAGTTCTGAGAGAAAAAGTTTACACCTTTCTCTCGTCTACTCTTCAACGACTTGCAAAATCGATGCTCGTGAATCTTGATAGTTTCGATCTAATACAATGTATCCCGTTGTTTTGAGCCGGAATACAAGTTTTCGCGCAGTTCTGAGAGAAAAAGTTTACACCTTTCTCTCGTCTACTCTTCGACGACCTGTAAAATCGATGCTCGTTAATCTTGCTAGTTTCAATCTAAAACGATGTATTCCGTTGTTTTGAGCCGGAATACAAGTTTTCGCGCAGTTCTGAGAGAAAAATTTACACCTTTCTCTCGTTTACTCTTCGTCGACTTATAAAATCGATGCTCGTTAATCTTGCTAGTTTCGATCTAAAACGATGTATCCCGTTGTTTTCAGCCGGAATACAAGTTTTCGCGCAGTTCTGAGAGAAAAACTTTACACCTTTCTCTCGTCTACTCTTCGACGACTTGTAAAATCGACGCTCGTGAATCTTGATAGTTTCGCTCTAAAACAATGTATCCCGTTGTTTTGAGCCGGAATACATGTTTTCGCGCAGTTCTGAGAGAAAACGTTTACACCTATCTCTCGTCTACTCTTCGACGACTTGTAAAATCGATGCTCGTTAATTGTGCTAGTTTCGATCTAAAACAAAGTATTCCGTAGTTTTGAGCCGGAATACAAGTTTTCGCGCAGTTCTGAGAGAAAAAGTTTACACCTTTCTCTCGTATACTCTTCGTCGACTTGTAAAATCGATGCTCGTTAATCTTGCCAGTTTCGATCTAAAACGATGTATCCCGTTGTTTTGAGCCGGAATACAAGTCTTCACGCAGTTCTGAGAGAAAACGTTTACATCTTTCTCTCGTCTACTCTTCGACAACTTGTAAAATCGATGCTCGTGAATCTTGCTAGTTTCAATCTAAAACGATGTATCCCGTTGTTTTGAGCCGGAATACAAATTTTTGCGCAGTTCTGAGAGAAAAAGTTTACACCTTTCTCTCGTTCTCTTCAACGACATGTAAAATCGATGCTCGTGAATCTTGCTAGTTTCGATCTAAAGCGATGTATCTCAATTATTTGAGCCGGAATACAAGTTTTCGCGCAGTTCTGAGAGAAAAAGTTTACACCTTTCTCTCGTCTACTCTTCGACGACTTGTAAAATTGATGCTAGTGAATCTTGATAGTTTCGATCTAAAACGATGTATTTCGTTGTTTTGAGCCGGAATACAAGTTTTCGCGCAGTTCTGAGAGAAAAATTTACACCTTTCTCTCGTCTACTCTGCGACGACTTGTAAAATCGATGCTCGTGAATCTTGCTAGTTTCAATCTAAAACGATGTATCCCAGAGTTTTGAGCCGGAATACAAGTTTTCGCGCAGTTCTGAGAGAAAAAGTTTACACCTTTCTCTCGTCTACTCTTCGACGACTTGTAAAATCGATGCTCGTGAATCTTGATAGTTTCGCTCTAAAACAATGTATCCCGTTGTTTTGAGCCCGAATACGAGTTTTCGCGCAGTTCTGAGAGAAAAAGTTTACACCTTTGTCTCCTCTACTCTTCGACGACTAGTAAAATCGATGCTCGTGAATCTTGATAGTTTCGCTCTAAAACAATGTATCCCGTTGTTTTGAGCCCGAATACGAGTTTTCGCGCAGTTCTGAGAGAAAAAGTTTACACCTTTCTCTCGTCTACTCTTCGACGACTTGCAAAATCGATGCTCATGAATCTTGATAGTTTCGATCTAAAACAATGTATCCCGTTGTTTTGAGCCGGAATACAAGTTTTCGCGCAGTTCTGAGAGAAAAAGTTTACACCTTTCTCTCGTCTACTCTTCGACGACTTGTAAAATCGATGCTCGTTAATCTTGCTAGTTTCGATCTAAAACGATGTATTTCGTTGTTTTGAGCCGGAATACAAGTTTTCGCGCAGTTCTGAGAGAAAAATTTACACCTTTCTCTCGTCTACTCTTCGTCGACTTGTAAAATCGATGCTCGTTAATCTTGCTAGTTTCGATCTAAAACGATGTATCCCGTTGTTTTCAGCCGGAATACAAGTTTTCGCGCAGTTCTGAGAGAAAAAGTTTACACCTTTCTCTCGTCTACTCTTCGACGACTTGTAAAATCGATGCTCGTTAATCGTGCTAGTTTCGATCTAAAACGATGTATCCCGTTGTTTTGGGCCAGAATACAAGTTTTCGCGCAGTTCTGAGAGAAAAAGTTTACACCTATCTCTCGTCTACTCTTCGACGACTTGTAAAATCGATGCTCGTTAATTGTGCTAGTTTCGATCTAAAACAAAGTATTCCGTTGTTTTGAGCCGGAATACAAGTTTTCGCGCAGTTCTGAGAGAAAAAGTTTACACCTTTCTCTCGTATACTCTTCGTCGACTTGTAAAATCGATGCTCGTTAATCTTGCTAGTTTCGATCTAAAACGATGTATCCCGTTCTTTTGAGCCGGAATACAAGTTTTCGCGCAGTTCTGAGAGAAAACGTTTACACCTTTCTCTCGTCTACTCTTCGTCGACTTGTAAAATCGATGCTCGTTAATCTTGCTAATTTCGAACTAAAACGATGTATCCCGTTGTTTTCAGCCGGAATACAAGTTTTCGCGCAGTTCTGAGAGAAAAAGTTTACACCTTTCTCTCGTCTACTCTTCGACGACTTGTAAAATCGATGCTCGTTAATCGTGCTAGTTTCGATCTAAAACGATGTATCCCGTTGTTTTGGGCCAGAATACAAGTTTTCGCGCAGTTCTGAGAGAAAAAGTTTACACCTATCTCTCGTCTACTCTTCGACGACTTGTAAAATCGATGCTCGTTAATTGTGCTAGTTTCGATCTAAAACAAAGTATTCCGTTGTTTTGAGCCGGAATACAAGTTTTCGCGCAGTTCTGAGAGAAAAAGTTTACACCTTTCTCTCGTATACTCTTCGTCGACTTGTAAAATCGATGCTCGTTAATCTTGCTAGTTTCGATCTAAAACGATGTATCCCGTTGTTTTGAGCCGGAATACAAGTCTTCACGCAGTTCTGAGAGAAAAAGTTTACACCTTTCTCTCGTCTACTCTGCGACGACTTATAAAATCGATGCTCGTGAATCTTGCTAGTTTCGATCTAAAACGATGTATCCCGTTGTTTTGAGCCGGAATACAAGTTTTCGCGCAGTTCTGAGGGAAAAGTTTACACCTTTCTCTCGTCTACTCTTCGGCAACTTGTAAAATCGATCCTCGTGAATCTTGATAGTTTCGCTCTAAAACAATGTATCCCGTTGTTTTGAGCCGGAATACAAGTTTTCGCGCAGTTCTGAGAGAAAAAGTTTACACCTATCTCTCGTCTACTCTTCGACGACTTGTAAAATCGATGCTCGTTAATTGTGCTAGTTTCGATCTAAAACGATGTATCCCGTTGTTTTGAGCCGGAATACAAGTTTTCGCGCAGTTCTGAGAGAAAAAGTTTACAACTTTCTCTCGTCTACTCTTCGACGACTTGTTAAATCGATGCTCGTGAATTTTGCTACTTTCGATCTAAAACGATGTATCCCGTTGTTTTGAGCCGGAATACAATTTTTCGCGCAGTTCTGAGAGAAAAAGTTTACACCTTTCTCTCGTCTACTCTTCGACGACTTGTAAAATCGATGCTCGTGAATATTGATAGTTTCGCTCTAAAACAATGAATCCCGTTGTTTTGAGCCGGAATACGAGTTTTCGCGCAGTTCTGAGAGAAAAAGTTTACACCTTTCTCTCGTCTACTCTTCGACGACTTGTAAAATCGATGCTCGTGAATATTGATAGTTTCGCTCTAAAACAATGAATCCCGTTGTTTTGAGCCGGAATACAAGTTTTCGCGCAGTTCTGAGAGAAAAAGTTTACACCTTTTTCTTGTCTACTCTTCGACGACTTGTAAAATCGATGCTCGTGAATCTTGATAGTTTCGCTCTAAAACAATGTATCCCGTTGTTTTGAGCCCGAATACGAGTTTTCGCGCTGTTCTGAGAGAAAAAGTTTACACCTTTCTCTCGTCTACTCTTCGACGACTTGTAAAATCGATGCTCGTGAATCTTGATAGTTTCGCTCTAAAACAATGTATCCCGTTGTTTTGAGCCCGAAAACGAGTTTTCGCGCTGTTCTGAGAGAAAAAGTTTACACCTTTCTCTCGTCTACTCTTCGCCGACTTGTAAAATCGATGCTCGTGAATCTTGATAGTTTCGCTCTAAAACAATGTATCCCGTTGTTTTGAGCCCGAATACGAGTTTTCGCGCTGTTCTGAGAGAAAAAGTTTACACCTTTCTCTCGTCTACTCTTCGACGACTTGTAAAATCGATGCTCGTGAATCTTGATAGTTTCGCTCTAAAACAATGTATCCCGTTGCTTTGAGCCCGAATACGAGTTTTCGCGCTGTTCTGAGAGAAAAAGTTTACACCTTTCTCTCGTCTACTCTTCGACGACTTGTAAAATCGATGCTCGTGAATCTTGATAGTTTCGCTCTAAAACAATGTATCCCGTTGTTTTGAGCCCGAATACGAGTTTTCGCGCTGTTCTGAGAGAAAAAGTTTACACCTTTCTCTCGTCTACTCTGCGACGACTTGTAAAATCGATGCTCGTGAATCTTGATAGTTTCGCTCTAAAACAATGTATCCCGTTGTTTTGAGCCCGAATACGAGTTTTCGCGCTGTTCTGAGAGAAAAAGTTTACACCTTTCTCTCGTCTACTCTTCGCCGACTTGTAAAATCGATGCTCGTGAATCTTGATAGTTTCGCTCTAAAACAATGTATCCCGTTGTTTTGAGCCCGAATACAATTTTTCGCGCAGTTCTGAGAGAAAAAGTTTACACCTTTCTCTCCTCTACTCTTCGACGACTTGTAAAATCGATGCTCGTGAATCTTGATAGTTTCGCTCTAAAACAATGTATCCCGTTGTTTTGAGCCCGAATACGAGTTTTCGCGCAGTTCTGAGAGAAAAAGTTTACACCTTTCTCTCGTCTACTCTTCGACGACTTGTAAAATCGATGCTCGTGAATCTTGATAGTTTCGCTCTAAAACAATGTATCCCGTTATTTTGAGCCCGAATACGAGTTTTCGCGCAGTTCTGAGAGAAAAAGTTTACACCTTTCTCTCGTCTACTCTTCGACGACTTGTAAAATCGATGCTCGTGAATCTTGATAGTTTCGCTCTAAAACAATGTATCCCGTTGTTTTGAGCCGGAATACAAGTTTTCGCGCAGTTCTGAGAGAAAAAGTTTACACCTATCTCTCGTCTACTCTTCGACGACTTGTAAAATCGATGCTCGTTAATTGTGCTAGTTTCGATCTAAAACAAAGTATCCCGTTGTTTTGAGCCGGAATACAAGTTTTCGCGCAGTTGTGAGAGAAAAAGTTTACACCTTTCTCTCGTCTACTCTTCGTCGACTTGTAAAATCGATGCATGTGAATTTTGCTTGTCTTGACCTAAAACGATGTATCCCGTTGTTTTGAGCCGCAATATAAGTTTTCGCGCAGTTCTGAGAGAAAAAGTTTACACCTTTCTCTCGTCTACTCTTCGACGACTTGCAAAATCGATGCTCGTGAATCTTGATAGTTTCGATCTAAAACAATGTATCCCGTTGTTTTGAGCCGGAATACAAGTTTTCGCGCAGTTCTGAGAGAAAAAGTTTACACCTTTCTCTCGTCTACTCTTCGACGACTTGTAAAATCGATGCTCGTTAATCTTGCTAGTTTCGATCTAAAACGATGTATTCCGTTGTTTTGAGCCGGAATACAAGTTTTCGCGCAGTTCTGAGAGAAAAATTTACACCTTTCTCTCGTTTACTCTTCGTCGACTTGTAAAATCGATGCTCGGTAATCTTGCTAGTTTCGATCTAAAACGATGTATCCCGTTGTTTTCAGCCGGAATACAAGTTTTCGCGCAGTTCTGAGAGAAAAAGTTTACACCTTTCTCTCGTCTACTCTTCGACGACTTGTAAAATCGATGCTCGTGAATCTTGATAGTTTCGCTCTAAAACAATGTATCCCGTTGTTTTGAGCCGAAATACAAGTTTTCGCGCAGTTCTGAGAGAAAAAGTTTACACCTATCTCTCGTCTACTCTTCGACGACTTGTAAAATCGATGCTCGTTAATTGTGCTAGTTTCGATCTAAAACAAAGTATCCCGTTGTTTTGAGCCGGAATACAAGTTTTCGCGCAGTTCTGAGAGAAAATGTTTACACCTTTCTCTCGTCTACTCTTCGTCGACTTGTAAAATCGATGCATGTGAATTTTGCTTGTCTTGACCTAAAACGATGTATCCCGTTGTTTTGAGCCGCAATATAAGTTTTCGCGCAGTTCTGAGAGAAAAAGTTTACACCTTTCTCTCGTCTACTTTTCGACGACTTGTTAAATCGATGCTCGTGAATTTTGCTACTTTCGATCTAAAACGATGTATCCCGTTGTTTTGAGCCGGAATACAAGTTTTCGCGCAGTTCTGAGAGAATAAGTTTCCACCTTTCTCTCGTCTACTCTTCGACGACTTGTAAAATCGATGCTCGTGAATCTTGATAGTTTCAATCTAAAACGATGTATTTCGTTGTTTTGAGCCGGAATACAAGTTTTCGCGCAGTTCTGAGAGAAAAAGTTTACACCTTTCTCTCCTCTACTCTTCGACGACTTGTAAAATCGATGCTCGTGAATCTTGATAGTTTCGCTCTAAAACAATGTATCCCTTTGTTTTGAGCCCGAATACGAGTTTTCGCGCAGTTCTGAGAGAAAAAGTTTACACCTTTCTCTCGTCTACTCTTCGACGACTTGTAAAATCGATGCTCGTGAATCTTGATAGTTTCGCTCTAAAACAATGTATCCCGTTATTTTGAGCCCGAATACGAGTTTTCGCGCAGTTCTGAGAGAAAAAGTTTACACCTTTCTCTCGTCTACTCTTCAACGACTTGCAAAATCGATGCTCGTGAATCTTGATAGTTTCGATCTAATACAATGTATCCCGTTGTTTTGAGCCGGAATACAAGTTTTCGCGCAGTTCTGAGAGAAAAAGTTTACACCTTTCTCTCGTCTACTCTTCGACGACCTGTAAAATCGATGCTCGTTAATCTTGCTAGTTTCAATCTAAAACGATGTATTCCGTTGTTTTGAGCCGGAATACAAGTTTTCGCGCAGTTCTGAGAGAAAAATTTACACCTTTCTCTCGTTTACTCTTCGTCGACTTATAAAATCGATGCTCGTTAATCTTGCTAGTTTCGATCTAAAACGATGTATCCCGTTGTTTTCAGCCGGAATACAAGTTTTCGCGCAGTTCTGAGAGAAAAACTTTACACCTTTCTCTCGTCTACTCTTCGACGACTTGTAAAATCGACGCTCGTGAATCTTGATAGTTTCGCTCTAAAACAATGTATCCCGTTGTTTTGAGCCGGAATACATGTTTTCGCGCAGTTCTGAGAGAAAACGTTTACACCTATCTCTCGTCTACTCTTCGACGACTTGTAAAATCGATGCTCGTTAATTGTGCTAGTTTCGATCTAAAACAAAGTATTCCGTAGTTTTGAGCCGGAATACAAGTTTTCGCGCAGTTCTGAGAGAAAAAGTTTACACCTTTCTCTCGTATACTCTTCGTCGACTTGTAAAATCGATGCTCGTTAATCTTGCCAGTTTCGATCTAAAACGATGTATCCCGTTGTTTTGAGCCGGAATACAAGTCTTCACGCAGTTCTGAGAGAAAACGTTTACATCTTTCTCTCGTCTACTCTTCGACAACTTGTAAAATCGATGCTCGTGAATCTTGCTAGTTTCAATCTAAAACGATGTATCCCGTTGTTTTGAGCCGGAATACAAATTTTTGCGCAGTTCTGAGAGAAAAAGTTTACACCTTTCTCTCGTTCTCTTCAACGACATGTAAAATCGATGCTCGTGAATCTTGCTAGTTTCGATCTAAAGCGATGTATCTCAATTATTTGAGCCGGAATACAAGTTTTCGCGCAGTTCTGAGAGAAAAAGTTTACACCTTTCTCTCGTCTACTCTTCGACGACTTGTAAAATTGATGCTAGTGAATCTTGATAGTTTCGATCTAAAACGATGTATTTCGTTGTTTTGAGCCGGAATACAAGTTTTCGCGCAGTTCTGAGAGAAAAATTTACACCTTTCTCTCGTCTACTCTGCGACGACTTGTAAAATCGATGCTCGTGAATCTTGCTAGTTTCAATCTAAAACGATGTATCCCAGAGTTTTGAGCCGGAATACAAGTTTTCGCGCAGTTCTGAGAGAAAAAGTTTACACCTTTCTCTCGTCTACTCTTCGACGACTTGTAAAATCGATGCTCGTGAATCTTGATAGTTTCGCTCTAAAACAATGTATCCCGTTGTTTTGAGCCCGAATACGAGTTTTCGCGCGGTTCTGAGAGAAAAAGTTTACACCTTTGTCTCCTCTACTCTTCGACGACTAGTAAAATCGATGCTCGTGAATCTTGATAGTTTCGCTCTAAAACAATGTATCCCGTTGTTTTGAGCCCGAATACGAGTTTTCGCGCAGTTCTGAGAGAAAAAGTTTACACCTTTCTCTCGTCTACTCTTCGACGACTTGCAAAATCGATGCTCATGAATCTTGATAGTTTCGATCTAAAACAATGTATCCCGTTGTTTTGAGCCGGAATACAAGTTTTCGCGCAGTTCTGAGAGAAAAAGTTTACACCTTTCTCTCGTCTACTCTTCGACGACTTGTAAAATCGATGCTCGTTAATCTTGCTAGTTTCGATCTAAAACGATGTATTTCGTTGTTTTGAGCCGGAATACAAGTTTTCGCGCAGTTCTGAGAGAAAAATTTACACCTTTCTCTCGTCTACTCTTCGTCGACTTGTAAAATCGATGCTCGTTAATCTTGCTAGTTTCGATCTAAAACGATGTATCCCGTTGTTTTCAGCCGGAATACAAGTTTTCGCGCAGTTCTGAGAGAAAAAGTTTACACCTTTCTCTCGTCTACTCTTCGACGACTTGTAAAATCGATGCTCGTTAATCGTGCTAGTTTCGATCTAAAACGATGTATCCCGTTGTTTTGGGCCAGAATACAAGTTTTCGCGCAGTTCTGAGAGAAAAAGTTTACACCTATCTCTCGTCTACTCTTCGACGACTTGTAAAATCGATGCTCGTTAATTGTGCTAGTTTCGATCTAAAACAAAGTATTCCGTTGTTTTGAGCCGGAATACAAGTTTTCGCGCAGTTCTGAGAGAAAAAGTTTACACCTTTCTCTCGTATACTCTTCGTCGACTTGTAAAATCGATGCTCGTTAATCTTGCTAGTTTCGATCTAAAACGATGTATCCCGTTGTTTTGAGCCGGAATACAAGTCTTCACGCAGTTCTGAGAGAAAACGTTTACACCTTTCTCTCGTCTACTCTTCGACAACTTGTAAAATCGATGCTCGTGAATCTTGCTAGTTTCAATCTAAAACGATGTATCCCGTTGATTTGAGCCGGAATACAAATTTTTGCGCAGTTCTGAGAGAAAAAGTTTACACCTTTCTCTCGTTCTCTTCGACGACATGTAAAATCGATGCTCGTGAATTTTGCTAGTTTCGATCTAAAGCGATGTATCTCAATTATTTGAGCCGGAATACAAGTTATCGCGCAGTTCTGAGAGAAAAAGTTTACACCTTTCTCTCGTCTACTCATCGACGACTTGTTAAATCGATGCTCGTGAATTTTGCTACTTTCGATCTAAAACGATGTATCCCGTTGTTTTGAGCCGGAATACTATTTTTCGCGCAGATCTGAGAGAAAAAGTTTACACCTTTCTCTCGTGTACTCTTCGACGACTTGTAAAATTGATGCTCGTGAATCTTGATAGTTTCGATCTAAGACGATGTATCCCTTTGTTCTGAGCCGGAATACAAGGTTTCGCGCAGTTCTGAGAGAAAACGTTTACACCTTTCTCTCGTCTACTCTTCGAAAACTTGTAAAATCGATGCTCGTGAATCTTGCTAGTTTCGATCTAAAACGATGTATCCCGTTGTTTTGAGCCGGAATACAAATTTTTGCGCAGTTCTGAGAGAAAAAGTTTACACCTTTCTCTCGTTCTCTTCGGCGACTTGTAAAATCAATGCTCGTGAATCTTGCCAGTTTCGATCTAAAGCGATGTATCTCAATTATTTGAGCCGGAATACAAGTTTTCGCGCAGTTCTGAGAGAAAAAGTTTACACCTTTCTCTCGTCTACTCTTCGACGACTTGTTAAATCGATGCTCGTGAATTTTGCTACTTTCGATCTAAAACGATGTATCCCGTTGTTTTGAGCCGGAATACAAGTTTTCGCGCAGTTCTGAGAGAAAAAGTTTACACCTTTCTCACGTCTACTCTTCGACGACTTTTAAAATTGATGCTCGCGAATTTTGCTAGTTTCGATCTAAAACGATGTATCCCTTTGTTTTGAGCTGGAATACAAGTTTTCGCGCAGTTCTGAGAGAAAAAGTTTACACCTTTCTCTCGTCTACTCTTCGACGACTTGTAAAATCGATGCTCGTGAATCTTGATAGTTTCGCTCTAAAACAATGTATCCCGTTGTTTTGAGCCCGTAAACGAGTTTTCGCGCAGTTCTGAGAGAAAAAGTTTACACCTTTCTCTCGTCTACTCTTCGACGACTTGTAAAATCGATGCTCGTGAATCTTGCTAGTTTCAATCTAAAACGATGTATCCCAGTGTTTTGAGCCGGAATACAAGTTTTCGCGCAGTTCTGAGAGAAAAAGTTTACACCTTTCTCTCCTCTACTCTTCGACGACTTGTAAAATCGATGCTCGTGAATCTTGATAGTTTCGCTCTAAAACAATGTATCCCGTTGTTTTGAGCCCGAATACGAGTTTTCGCGCAGCTCTGAGAGAAAAACTTTACACCTTTCTCTCGTCTACTCTTCGACGACTTGTAAAATCGATGCTCGTGAATCTTGATAGTTTCGCTCTAAAACAATGTATCCCGTTATTTTGAGCCCGAATACGAGTTTTCGCGCAGTTCTGAGAGAAAAAGTTTACACCTTTCTCTCGTCTACTCTTCGACGACTTGCAAAATCGATGCTCGTGAATCTTGATAGTTTCGATCTAAAACAATGTATCCCGTTGTTTTGAGCCGGAATACAAGTTTTCGCGCAATTCTGAGAGAAAAAGTTTACACCTTTCTCTCGTCTACTCTTCGACGACTTGTAAAATCGATGCTCGTTAATCTTGCTAGTTTCGATCTAAAACGATGTATCCCGTTGTTTTCAGCCGGAATACAAGTTTTCGCGCAGTTCTGAGAGAAAAAGTTTACACCTTTCTCTCGTCTACTCTTCGACGACTTGTAAAATCGATGCTCGTGAATCTTGATAGTTTCGCTCTAAAACATTGTATCCCGTTGTTTTGAGCCGGAATACAAGTTTTCGCGCAGTTCTGAGAGAAAAAGTTTACACCTATCTCTCGTCTACTCTTCGACGACTTGTAAAATCGATGCTCGTTAATTGTGCTAGTTTCGATCTAAAACAAAGTATCCCGATGTTTTGAGCCGGAATACAAGTTTTCGCGCAGTTCTGAGAGAAAAAGTTTACACCTTTCTCTCGTCTACTTTTCGACGACTTGTTAAATCGATGCTCGTGAATTTTGCTACTTTCGATCTAAAACGATGTATCCCGTTGTTTTGAGCCGGAATACAATTTTTCGCGCAGTTCTGAGAGAAAAAGTTTACACCTTTCTCTCCTCTACTCTTCGACGACTTGTAAAATCGATGCTCGTGAATCTTGATAGTTTCGCTCTAAAACAATGTATCCCGTTGTTTTGAGCCGCAATATAAGTTTTCGCGCAGTTCTGAGAGAAAAAGTTTACACCTTTCTCTCGTCTACTTTTCGACGACTTGTTAAATCGATGCTCGTGAATTTTGCTACTTTCGATCTAAAACGATGTATCCCGTTGTTTTGAGCCGGAATACAATTTTTCGCGCAGTTCTGAGAGAAAAAGTTTACACCTTTCTCTCCTCTACTCTTCGACGACTTGTAAAATCGATGCTCGTGAATCTTGATAGTTTCGCTCTAAAACAATGTATCCCTTTGTTTTGAGCCCGAATACGAGTTTTCGCGCAGTTCTGAGAGAAAATTTTACACCTTTCTCTCGTCTACTCTTCGACGACTTGTAAAATCGATGCTCGTGAATCTTGATAGTTTCGCTCTAAAACAATGTATCCCTTTGTTTTGAGCCCGAATACGAGTTTTCGCGCAGTTCTGAGAGAAAAAGTTTACACCTATCTCTCGTCTACTCTTCGACGACTTGTAAAATCGATGCTCGTTAATTGTGCTAGTTTCGATCTAAAACAAAGTATCCCGTTGTTTTGAGCCGGAATACAAGTTTTCGCGCAGTTCTGAGAGAAAAAGTTTACACCTTTCTCTCGTCTACTCTTCGACGACTTGTAAAATCGATGCTCGTGAATCTTGATAGTTTCGCTCTAAAACAATGTATCCCGTTGTTATGAGCCGGAATACAAGTTTTCGCGCAGTTCTGAGAGAAAAAGTTTACACCTTTCTCTCGTCTACTTTTCGACGACTTGTTAAATCGATGCTCGTGAATTTTGCTACTTTCGATCTAAAACGATGTATCCCGTTGTTTTGAGCCGGAATACAAGTTTTCGCGCAGTTCTGAGAGAATAAGTTTCCACCTTTCTCTCGTCTACTCTTCGACGACTTGTGAAATTGATGCTCGTGAATTTTGCTAGTTTCGATCTAAAATGATGTATCCCGTTGTTTTGAGCCGGAATACAATTTTTTGCGCAGTTCTGAGAGAAAAAGTTTACACCTTTCCCTCGTCTACTCTTCGACGACTTGTAAAATCGATGCTCGTGAATCTTGATAGTTTCGCTCTAAAACAATGTATCCCGTTATTTTGAGCCCGAATACGAGTTTTCGCGCAGTTCTGAGAGAAAAAGTTTACACCTTTCTCTCGTCTACTCTTCGACGACTTGCAAAATCGATGCTCGTGAATCTTGATAGTTTCGATCTAAAACAATGTATCCCGTTGTTTTGAGCCGGAATACAAGTTTTCGCGCAGTTCTGAGAGAAAAAGTTTACACCTTTCTCTCGTCTACTCTTCGACGACTTGTAAAATCGATGCTCGTTAATCTTGCTAGTTTCGATCTAAAACGATGTATTCCGTTGTTTTGAGCCGGAATACAAGTTTTCGCGCAGTTCTGAGAGAAAAAGTTTACACCTTTCTCTCGTCTACTCTTCGACGACTTGTAAAATCGATGCTCGTGAATCTTGATAGTTTCGCTCTAAAACAATGTATCCCGTTGTTTTGAGCCGGAATACAAGTTTTCGCGCAGTTCTGAGAGAAAAAGTTTACACCTATCTCTCGTCTACTCTTCGACGACTTGTAAAATCGATGCTCGTTAATTGTGCTAGTTTCGATCTAAAACAAAGTATCCCGTTGTTTTGAGCCGGAATACAAGTTTTCGCGCAGTTCTGAGAGAAAAAGTTTACACCTTTCTCTCGTCTACTCTTCGTCGACTTGTGAAATTGATGCTCGTGAATTTTGCTAGTTTCGATCTAAAATGATGTATCCCGTTGTTTTGAGCCGGAATACAATTTTTTGCGCAGTTCTGAGAGAAAAAGTTTACACCTTTCTCTCGTCTACTCTTCGACGACTTGTAAAATCGATGCTCGTGAATCTTGATAGTTTCGATCTAAAACGATGTATTTCGTTGTTTTGAGCCGGAATACAAGTTTTCGCGCAGTTCTGAGAGAAAAAGTTTACACCTTTCTCTCCTCTACTCTTCGACGACTTGTAAAATCGATGCTCGTGAATCTTGATAGTTTCGCTCTAAAACAATGTATCCCTTTGTTTTGAGCCCGAATACGAGTTTTCGCGCAGTTCTGAGAGAAAAAGTTTACACCTTTCTCTCGTCTACTCTTCGACGACTTGTAAAATCGATGCTCGTGAATCTTGATAGTTTCGCTCTAAAACAATGTATCCCGTTATTTTGAGCCCGAATACGAGTTTTCGCGCAGTTCTGAGAGAAAAAGTTTACACCTTTCTCTCGTCTACTCTTCGACGACTTGCAAAATCGATGCTCGTGAATCTTGATAGTTTCGATCTAAAACAATGTATACCGTTGTTTTGAGCCCGAATACGAGTTTTCGCGCAGTTCTGAGAGAAAAAGTTTACACCTTTCTCTCGTCTACTCTTCGACGACTTGTAAAATCGATGCTCGTGAATCTTGATAGTTTCGCTCTAAAACAATGTATCCCGTTATTTTGAGCCCGAATACGAGTTTTCGCGCAGTTCTGAGAGAAAAAGTTTACACCTTTCTCTCGTCTACTCTTCGACGACTTGCAAAATCGATGCTCGTGAATCTTGATAGTTTCGATCTAAAACAATGTATCCCGTTGTTTTGAGCCGGAATACAAGTTTTCGCGCAGTTCTGAGAGAAAAAGTTTACACCTTTCTCTCGTCTACTCTTCGACGACTTGTAAAATCGATGCTCGTGAATCTTGCTAGTTTCAATCTAAAACAATGTATCCCGTTGTTTTGAGCCCGAATACGAGTTTTCGCGCAGTTCTGAGAGAAAAAGTTTACACCTTTCTCTCGCCTACTCTTCGACGACTTGTAAAATCGATGCTCGTGAATCTTGATAGTTTCGCTCTAAAACAATGTATCCCGTTATTTTGAGCCCGAATACGACTTTTCGCGCAGTTCTGAGAGAAAAAGTTTACACCTTTCTCTCGTCTACTCTTCGACGACTTGCAAAATCGATGCTCGTGAATCTTGATAGTTTCGATCTAAAACAATGTATCCCGTTGTTTTGAGCCGGAATACAAGTTTTCGCGCAGTTCTGAGAGAAAAAGTTTACACCTTTCTCTCGTCTACTCTTCGACGACTTGTAAAATCGATGCTCGTTAATCTTGCTAGTTTCGATCTAAAACGATGTATTCCGTTGTTTTGAGCCGGAATACAAGTTTTCGCGCAGTTCTGAGAGAAAAATTTACACCTTTCTCTCGTTTACTCTTCGTCGACTTGTAAAATCGATGCTCGGTAATCTTGCTAGTTTCGATCTAAAACGATGTATCCCGTTGTTTTCAGCCGGAATACAAGTTTTCGCGCAGTTCTGAGAGAAAACGTCTACACCTTTCTCTCGCCTACTCTTCGGCGACTTGTAAAATCGATGCTCGTGAATCTTGATAGTTTCGCTCTAAAACAATGTATCCCGTTGTTTTGAGCCGGAATACAAGTTTTCGCGCAGTTCTGAGAGAAAAAGTTTACACCTATCTCTCGTCTACTCTTCGACGACTTGTGAAATTGATGCTCGTGAATTTTGCTAGTTTCGATCTAAAATGATGTATCCCGTTGTTTTGAGCCGGAATACAATTTTTTGCGCAGTTCTGAGAGAAAAAGTTTACACCTTTCTCTCGTCTACTCTTCGACGACTTGTAAAATCGATGCTCGTGAATCTTGATAGTTTCGCTCTAAAACAATGTATCCCGTTGTTTTGAGCCCGAATACGAGTTTTCGCGCAGTTCTGAGAGAAAAAGTTTACACCTTTCTCTCGTCTACTCTTCGACGACTTGTAAAATCGATGCTCGTGAATCTTGATAGTTTCGCTCTAAAACAATGTATCCCGTTATTTTGAGCCCGAATACGAGTTTTCGCGCAGTTCTGAGAGAAAAAGTTTACACCTTTCTCTCGTCTACTCTTCGACGACTTGCAAAATCGATGCTCGTGAATCTTGATAGTTTCGATCTAAAACAATGTATCCCGTTGTTTTGAGCCGGAATACAAGTTTTCGCGCAGTTCTGAGAGAAAAAGTTTACACCTTTCTCTCGTCTACTCTTCGACGACTTGTAAAATCGAGGCTCGTTAATCTTGCTAGTTTCGATCTAAAACGATGTATTCCGTTGTTTTGAGCCGGAATACAAGTTTTCGCGCAGTTCTGAGAGAAAAATTTACACCTTTCTCTCGTTTACTCTTCGTCGACTTTTAAAATCGATGCTCGGTAATCTTGCTAGTTTCGATCTAAAACGATGTATCCCGTTGTTTTCAGCCGGAATACAAGTTTTCGCGCAGTTCTGAGAGAAAAAGTTTACACCTTTCTCTCGTCTACTCTTCGACGACTTGTAAAATCGATGCTCGTGAATCTTGATAGTTTCGCTCTAAAACAATGTATCCCGTTGTTTTGAGCCGGAATACAAGTTTTCGCGCAGTTCTGAGAGAAAAAGTTTACACCTATCTCTCGTCTACTCTTCGACGACTTGTAAAATCGATGCTCGTTAATTGTGCTAGTTTCGATCTAAAACAAAGTATCCCGTTGTTTTGAGCCGGAATACAAGTTTTCGCGCAGTTCTGAGAGAAAAAGTTTACACCTTTCTCTCGTCTACTCTTCGTCGACTTGTAAAATCGATGCATGTGAATTTTGCTTGTCTTGACCTAAAACGATGTATCCCGTTGTTTTGAGCCGCAATATAAGTTTTCGCGCAGTTCTGAGAGAAAAAGTTTACACCTTTCTCTCGTCTACTTTTCGACGACTTGTTAAATCGATGCTCGTGAATTTTGCTACTTTCGATCTAAAAGGATGTATCCCGTTGTTTTGAGCCGGAATACAAGTTTTCGCGCAGTTCTGAGAGAATAAGTTTCCACCTTTCTCTCGTCTACTCTTCGACGACTTGTGAAATTGATGCTCGTGAATTTTGCTAGTTTCGATCTAAAATGATGTATCCCGTTGTTTTGAGCCGGAATACAATTTTTTGCGCAGTTCTGAGAGAAAAAGTTTACACCTTTCTCTCGTCTACTCTTCGACGACTTTTAAAATCGATGCTCGTGAATCTTGATAGTTTCGATCTAAAACGATGTATTTCGTTGTTTTGAGCCGGAATACAAGTTTTCGCGCAGTTCTGAGAAAAAAAGTTTACACCTTTCTCTCCTCTACTCTTCGACGACTTGTAAAATCGATGCTCGTGAATCTTGATATTTTCGCTCTAAAACAATGTATCCCTTTGTTTTGAGCCCGAATACGAGTTTTCGCGCAGTTCTGAGAGAAAAAGTTTACACCTTTCTCTCGTCTACTCTTCGACGACTTGTAAAATCGATGCTCGTGAATCTTGATAGTTTCGCTCTAAAACAATGTATCCCGTTATTTTGAGCCCGAATACGAGTTTTCGCGCAGTTCTGAGAGAAAAAGTTTACACCTTTCTCTCGTCTACTCTTCGACGACTTGCAAAATCGATGCTCGTGAATCTTGATAGTTTCGATCTAAAACAATGTATCCCGTTGTTTTGAGCCCGAATACGAGTTTTCGCGCAGTTCTGAGAGAAAAAGTTTACACCTTTCTCTCGTCTACTCTTCGACGACTTGTAAAATCGATGCTCGTGAATCTTGATAGTTTCGCTCTAAAAAAATGTATCCCGTTATTTTGAGCCCGAATACGAGTTTTCGCGCAGTTCTGAGATAAAGTTTACACCTTTCTCTCGTCTACTCTTCGACGACTTGCAAAATCGATGCTCGTGAATCTTGATAGTTTCGATCTAAAACAATGTATCCCGTTGTTTTGAGCCGGAATACAAGTTTTCGCGCAGTTCTGAGAGAAAAAGTTTACACCTTTCTCTCGTCTACTCTTCGACGACTTGTAAAATCGATGCTCGTGAATCTTGCTAGTTTCAATCTAAAACGATGTATCCCAGTGTTTTGAGCCGGAATACAAGTTTTCGCGCAGTTCTGAGAGAAAAAGTTTACACCTTTCTCTCCTCTACTCTTCGACGACTTGTAAAATCGATGCTCGTGAATCTTGATAGTTTCGCTCTAAAACAATGTATCCCGTTGTTTTGAGCCCGAATACGAGTTTTCGCGCAGTTCTGAGAGAAAAAGTTTACACCTTTCTCTCGTCTACTCTTCGACGACTTGTAAAATCGATGCTCGTGAATCTTGATAGTTTCGCTCTAAAACAATGTATCCCGTTATTTTGAGCAAGAATACGAGTTTTCGCGCAGTTCTGAGAGAAAAAGTTTACACCTTTCTCTCGTCTACTCTTCGACGACTTGCGAAATCGATGCTCGTGAATCTTGATAGTTTCGATCTAAAACAATATATCCCGTTGTTTTGAGCCGGAATACAAGTTTTCGCGCAGTTCTGAGAGAAAAAGTTTACACCTTTCTCTCGTCTACTCTTCGACGACTTGTAAAATCGATGCTCTTTAATCTTGCTAGTTTCGATCTAAAACGATGTATTCCGTTGTTTTGAGCCGGAATACAAGTTTTCGCGCAGTTCTGAGAGAAAACTTTACACCTTTCTCTCGTTTACTCTTCGTCGACTTGTAAAATCGATGCTCGGTAATCTTGCTAGTTTCGATCTAAAACGAGTATCCCGTTGTTTTCAGCCGGAATACAAGTTTTCGCGCAGTTCTGAGAGAAAAAGTTTACACCTTTCTCTCGCCTACTCTTCGACGACTTGTAAAATCGATGCTCGTGAATCTTGATAGTTTCGATCTAAAACGATGTATCCCGTTGTTTTGAGCCGGAATACAAGTTTTCGCGCAGTTCTGAGAGAATAAGTTTCCACCTTTCTCTCGTCTACTCTTCGACGACTTGTGAAATTGATGCTCGTGAATTTTGCTAGTTTCGATCTAAAATGATGTATCCCGTTGTTTTGAGCCGGAATACAATTTTTTGCGCAGTTCTGAGAGAAAAAGTTTACACCTTTCTCTCGTCTACTCTTCGACGACTTGTAAAATCGATGCTCGTGAATCTTGATAGTTTCGATCTAAAACGATGTATTTCGTTGTTTTGAGCCGGAATACAAGTTTTCGCGCAGTTCTGAGAGAAAAAGTTTACACCTTTCTCTCCTCTACTCTTCGACGACTTGTAAAATCGATGCTCGTGAATCTTGATAGTTTCGCTCTAAAACAATGTATCCCTTTGTTTTGAGCCCGAATACGAGTTTTCGCGCAGTTCCGAGAGAAAAAGTTTACACCTTTCTCTCGTCTACTCTTCGACGACTTGTAAAATCGATGCTCGTGAATCTTGATAGTTTCGCTCTAAAACAATGTATCCCGTTATTTTGAGCCCGAATACGAGTTTTCGCGCAGTTCTGAGAGAAAAAGTTTACACCTTTCTCTCGTCTACTCTTCGACGACTTGCAAAATCGATGCTCGTGAATCTTGATAGTTTTGATCTAAAACAATGTATCCCGTTGTTTTGAGCCCGAATACGAGTTTTCGCGCAGTTCTGAGAGAAAAAGTTTACACCTTTCTCTCGTCTACTCTTCGACGACTTGTAAAATCGATGCTCGTGAATCTTGATAGTTTCGCTCTAAAACAATGTATCCCGTTATTTTTAGCCCGAATACGAGTTTTCGCGCAGTTCTGAGAGAAAAAGTTTACACCTTTCTCTCGTCTACTCTTCGACGACTTGCAAAATCGATGCTCGTGAATCTTGATAGTTTCGATCTAAAACAATGTATCCCGTTGTTTTTAGCCGGAATACAAGTTTTCGCGCAGTTCTGAGAGAAAAAGTTTACACCTTTCTCTCGTCTACTCTTCGACGACTTGTAAAATCGATGCTCGTGAATCTTGCTAGTTTCAATCTAAAACGATGTATCCCAGTGTTTTGAGCCGGAATACAAGTTTTCGCGCAGTTCTGAGAGAAAAAGTTTACACCTTTCTCTCCTCTACTCTTCGACGACTTGTAAAATCGATGCTCGTGAATCTTGATAGTTTCGCTCTAAAACAATGTATCCCGTTGTTTTTGAGCCCGAATACGAGTTTTCGCGCAGTTCTGAGAGAAAAAGTTTACACCTTTCTCTCGTCTACTCTTCGACGACTTGTAAAATCGATGCTCGTGAATCTTGATAGTTTCGCTCTAAAACAATGTATCCCGTTATTTTGAGCCCGAATACGAGTTTTCGCGCAGTTCTGAGAGAAAAAGTTTACACCTTTCTCTCGTCTACTCTTCGACGACTTGTAAAATCGATGCTCGTTAATCTTGCTAGTTTCGATCTAAAACGATGTATTCCGTTGTTTTGAGCCGGAATACAAGTTTTCGCGCCGTTCTGAGAGAAAAATTTACACCTTTCTCTCGTTTACTCTTCGTCGACTTGTAAAATCGATGCTCGGTAATCTTGCTAGTTTCGATCTAAAACGATGTATCCCGTTTTTTTCAGCCGGAATACAAGTTTTCGCGCAGTTCTGAGAGAAAAAGTTTACACCTTTCTCTCGCCTACTCTTCGACGACTTGTAAAATCGATGCTCGTGAATCTTGATAGTTTCGCTCTAAAACAATGTATCCCGTTGTTTTGAGCCGGAATACAAGTTTTCGCGCAGTTCTGAGAGAAAAAGTTTACACCTATCTCTCGTCTACTCTTCGACGACTTGTAAAATCGATGCTCGTTAATTGTGCTAGTTTCGATCTAAAACAAAGTATCCCGTTGTTTTGAGCCGGAATACAAGTTTTCGCGCAGTTCTGAGAGAAAAAGTTTACACCTTTCTCTCGTCTACTCTTCGTCGACTTGTAAAATCGATGCATGTGAATTTTGCTTGTCTTGACCTAAAACGATGTATCCCGTTGTTTTGAGCCGCAATATAAGTTTTCGCGCAGTTCTGAGAGAAAAAGTTTACACCTTTCTCTCGTCTACTTTTCGACGACTTGTTAAATCGATGATCGTGAATTTTGCTACTTTCGATCTAAAACGATGTATCCCGTTGTTTTGAGCCGGAATACAAGTTTTCGCGCAGTTCTGAGAGAATAAGTTTCCACCTTTCTCTCGTCTACTCTTCGACGACTTGTGAAATTGATGCTGGTGAATTTTGCTAGTTTCGATCTAAAATGATGTATCCCGTTGTTTTGAGCCGGAATACAATTTTTTGCGCAGTTCTGAGAGAAAAAGTTTACACCTTTCTCTCGTGTACTCTTCGACGACTTGTAAAATCGATGCTCGTGAATCTTGATAGTTTCGCTCTAAAACAATGTATCCCGTTATTTTGAGCCCGAATACGAGTTTTCGCGCAGTTCTGAGAGAAAAAGTTTACACCTTTCTCTCGTCTACTCTTCGACGACTTGCAAAATCGATGCTCGTGAATCTTGATAGTTTCGATCTAAAACAATGTATCCCGTTGTTTTGAGCCGGAATACAAGTTTTCGCGCAGTTCTGAGAGAAAAAGTTTACACCTTTCTCTCGTCTACTCTTCGACGACTTGTAAAATCGATGCTCGTTAATCTTGCTAGTTTCGATCTAAAACGATGTATTCCGTTGTTTTGAGCCGGAATACAAGTTTTCGCGCAGTTCTGAGAGAAAAATTTACACCTTTCTCTCGTTTACTCTTCGTCGACTTGTAAAATCGATGCTCGGTAATCTTGCTAGTTTCGATCTAAAACGATGTATCCCGTTGTTTTCAGCCGGAATACAAGTTTTCGCGCAGTTCTGAGAGAAAAAGTTTACACCTTTCTCTCGTCTACTCTTCGACGACTTGTAAAATCGATGCTCGTGAATCTTGATAGTTTCGCTCTAAAACAATGTATCCCGTTGTTTTGAGCCGGAATACAAGTTTTCGCGCAGTTCTGAGAGAAAAAGTTTACACCTATCTCTCGTCTACTCTTCGACGACTAGTAAAATCGATGCTCGTTAATTGTGCTAGTTTCGATCTAAAACAAAGTATCCCGTTGTTTTGAGCCGGAATACAAGTTTTCGCGCAGTTCTGAGAGAAAAAGTTTACACCTTTCTCTCGTCTACTCTTCGTCGACTTGTAAAATCGATGCATGTGAATTTTGCTTGTCTTGACCTAAAACGATGTATCCCGTTGTTTTGAGCCGCAATATAAGTTTTCGCGCAGTTCTGAGAGAAAAAGTTTACACCTTTCTCTCGTCTACTTTTCGACGACTTGTTAAATCGATGCTCGTGAATTTTGCTACTTTCGATCTAAAACGATGTATCCCGTTGTTTTGAGCCGGAATACAAGTTTTCGCGCAGTTCTGAGAGAATAAGTTTCCACCTTTCTCTCGTCTACTCTTCGACGACTTGTGAAATGGATGCTCGTGAATTTTGCTAGTTTCGATCTAAAATGATGTATCCCGTTGTTTTGAGCCGGAATACAATTTTTTGCGCAGTTCTGAGAGAAAAAGTTTACACCTTTCTCTCGTCTGCTCTTCGACGACTTGTAAAATCGATGCTCGTGAATCTTGATAGTTTCGATCTAAAACGATGTATTTCGTTGTTTTGAGCCGGAATACAAGTTTTCGCGCAGTTCTGAGAGAAAAAGTTTACACCTTTCTCTCCTCTACTCTTCGACGACTTGTAAAATGATGCTCGTGAATCTTGATAGTTTCGCTCTAAAACAATGTATCCCTTTGTTTTGAGCCCGAATACGAGTTTTCGCGCAGTTCTGAGAGAAAAAGTTTACACCTTTCTCTCGTCTACTCTTCGACGACTTGTAAAATCGATGCTCGTGAATCTTGATAGTTTCGCTCTAAAACAATGTATCCCGTTATTTTGAGCCCGAATACGAGTTTTCGCGCAGTTCTGAGAGAAAAAGTTTACACCTTTCTCTCGTCTACTCTTCGACGACTTGTAAAATCGATGCTCGTGAATCTTGATAGTTTCGCTCTAAAACAATGTATCCCGTTATTTTGAGCCCGAATACGAGTTTTCGCGCAGTTCTGAGAGAAAACGTTTACACCTTTCTCTCGTCTACTCTTCGACGACTTGTAAAATCGATGCTCGTGAATCTTGATAGTTTCGCTCTAAAACAATGTATCCCGTTATTTTGAGCCCGAATACGGGTTTTCGCGCAGTTCTGAGAGAAAAAGTTTACACCTTTCTCTCGTCTACTCTTCGACGACTTGCAAAATCGATGCTCGTGAATCTTGATAGTTTCAATCTAAAACAATGTATCCCGTTGTTTTGAGCCGGAATACAAGTTTTCGCGCAGTTCAGAGAGAAAAAGTTTACACCTTTCTCTCCTCTACTCTTCGACGACTTGTAAAATCGATGCTCGTGAATCCTGATAGTTTCGCTCTAAAACAATGTATCCCTTTGTTTTGAGCCCGAATACGAGTTTTCGCGCAGTTCTGAGAGAAAAAGTTTACACCTTTCTCTCGTCTACTCTTCGACGACTTGTAAAATCGATGCTCGTGAATCTTGATAGTTTCGCTCTAAAACAATGTATCCCGTTATTTTGAGCCCGAATACGAGTTTTCGCGCAGTTCTGAGAGAAAAAGTTTACACCTTTCTCTCGTCTACTCTTCGACGACTTGCAAAATCGATGCTCGTGAATCTTGATAGTTTCGATCTAAAACAATGTATCCCGTTGTTTTGAGCCGGAATACAAGTTTTCGCGCAGTTCTGAGAGAAAAAGTTACACCTTTCTCTCGTCTACTCTTCGACGACTTGTAAAATCGATGCTCGTTAATCTTGCTAGTTTCAATCTAAAACGATGTATTCCGTTGTTTTGAGCCGGAATACAAGTTTTCGCGCAGTTCTGAGAGAAAAATTTCCACCTTTCTCTCGTTTACTCTTCGTCGACTTATAAAATCGATGCTCGTTAATCTTGCTAGTTTCGATCTAAAACGATGTATCCCGTTGTTTTCAGCCGGAATACAAGTTTTCGCGCAGTTCTGAGAGAAAAACTTTACACCTTTCTCTCGTCTACTCTTCGACGACTTGTAAAATCGACGCTCGTGAATCTTGATAGTTTCGCTCTAAAACAATGTATCCCGGTGTTTTGAGCCGGAATACAAGTTTTCGCGCAGTTCTGAGAGAAAACGTTTACACCTATCTCTCGTCTACTCTTCGACGACTTGTAAAATCAATGCTCGTTAATTGTGCTAGTTTCGATCTAAAACAAAGTATTCCGTATTTTGAGCCGGAATACAAGTTTTCGCGCAGTTCTGAGAGAAAAAGTTTACACCTTTCTCTCGTATACTCTTCGTCGACTTGTAAAATCGATGCTCGTTAATCTTGCCAGTTTCGATCTAAAACGATGTATCCCGTTGTTTTTAGCCGGAATACAAGTCTTCACGCAGTTCTGAGAGAAAACGTTTACATCTTTCTCTCGTCTACTCTTCGACAACTTGTAAAATCGATGCTCGTGAATCTTGCTAGTTTCAATCTAAAACGATGTATCCCGTTCTTTTGAGCCGGAATACAAATTTTTGCGCAGTTCTGAGAGAAATAGTTTACACCTTTCTCTCGTTCTCTTCAACGACATGTAAAATCGATGCTCGTGAATCTTTCTAGTTTCGATCTAAAGCGATGTATCTCAATTATTTGAGCCGGAATACAAGTTTTCGCGCAGTTCTGAGAGAAAAAGTTTACACCTTTCTCTCGTCTACTCTTCGACGACTTGTAAAATTGATGCTCGTGAATCTTGATAGTTTCGATCTAAAATGATGTATTTCGTTGTTTTGAGCCGGAATACTATTTTTCGCGCCGATCTGAGAGAAAAAGTTTACACCTTTCTCTCGTGTACTCTTCGACGACTTGTAAAATTGATGCTCGTGAATCTTGATAGTTTCGATCTAAAACGATGTATCCCTTTGTTCTGAGCCGGAATACAAGGTTTCGCGCAGTTCTGAGAGAAAACGTTTACACCTTTCTCTCGTCTACTCTTCGAAAACTTGTAAAATCGATGCTCGTGAATCTTGCTAGTTTCGATCTAAAACGATGTATCCCGTTGTTTTGAGCCGGAATACAAATTTTTGCGCAGTTCTGAGAGAAAAAGTTTACACCTTTCTCTCGTTCTCTTCGGCGACTTGTAAAATCAATGCTCGTGAATCTTGCCAGTTTCGATCTAAAGCGATGTATCTCAATTATTTGAGCCGGAATACAAGTTTTCGCGCAGTTCTGAGAGAAAAAGTTTACACCTTTCTCTCGTCTACTCTTCGACGACTTGTTAAATCGATGCTCGTGAATTTTGCTACTTTCGATCTAAAACGATGTATCCCGTTGTTTTGAGCCGGAATACAAGTTTTCGCGCAGTTCTGAGAGAAAAAGTTTACACCTTTCTCACGTCTACTCTTCGACAACTTGTAAAATCGATGCTCGTGAATCTTGCTAGTTTCAATCTAAAACGATGTATCCCGTTGTTTTGAGCCGGAATACAAATTTTTGCGCAGTTCTGAGAGAAAAAGTTTACACCTTTCTCTCGTTCTCTTCAACGACATGTAAAATCGATGCTCGTGAATCTTTCTAGTTTCGATCTAAAGCGATGTATCTCAATTATTTGAGCCGGAATACAAGTTTTCGCGCAGTTCTGAGAGAAAAAGTTTACACCTTTCTCTCGTCTACTCTTCGACGACTTGTAAAATTGATGCTCGTGAATCTTGATAGTTTGGATCTAAAATGATGTATTTCGTTGTTTTGAGCCGGAATACTATTTTTTGCGCCGATCTGAGAGAAAAAGTTTACACCTTTCTCTCGTGTACTCTTCGACGACTTGTAAAATTGATGCTCGTGAATCTTGATAGTTTCGATCTAAAACGATGTATCCCTTTGTTCTGAGCCGGAATACAAGGTTTCGCGCAGTTCTGAGAGAAAACGTTTACACCTTTCTCTCGTCTACTCTTCGAAAACTTGTAAAATCGATGCTCGTGAATCTTGCTAGTTTCGATCTAAAACGATGTATCCCGTTGTTTTGAGCCGGAATACAAATTTTTGCGCAGTTCTGAGAGAAAAAGTTTACACCTTTCTCTCGTTCTCTTCGGCGACTTGTAAAATCAATGCTCGTGAATCTTGCCAGTTTCGATCTAAAGCGATGTATCTCAATTATTTGAGCCGGAATACAAGTTTTCGCGCAGTTCTGAGAGAAAAAGTTTACACCTTTCTCTCGTCTACTCTTCGACGACTTGTTAAATCGATGCTCGTGAATTTTGCTACTTTCGATCTAAAACGATGTATCCCGTTGTTTTGAGCCGGAATACAAGTTTTCGCGCAGTTCTGAGAGAAAAAGTTTACACCTTTCTCACGTCTACTCTTCGACGACTTTTAAAATTGATGCTCGCGAATTTTGCTAGTTTCGATCTAAAACGATGTATCCCGTTGTTTTGAGCTGGAATACAAGTTTTCGCGCAGTTCTGAGAGAAAAAGTTTACACCTTTCTCTCGTCTACTCTTCGACGACTTGTAAAATCGATGCTCGTTAATCTTGCTAGTTTCGATCTAAAACGATGTATCCCGTTGTTTTCAGCCGGAATACAAGTTTTCGCGCAGTTCTGAGAGAAAAAGTTTACACCTTTCTCTCGTCTACTCTTCGACGACTTGCAAAATCGATGCTCGTGAATCTTGATAGTTTCGATCTAAAACAATGTATCCCGTTGTTTTGAGCCGGAATACAAGTTTTCGCGCAGTTCTGAGAGAAAAAGTTACACCTTTCTCTCGTCTACTCTTCGACGACTTGTAAAATCGATGCTCGTTAATCTTGCTAGTTTCAATCTAAAACGATGTATTCCGTTGTTTTGAGCCGGAATACAAGTTTTCGCGCAGTTCTGAGAGAAAAATTTACACCTTTCTCTCGTTTACTCTTCGTCGACTTATAAAATCGATGCTCGTTAATCTTGCTAGTTTCGATCTAAAACGATGTATCCCGTTGTTTTCAGCCGGAATACAAGTTTTCGCGCAGTTCTGAGAGAAAAACTTTACACCTTTCTCTCGTCTACTCTTCGACGACTTGTAAAATCGACGCTCGTGAATCTTGATAGTTTCGCTCTAAAACAATGTATCCCGGTGTTTTGAGCCGGAATACAAGTTTTCGCGCAGTTCTGAGAGAAAACGTTTACACCTATCTCTCGTCTACTCTTCGACGACTTGTAAAATCAATGCTCGTTAATTGTGCTAGTTTCGATCTAAAACAAAGTATTCCGTATTTTGAGCCGGAATACAAGTTTTCGCGCAGTTCTGAGAGAAAAAGTTTACACCTTTCTCTCGTATACTCTTCGTCGACTTGTAAAATCGATGCTCGTTAATCTTGCCAGTTTCGATCTAAAACGATGTATCCCGTTGTTTTTAGCCGGAATACAAGTCTTCACGCAGTTCTGAGAGAAAACGTTTACATCTTTCTCTCGTCTACTCTTCGACAACTTGTAAAATCGATGCTCGTGAATCTTGCTAGTTTCAATCTAAAACGATGTATCCCGTTCTTTTGAGCCGGAATACAAATTTTTGCGCAGTTCTGAGAGAAATAGTTTACACCTTTCTCTCGTTCTCTTCAACGACATGTAAAATCGATGCTCGTGAATCTTTCTAGTTTCGATCTAAAGCGATGTATCTCAATTATTTGAGCCGGAATACAAGTTTTCGCGCAGTTCTGAGAGAAAAAGTTTACACCTTTCTCTCGTCTACTCTTCGACGACTTGTAAAATTGATGCTCGTGAATCTTGATAGTTTCGATCTAAAATGATGTATTTCGTTGTTTTGAGCCGGAATACTATTTTTCGCGCCGATCTGAGAGAAAAAGTTTACACCTTTCTCTCGTGTACTCTTCGACGACTTGTAAAATTGATGCTCGTGAATCTTGATAGTTTCGATCTAAAACGATGTATCCCTTTGTTCTGAGCCGGAATACAAGGTTTCGCGCAGTTCTGAGAGAAAACGTTTACACCTTTCTCTCGTCTACTCTTCGAAAACTTGTAAAATCGATGCTCGTGAATCTTGCTAGTTTCGATCTAAAACGATGTATCCCGTTGTTTTGAGCCGGAATACAAATTTTTGCGCAGTTCTGAGAGAAAAAGTTTACACCTTTCTCTCGTTCTCTTCGGCGACTTGTAAAATCAATGCTCGTGAATCTTGCCAGTTTCGATCTAAAGCGATGTATCTCAATTATTTGAGCCGGAATACAAGTTTTCGCGCAGTTCTGAGAGAAAAAGTTTACACCTTTCTCTCGTCTACTCTTCGACGACTTGTTAAATCGATGCTCGTGAATTTTGCTACTTTCGATCTAAAACGATGTATCCCGTTGTTTTGAGCCGGAATACAAGTTTTCGCGCAGTTCTGAGAGAAAAAGTTTACACCTTTCTCACGTCTACTCTTCGACAACTTGTAAAATCGATGCTCGTGAATCTTGCTAGTTTCAATCTAAAACGATGTATCCCGTTGTTTTGAGCCGGAATACAAATTTTTGCGCAGTTCTGAGAGAAAAAGTTTACACCTTTCTCTCGTTCTCTTCAACGACATGTAAAATCGATGCTCGTGAATCTTTCTAGTTTCGATCTAAAGCGATGTATCTCAATTATTTGAGCCGGAATACAAGTTTTCGCGCAGTTCTGAGAGAAAAAGTTTACACCTTTCTCTCGTCTACTCTTCGACGACTTGTAAAATTGATGCTCGTGAATCTTGATAGTTTGGATCTAAAATGATGTATTTCGTTGTTTTGAGCCGGAATACTATTTTTCGCGCCGATCTGAGAGAAAAAGTTTACACCTTTCTCTCGTGTACTCTTCGACGACTTGTAAAATTGATGCTCGTGAATCTTGATAGTTTCGATCTAAAACGATGTATCCCTTTGTTCTGAGCCGGAATACAAGGTTTCGCGCAGTTCTGAGAGAAAACGTTTACACCTTTCTCTCGTCTACTCTTCGAAAACTTGTAAAATCGATGCTCGTGAATCTTGCTAGTTTCGATCTAAAACGATGTATCCCGTTGTTTTGAGCCGGAATACAAATTTTTGCGCAGTTCTGAGAGAAAAAGTTTACACCTTTCTCTCGTTCTCTTCGGCGACTTGTAAAATCAATGCTCGTGAATCTTGCCAGTTTCGATCTAAAGCGATGTATCTCAATTATTTGAGCCGGAATACAAGTTTTCGCGCAGTTCTGAGAGAAAAAGTTTACACCTTTCTCTCGTCTACTCTTCGACGACTTGTTAAATCGATGCTCGTGAATTTTGCTACTTTCGATCTAAAACGATGTATCCCGTTGTTTTGAGCCGGAATACAAGTTTTCGCGCAGTTCTGAGAGAAAAAGTTTACACCTTTCTCACGTCTACTCTTCGACGACTTTTAAAATTGATGCTCGCGAATTTTGCTAGTTTCGATCTAAAACGATGTATCCCGTTGTTTTGAGCTGGAATACAAGTTTTCGCGCAGTTCTGAGAGAAAAAGTTTACACCTTTCTCTCGTCTACTCTTCGACGACTTGTAAAATCGATGCTCGTTAATCTTGCTAGTTTCGATCTAAAACGATGTATCCCGTTGTTTTCAGCCGGAATACAAGTTTTCGCGCAGTTCTGAGAGAAAAAGTTTACACCTTTCTCTCGTCTACTCTTCGACGACTTGTAAAATCGATGCTCGTTAATCGTGCTAGTTTCGATCTAAAACGATGTATCCCGTTGTTTTGGGCCAGAATACAAGTTTTCGCGCAGTTCTGAGAGAAAAAGTTTACACCTATCTCTCGTCTACTCTTCGACGACTTGTAAAATCGATGCTCGTTAATTGTGCTAGTTTCGATCTAAAACAAAGTATTCCGTTGTTTTGAGCCGGAATACAAGTTTTCGCGCAGTTCTGAGAGAAAAAGTTTACACCTTTCTCTCGTATACTCTTCGTCGACTTGTAAAATCGATGCTCGTTAATCTTGCTAGTTTCGATCTAAAACTATGTATCCCGTTGTTTTGAGCTGGAATACAAGTTTTCGCGCAGTTCTGAGAGAAAAAGTTTACACCTTTCTCTCGTATACTCTTCGACGACTTGTAAAATCGATGCTCGTTAATCTTGCTAGTTTCGATCTAAAACGATGTATTTCGTTGTTTTGAGCCGGAATACAAGTTTTCGCGCAGTTCTGAGAGAAGAATTTACACCTTTCTCTCGTCTACTCTGCGACGACTTGTAAAATCGATGCTCGTGAATCTTGCTAGTTTCGATCTAAAACGATGTATCCCGTTGTTTTTAGCCGGTATACAATTTTTGGCGCAGTTCTGAGAGAAAAAGTTTACACCTTTCTCTCGTCTACTCTTCGACGACTTGTTAAATCGATGCTCGTGAATTTTGCTACTTTCGATCTAAAACGATGTATCCCGTTGTTTTGAGCCGGAATACTATTTTTCGCGCAGTTCTGAGAGAAAACGTTTACACCTTTCTCTCGTCTACTCTTCGAAAACTTGTAAAATCGATGCTCGTGAATCTTGCTAGTTTCGATCTAAAACGATGTATCCCGTTGTTTTGAGCCGGAATACAAATTTTTGCGCAGTTCTGAGAGAAAACGTTTACATCTTTCTCTCGTCTACTCTTCGACAACTTGTAAAATCGATGCTCGTGAATCTTGCTAGTTTCAATCTAAAACGATGTATCCCGTTGTTTTGAGCCGGAATACAAATTTTTGCGCAGTTCTGAGAGAAAAAGTTTACACCTTTCTCTCGTTCTCTTCAACGACATGTAAAATCGATGCTCGTGAATCTTTCTAGTTTCGATCTAAAGCGATGTATCTCAATTATTTGAGCCGGAATACAAG
The DNA here is from genome assembly GCF_052857255.1 of Amblyomma americanum. Taxonomy (NCBI): domain Eukaryota; kingdom Metazoa; phylum Arthropoda; class Arachnida; order Ixodida; family Ixodidae; genus Amblyomma; species Amblyomma americanum. The sequence goes on along the minus strand of NW_027526576.1, from coordinate 140,463 downwards.
TTTTCGCGCAGTTCTGAGAGAAAAAGTTTACACCTTTCTCTCGTCTACTCTTCGACGACTTGTAAAATTGATGCTCGTGAATCTTGATAGTTTCGATCTAAAATGATGTATTTCGTTGTTTTGAGCCGGAATACTATTTTTCGCGCCGATCTGAGAGAAAAAGTTTACACCTTTCTCTCGTGTACTCTTCGACGACTTGTAAAATTGATGCTCGTGAATCTTGATAGTTTCGATCTAAAACGATGTATCCCTTTGTTCTGAGCCGGAATACAAGGTTTCGCGCAGTTCAGAGAGAAAACGTTTACACCTTTCTCTCGTCTACTCTTCGAAAACTTGTAAAATCGATGCTCGTGAATCTTGCTAGTTTCGATCTAAAACGATGTATCCCGTTGTTTTGAGCCGGAATACAAATTTTTGCGCAGTTCTGAGAGAAAAAGTTTACACCTTTCTCTCGTTCTCTTCGGCGACTTGTAAAATCAATGCTCGTGAATCTTGCCAGTTTCGATCTAAAGCGATGTATCTCAATTATTTGAGCCGGAATACAAGTTTTCGCGCAGTTCTGAGAGAAAAAGTTTACACCTTTCTCTCGTCTACTCTTCGACGACTTGTTAAATCGATGCTCGTGAATTTTGCTACTTTCGATCTAAAACGATGTATCCCGTTGTTTTGAGCCGGAATACAAGTTTTCGCGCAGTTCTGAGAGAAAAAGTTTACACCTTTCTCACGTCTACTCTTCGACAACTTGTAAAATCGATGCTCGTGAATCTTGCTAGTTTCAATCTAAAACGATGTATCCCGTTGTTTTGAGCCGGAATACAAATTTTTGCGCAGTTCTGAGAGAAAAAGTTTACACCTTTCTCTCGTTCTCTTCAACGACATGTAAAATCGATGCTCGTGAATCTTTCTAGTTTCGATCTAAAGCGATGTATCTCAATTATTTGAGCCGGAATACAAGTTTTCGCGCAGTTCTGAGAGAAAAAGTTTACACCTTTCTCTCGTCTACTCTTCGACGACTTGTAAAATTGATGCTCGTGAATCTTGATAGTTTCGATCTAAAATGATGTATTTCGTTGTTTTGAGCCGGAATACTATTTTTCGCGCCGATCTGAGAGAAAAAGTTTACACCTTTCTCTCGTGTACTCTTCGACGACTTGTAAAATTGATGCTCGTGAATCTTGATAGTTTCGATCTAAAACGATGTATCCCTTTGTTCTGAGCCGGAATACAAGGTTTCGCGCAGTTCTGAGAGAAAACGTTTACACCTTTCTCTCGTCTACTCTTCGAAAACTTGTAAAATCGATGCTCGTGAATCTTGCTAGTTTCGATCTAAAACGATGTATCCCGTTGTTTTGAGCCGGAATACAAATTTTTGCGCAGTTCTGAGAGAAAAAGTTTACACCTTTCTCTCGTTCTCTTCGGCGACTTGTAAAATCAATGCTCGTGAATCTTGCCAGTTTCGATCTAAAGCGATGTATCTCAATTATTTGAGCCGGAATACAAGTTTTCGCGCAGTTCTGAGAGAAAAAGTTTACACCTTTCTCTCGTCTACTCTTCGACGACTTGTTAAATCGATGCTCGTGAATTTTGCTACTTTCGATCTAAAACGATGTATCCCGTTGTTTTGAGCCGGAATACAAGTTTTCGCGCAGTTCTGAGAGAAAAAGTTTACACCTTTCTCACGTCTACTCTTCGACGACTTTTAAAATTGATGCTCGCGAATTTTGCTAGTTTCGATCTAAAACGATGTATCCCGTTGTTTTGAGCTGGAATACAAGTTTTCGCGCAGTTCTGAGAGAAAAAGTTTACACCTTTCTCTCGTCCACTCTTCGACGACTTGTAAAATCGATGCTCGTTAATCTTGCTAGTTTCGATCTAAAACGATGTATCCCGTTGTTTTCAGCCGGAATACAAGTTTTCGCGCAGTTCTGAGAGAAAAAGTTTACACCTTTCTCTCGTCTACTCTTCGACGACTTGTAAAATCGATGCTCGTTAATCGTGCTAGTTTCGATCTAAAACGATGTATCCCGTTGTTTTGGGCCAGAATACAAGTTTTCGCGCAGTTCTGAGAGAAAAAGTTTACACCTATCTCTCGTCTACTCTTCGACGACTTGTAAAATCGATGCTCGTTAATTGTGCTAGTTTCGATCTAAAACAAAGTATTCCGTTGTTTTGAGCCGGAATACAAGTTTTCGCGCAGTTCTGAGAGAAAAAGTTTACACCTTTCTCTCGTATACTCTTCGTCGACTTGTAAAATCGATGCTCGTTAATCTTGCTAGTTTCGATCTAAAACGATGTATCCCGTTGTTTTGAGCTGGAATACAAGTTTTCGCGCAGTTCTGAGAGAAAAAGTTTACACCTTTCTCTCGTCTACTCTTCGACGACTTGTAAAATCGATGCTCGTTAATCTTGCTAGTTTCGATCTAAAACGATGTATTTCGTTGTTTTGAGCCGGAATACAAGTTTTCGCGCAGTTCTGAGAGAAGAATTTACACCTTTCTCTCGTCTACTCTGCGACGACTTGTAAAATCGATGCTCGTGAATCTTGCTAGTTTCGATCTAAAACGATGTATCCCGTTGTTTTTAGCCGGTATACAATTTTTGGCGCAGTTCTGAGAGAAAAAGTTTACACCTTTCTCTCGTCTACTCTTCGACGACTTGTTAAATCGATGCTCGTGAATTTTGCTACTTTCGATCTAAAACGATGTATCCCGTTGTTTTGAGCCGGAATACTATTTTTCGCGCAGTTCTGAGAGAAAACGTTTACACCTTTCTCTCGTCTACTCTTCGAAAACTTGTAAAATCGATGCTCGTGAATCTTGCTAGTTTCGATCTAAAACGATGTATCCCGTTGTTTTGAGCCGGAATACAAATTTTTGCGTAGTTCTGAGAGAAAAAGTTTACACCTTTCTCTCGTTCTCTTCGGCGACTTGTAAAATCAATGCTCGTGAATCTTGCCAGTTTCGATCTAAAGCGATGTATCTCAATTATTTGAGCCGGAATACAAGTTTTCGCGCAGTTCTGAGAGAAAAAGTTTACACCTTTCTCTCGTCTACTCTTCGACGACTTGTAAAATCGATGCTCGTTAATCTTGCTAGTTTCGATCTAAAACGATGTATTTCGTTGTTTTGAGCCGGAATACAAGTTTTCGCGCAGTTCTGAGAGAAAAAGTTTACACCTTTCTCTCGTCTACTCTTCGACGACTTGTTAAATCGATGCTCGTGAATTTTGCTACTTTCGATCTAAAACGATGTATCCCGTTGTTTTGAGCCGGAATACAAGTTTTCGCGCAGTTCTGAGAGAAAAAGTTTACACCTTTCTCACGTCTACTCTTCGACGACTTTTAAAATTGATGCTCGCGAATTTTGCTAGTTTCGATCTAAAACGATGTATCCCGTTGTTTTGAGCTGGAATACAAGTTTTCGCGCAGTTCTGAGAGAAAAAGTTTACACCTTTCTCTCGTCCACTCTTCGACGACTTGTAAAATCGATGCTCGTTAATCTTGCTAGTTTCGATCTAAAACGATGTATCCCGTTGTTTTCAGCCGGAATACAAGTTTTCGCGCAGTTCTGAGAGAAAAAGTTTACACCTTTCTCTCGTCTACTCTTCGACGACTTGTAAAATCGATGCTCGTTAATCGTGCTAGTTTCGATCTAAAACGATGTATCCCGTTGTTTTGGGCCAGAATACAAGTTTTCGCGCAGTTCTGAGAGAAAAAGTTTACACCTATCTCTCGTCTACTCTTCGACGACTTGTAAAATCGATGCTCGTTAATTGTGCTAGTTTCGATCTAAAACAAAGTATTCCGTTGTTTTGAGCCGGAATACAAGTTTTCGCGCAGTTCTGAGAGAAAAAGTTTACACCTTTCTCTCGTATACTCTTCGTCGACTTGTAAAAATCGATGCTCGTTAATCTTGCTAGTTTCGATCTAAAACGATGTATCCCGTTGTTTTGAGCTGGAATACAAGTTTTCGCGCAGTTCTGAGAGAAAAAGTTTACACCTTTCTCTCGTCTACTCTTCGACGACTTGTAAAATCGATGCTCGTTAATCTTGCTAGTTTCGATCTAAAACGATGTATTTCGTTGTTTTGAGCCGGAATACAAGTTTTCGCGCAGTTCTGAGAGAAGAATTTACACCTTTCTCTCGTCTACTCTGCGACGACTTGTAAAATCGATGCTCGTGAATCTTGCTAGTTTCGATCTAAAACGATGTATCCCGTTGTTTTTAGCCGGTATACAATTTTTGGCGCAGTTCTGAGAGAAAAAGTTTACACCTTTCTCTCGTCTACTCTTCGACGACTTGTTAAATCGATGCTCGTGAATTTTGCTACTTTCGATCTAAAACGATGTATCCCGTTGTTTTGAGCCGGAATACTATTTTTCGCGCAGTTCTGAGAGAAAACGTTTACACCTTTCTCTCGTCTACTCTTCGAAAACTTGTAAAATCGATGCTCGTGAATCTTGCTAGTTTCGATCTAAAACGATGTATCCCGTTGTTTTGAGCCGGAATACAAATTTTTGCGTAGTTCTGAGAGAAAAAGTTTACACCTTTCTCTCGTTCTCTTCGGCGACTTGTAAAATCAATGCTCGTGAATCTTGCCAGTTTCGATCTAAAGCGATGTATCTCAATTATTTGAGCCGGAATACAAGTTTTCGCGCAGTTCTGAGAGAAAAAGTTTACACCTTTCTCTCGTCTACTCTTCGACGACTTGTAAAATCGATGCTCGTTAATCTTGCTAGTTTCGATCTAAAACGATGTATTTCGTTGTTTTGAGCCGGAATACAAGTTTTCGCGCAGTTCTGAGAGAAAAATTTACACCTTTCTCTCGTCTACTCTGCGACGACTTGTAAAATCGATGCTCGTGAATCTTGCTAGTTTCAATCTAAAACGATGTATCCCGTTGTTTTGGGCCGGAATACAAGTTTTCGCGCAGTTCTGAGAGAAAAGTTTACACCTTTCTCTCGTCTACTCTTCGTCGACTTGTAAAATCGATGCTCGTTAATCTTGCTAGTTTCGATCTAAAACGATGTATCCCGTTGTTTTCAGCCGGAATACAAGTTTTCGCGCAGTTCTGAGAGAAAAAGTTTACACCTTTCTCTCGTCTACTCTTCGACGACTTGTAAAATCGATGCTCTTTAATCGTGCTAGTTTCGATCTAAAACGATGTATCCCGTTGTTTTGGGCCAGAATACAAGTTTTCGCGCAGTTCTGAGAGAAAAAATTTACACCTTTCTCTCGTCTACTCTTCGTCGACTTCTAAAATCGATGCTCGTTAATCTTGCTAGTTTCGATCTAAAACGATGTATCCCGTTGTTTTGAGCCGGAATACAAGTTTTCGCGCAGTTCTGAGAGAAAAAGTTTACACCTTTCTCACGTCTACTCTTCGACAACTTGTAAAATCGATGCTCGTGAATCTTGCTAGTTTCAATCTAAAACGATGTATCCCGTTGTTTTGAGCCGGAATACAAATTTTTGCGCAGTTCTGAGAGAAAATGTTTACACCTTTCTCTCGTTCTCTTCAACGACATGTAAAATCGATGCTCGTGAATCTTTCTAGTTTCGATCTAAAGCGATGTATCTCAATTATTTGAGCCGGAATACAAGTTTTCGCGCAGTTCTGAGAGAAAAAGTTTACACCTTTCTCTCGTCTACTCTTCGACGACTTGTAAAATTGATGCTCGTGAATCTTGATAGTTTCGATCTAAAATGATGTATTTCGTTGTTTTGAGCCGGAATACTATTTTTCGCGCCGATCTGAGAGAAAAAGTTTACACCTTTCTCTCGTGTACTCTTCGACGACTTGTAAAATTGATGCTCGTGAATCTTGATAGTTTCGATTTAAAACGATGTATCCCTTTGTTCTGAGCCGGAATACAAGGTTTCGCGCAGTTCTGAGAGAAAACGTTTACACCTTTCTCTCGTCTACTCTTCGAAAACTTGTAAAATCGATGCTCGTGAATCTTGCTAGTTTCGATCTAAAACGATGTATCCCGTTGTTTTGAGCCGGAATACAAATTTTTGCGCAGTTCTGAGAGAAAAAGTTTACACCTTTCTCTCGTTCTCTTCGGCGACTTGTAAAATCAATGCTCGTGAATCTTGCCAGTTTCGATCTAAAGCGATGTATCTCAATTATTTGAGCCGGAATACAAGTTTTCGCGCAGTTCTGAGAGAAAAAGTTTACACCTTTCTCTCGTCTACTCTTCGACGACTTGTTAAATCGATGCTCGTGAATTTTGCTACTTTCGATCTAAAACGATGTATCCCGTTGTTTTGAGCCGGAATACAAGTTTTCGCGCAGTTCTGAGAGAAAAAGTTTACACCTTTCTCACGTCTACTCTTCGACGACTTTTAAATTGATGCTCGCGAATTTTGCTAGTTTCGATCTAAAACGATGTATCCCGTTGTTTTGAGCTGGAATACAAGGTTTTCGCGCAGTTCTGAGAGAAAAAGTTTACACCTTTCTCTCGTCTACTCTTCGACGACTTGTAAAATCGATGCTCGTTAATCTTGCTAGTTTCGATCTAAAACGATGTATCCCGTTGTTTTCAGCCGGAATACAAGTTTTCGCGCAGTTCTGAGAGAAAAAGTTTACACCTTTCTCTCGTCTACTCTTCGACGACTTGTAAAATCGATGCTCGTTAATCGTGCTAGTTTCGATCTAAAACGATGTATCCCGTTGTTTTGGGCCAGAATACAAGTTTTCGCGCAGTTCTGAGAGAAAAAGTTTACACCTATCTCTCGTCTACTCTTCGACGACTTGTAAAATCGATGCTCGTTAATTGTGCTAGTTTCGATCTAAAACAAAGTATTCCGTTGTTTTGAGCCGGAATACAAGTTTTCGCGCAGTTCTGAGAGAAAAAGTTTACACCTTTCTCTCGTATACTCTTCGTCGACTTGTAAAATCGATGCTCGTTAATCTTGCTAGTTTCGATCTAAAACGATGTATCCCGTTGTTTTGAGCTGGAATACAAGTTTTCGCCGCAGTTCTGAGAGAAAAAGTTTACACCTTTCTCTCGTCTACTCTTCGACGACTTGTAAAATCGATGCTCGTTAATCTTGCTAGTTTCGATCTAAAACGATGTATTTCGTTGTTTTGAGCCGGAATACAAGTTTTCGCGCAGTTCTGAGAGAAGAATTTACACCTTTCTCTCGTCTACTCTGCGACGACTTGTAAAATCGATGCTCGTGAATCTTGCTAGTTTCGATCTAAAACGATGTATCCCGTTGTTTTTAGCCGGTATACAATTTTTGGCGCAGTTCTGAGAGAAAAAGTTTACACCTTTCTCTCGTCTACTCTTCGACGACTTGTTAAATCGATGCTCGTGAATTTTGCTACTTTCGATCTAATCTAAAACGATGTATCCCGTTGTTTTGAGCCGGAATACTATTTTTCGCGCAGTTAGTCTGAGAGAAAACGTTTACACCTTTCTCTCGTCTACTCTTCGAAAACTTGTAAAATCGATGCTCGTGAATCTTGCTAGTTTCGATCTAAAACGATGTATCCCGTTGTTTTGAGCCGGAATACAAATTTTTGCGCAGTTCTGAGAGAAAAAGTTTACACCTTTCTCTCGTTCTCTTCGGCGACTTGTAAAATCAATGCTCGTGAATCTTGCCAGTTTCGATCTAAAGCGATGTATCTCAATTATTTGAGCCGGAATACAAGTTTTCGCGCAGTTCTGAGAGAAAAAGTTTACACCTTTCTCTCGTCTACTCTTCGACGACTTGTTAAAATGATGCTCGTGAATTTTGCTACTTTCGATCTAAAACGATGTATCCCGTTGTTTTGAGCCGGAATACAAGTTTTCGCGCAGTTCTGAGAGAAAAAGTTTACACCTTTCTCACGTCTACTCTTCGACGACTTTTAAAATTGATGCTCGCGAATTTTGCTAGTTTTCGATCTAAAACGATGTATCCCGTTGTTTTGAGCTGGAATACAAGTTTTCGCGCAGTTCTGAGAGAAAAAAGTTTACACCTTTCTCTCGTCTACTCTTCGACGACTTGTAAAATCGATGCTCGTTAATCTTGCTAGTTTCGATCTAAAACGATGTATTTCGTTGTTTTGAGCCGGAATACAAGTTTTCGCGCAGTTCTGAGAGAAAAATTTACACCTTTCTCTCGTCTACTCTGCGACGACTTGTAAAATCGATGCTCGTGAATCTTGCTAGTTTCAATCTAAAACGATGTATCCCGTTGTTTTGGGCCGGAATACAAGTTTTCGCGCAGTTCTGAGAGAAAAGTTTACACCTTTCTCTCGTCTACTCTTCGTCGACTTGTAAAATCGATGCTCGTTAATCTTGCTAGTTTCGATCTAAAACGATGTATCCCGTTGTTTTCAGCCGGATTACAAGTTTTCGCGCAGTTCTGAGAGAAAAAGTTTACACCTTTCTCTCGTCTACTCTTCGACGACTTGTAAAATCGATGCTCTTTAATCGTGCTAGTTTCGATCTAAAACGATGTATCCCGTTGTTTTGGGCCAGAATACAAGTTTTCGCGCAGTTCTGAGAGAAAAATTTACCACCTTTATCTCGTCTACTCTTCGTCGACTTCTAAAATCGATGCTCGTTAATCTTGCTAGTTTCGATCTAAAACGATGTATCCCGTTGTTTTGAGCTGGAATACAAGTTTTTCGCGCAGTTCTGAGAGAAAAAGTTTACACCTTTCTCTCGTCTACTCTTCGACGACTTGTAAAATCGATGCTCGTTAATCGTGCTAGTTTCGATCTAAAACGATGTATCCCGTTGTTTTGGGCCAGAATACAAGTTTTCGCGCAGTTCTGAGAGAAAAAGTTTACACCTATCTCTCGTCTACTCTTCGACGACTTGTAAAATCGATGCTCGTTAATTGTGCTAGTTTCGATCTAAAACAAAGTATTCCGTTGTTTTGAGCCGGAATACAAGTTTTCGCGCAGTTCTGAGAGAAAAAGTTTACACCTTTCTCTCGTATACTCTTCGTCGACTTGTAAAATCGATGCTCGTTAATCTTGCTAGTTTCGATCTAAAACGATGTATCCCGTTGTTTTGAGCTGGAATACAAGTTTTCGCGCAGTTCTGAGAGAAAAAGTTTACACCTTTCTCTCGTCTACTCTTCGACGACTTGTAAAATCGATGCTCGTTAATCTTGCTAGTTTCGATCTAAAACGATGTATTTCGTTGTTTTGAGCCGGAATACAAGTTTTCGCGCAGTTCTGAGAGAAGAATTTACACCTTTCTCTCGTCTACTCTGCGACGACTTGTAAAATCGATGCTCGTGAATCTTGCTAGTTTCGATCTAAAACGATGTATCCCGTTGTTTTTAGCCGGTATACAATTTTTGGCGCAGTTCTGAGAGAAAAAGTTTACACCTTTCTCTCGTCTACTCTTCGACGACTTGTTAAATCGATGCTCGTGAATTTTGCTACTTTCGATCTAAAACGATGTATCCCGTTGTTTTGAGCCGGAATACTATTTTTCGCGCAGTTCTGAGAGGAAACGTTTACACCTTTCTCTCGTCTACTCTTCGAAAACTTGTAAAATCGATGCTCGTGAATCTTGCTAGTTTCGATCTAAAACGATGTATCCCGTTGTTTTGAGCCGGAATACAAATTTTTGCGCAGTTCTGAGAGAAAAAGTTTACACCTTTCTCTCGTTCTCTTCGGCGACTTGTAAAATCAATGCTCGTGAATCTTGCCAGTTTCGATCTAAAGCGATGTATCTCAATTATTTGAGCCGGAATACAAGTTTTCGCGCAGTTCTGAGAGAAAAAAGTTTACACCTTTCTCTCGTCTACTCTTCGACGACTTGTTAAAATGATGCTCGTGAATTTTGCTACTTTCGATCTAAAACGATGTATCCCGTTGTTTTGAGCCGGAATACAAGTTTTCGCGCAGTTCTGAGAGAAAAAGTTTACACCTTTCTCACGTCTACTCTTCGACGACTTTTAAAATTGATGCTCGTTAATCGTGCTAGTTTCGATCTAAAACGATGTATCCCGTTGTTTTGGGCCAGAATACAAGTTTTCGCGCAGTTCTGAGAGAAAAAGTTTACACCTATCTCTCGTCTACTCTTCGACGACTTGTAAAATCGATGCTCGTTAATTGTGCTAGTTTCGATCTAAAACAAAGTATTCCGTTGTTTTGAGCCGGAATACAAGTTTTCGCGCAGTTCTGAGAGAAAAAGTTTACACCTTTCTCTCGTATACTCTTCGTCGACTTGTAAAATCGATGCTCGTTAATCTTGCTAGTTTCGATCTAAAACGATGTATCCCGTTGTTTTGAGCTGGAATACAAGTTTTCGCGCAGTTCTGAGAGAAAAAGTTTACACCTTTGTCTCGTCTACTCTTCGACGACTTGTAAAATCGATGCTCGTTAATCTTGCTAGTTTCGATCTAAAACGATGTATTTCGTTGTTTTGAGCCGGAATACAAGTTTTCGCGCAGTTCTGAGAGAAGAATTTACACCTTTCTCTCGTCTACTCTGCGACGACTTGTAAAATCGATGCTCGTGAATCTTGCTAGTTTCGATCTAAAACGATGTATCCCGTTGTTTTTAGCCGGTATACAATTTTTGGCGCAGTTCTGAGAGAAAAAGTTTACACCTTTCTCTCGTCTACTCTTCGACGACTTGTTAAATCGATGCTCGTGAATTTTGCTACTTTCGATCTAAAAACGATGTATCCCGTTGTTTTTGAGCCGGAATACTATTTTTCGCGCAGTTCTGAGAGAAAACGTTTACACCTTTCTCTCGTCTACTCTTCGAAAACTTGTAAAATCGATGCTCGTGAATCTTGCTAGTTTCGATCTAAAACGATGTATCCCGTTGTTTTGAGCCGGAATACAAATTTTTGCGCAGTTCTGAGAGAAAAAAGTTTACACCTTTCTCTCGTTCTCTTCGGCGACTTGTAAAATCAATGCTCGTGAATCTTGCCAGTTTCGATCTAAAGCGATGTATCTCAATTATTTGAGCCGGAATACAAGTTTTCGCGCAGTTCTGAGAGAAAAAGTTTACACCTTTCTCTCGTCTACTCTTCGACGACTTGTTAAAATGATGCTCGTGAATTTTGCTACTTTCGATCTAAAACGATGTATCCCGTTGTTTTGAGCCGGAATACAAGTTTTCGCGCAGTTCTGAGAGAAAAAGTTTACACCTTTCTCACGTCTACTCTTCGACGACTTTTAAAATTGATGCTCGCGAATTTTGCTAGTTTCGATCTAAAACGATGTATCCCGTTGTTTTGAGCTGGAATACAAGTTTTCGCGCAGTTCTGAGAGAAAAAGTTTACACCTTTCTCTCGTCTACTCTTCGACGACTTGTAAAATCGATGCTCGTTAATCTTGCTAGTTTCGATCTAAAACGATGTATTTCGTTGTTTTGAGCCGGAATACAAGTTTTCGCGCAGTTCTGAGAGAAAAATTTACACCTTTCTCTCGTCTACTCTGCGACGACTTGTAAAATCGATGCTCGTGAATCTTGCTAGTTTCAATCTAAAACGATGTATCCCGTTGTTTTGGGCCGGAATACAAGTTTTCGCGCAGTTCTGAGAGAAAAGTTTACACCTTTCTCTCGTCTACTCTTCGTCGACTTGTAAAAATCGATGCTCGTTAATCTTGCTAGTTTCGATCTAAAACGATGTATCCCGTTGTTTTCAGCCGGATTACAAGTTTTCGCGCAGTTCTGAGAGAAAAAGTTTACACCTTTCTCTCGTCTACTCTTCGACGACTTGTAAAATTGATGCTCGTGAATCTTGATAGTTTCGATCTAAAACGATGTATCCCTTTGTTCTGAGCCGGAATACAAGGTTTCGCGCAGTTCTGAGAGAAAACGTTTACACCTTTCTCTCGTCTACTCTTTGAAAACTTGTAAAATCGATGCTCGTGAATCTTGCTAGTTTCGATCTAAAACGATGTATCCCGTTGTTTTGAGCCGGAATACAAATTTTTGCGCAGTTCTGAGAGAAAAAGTTTACACCTTTCTCTCGTTCTCTTCGGCGACTTGTAAAATCAATGCTCGTGAATCTTGCCAGTTTCGATCTAAAGCGATGTATCTCAATTATTTGAGCCGGAATACAAGTTTTCGCGCAGTTCTGAGAGAAAAAGTTTACACCTTTCTCTCGTCTACTCTTCGACGACTTGTTAAATCGATGCTCGTGAATTTTGCTACTTTCGATCTAAAACGATGTATCCCGTTGTTTTGAGCCGGAATACAAGTTTTCGCGCAGTTCTGAGAGAAAAAGTTTACACCTTTCTCTCGTCTACTCTTCGACGACTTGTAAAATCGATGCTCGTTAATCTTGCTAGTTTCGATCTAAAACGATGTATCCCGTTGTTTTCAGCCGGAATACAAGTTTTCGCGCAGTTCTGAGAGAAAAAGTTTACACCTTTCTCTCGTCTACTCTTCGACGACTTGTAAAATCGATGCTCGTTAATCGTGCTAGTTTCGATCTAAAACGATGTATCCCGTTGTTTTGGGCCAGAATACAAGTTTTCGCGCAGTTCTGAGAGAAAAAGTTTACACCTATCTCTCGTCTACTCTTCGACGACTTGTAAAATCGATGCTCGTTAATTGTGCTAGTTTCGATCTAAAACAAAGTATTCCGTTGTTTTGAGCCGGAATACAAGTTTTCGCGCAGTTCTGAGAGAAAAAGTTTACACCTTTCTCTCGTATACTCTTCGTCGACTTGTAAAATCGATGCTCGTTAATCTTGCTAGTTTCGATCTAAAACGATGTATCCCGTTGTTTTGAGCTGGAATACAAGTTTTCGCGCAGTTCTGAGAGAAAAAGTTTACACCTTTCTCTCGTCTACTCTTCGACGACTTGTAAAATCGATGCTCGGTAATCTTGCTAGTTTCGATCTAAAACGATGTATTTCGTTGTTTTGAGCCGGAATACAAGTTTTCGCGCAGTTCTGAGAGAAGAATTTACACCTTTCTCTCGTCTACTCTGCGACGACTTGTAAAATCGATGCTCGTGAATCTTGCTAGTTTCGATCTAAAACGATGTATCCCGTTGTTTTTAGCCGGTATACAATTTTTGGCGCAGTTCTGAGAGAAAAAGTTTACACCTTTCTCTCGTCTACTCTTCGACGACTTGTTAAATCGATGCTCGTGAATTTTGCTACTTTCGATCTAAAACGATGTATCCCGTTGTTTTGAGCCGGAATACTATTTTTCGCGCAGTTCTGAGAGAAAACGTTTACACCTTTCTCTCGTCTACTCTTCGAAAACTTGTAAAATCGATGCTCGTGAATCTTGCTAGTTTCGATCTAAAACGATGTATCCCGTTGTTTTGAGCCGGAATACAAATTTTTGCGCAGTTCTGAGAGAAAAAGTTTACACCTTTCTCTCGTTCTCTTCGGCGACTTGTAAAATCAATGCTCGTGAATCTTGCCAGTTTCGATCTAAAGCGATGTATCTCAATTATTTGAGCCGGAATACAAGTTTTCGCGCAGTTCTGAGAGAAAAAGTTTACACCTTTCTCTCGTCTACTCTTCGACGACTTGTTAAAATGATGCTCGTGAATTTTGCTACTTTCGATCTAAAACGATGTATCCCGTTGTTTTGAGCCGGAATACAAGTTTTCGCGCAGTTCTGAGAGAAAAAGTTTACACCTTTCTCACGTCTACTCTTCGACGACTTTTAAAATTGATGCTCGCGAATTTTGCTAGTTTCGATCTAAAACGATGTATCCCGTTGTTTTGAGCTGGAATACAAGTTTTCGCGCAGTTCTGAGAGAAAAAGTTTACACCTTTCTCTCGTCTACTCTTCGACGACTTGTAAAATCGATGCTCGTTAATCTTGCTAGTTTCGATCTAAAACGATGTATTTCGTTGTTTTGAGCCGGAATACAAGTTTTCGCGCAGTTCTGAGAGAAAAATTTACACCTTTCTCTCGTCTACTCTGCGACGACTTGTAAAATCGATGCTCGTGAATCTTGCTAGTTTCAATCTAAAACGATGTATCCCGTTGTTTTGGGCCGGAATACAAGTTTTCGCGCAGTTCTGAGAGAAAAGTTTACACCTTTCTCTCGTCTACTCTTCGTCGACTTGTAAAATCGATGCTCGTTAATCTTGCTAGTTTCGATCTAAAACGATGTATCCCGTTGTTTTCAGCCGGATTACAAGTTTTCGCGCAGTTCTGAGAGAAAAAGTTTACACCTTTCTCTCGTCTACTCTTCGACGACTTGTAAAATCGATGCTCTTTAATCGTGCTAGTTTCGATCTAAAACGATGTATCCCGTTGTTTTGGGCCAGAATACAAGTTTTCGCGCAGTTCTGAGAGAAAAAGTTTACACCTATCTCTGGTCTACTCTTCGACGACTTGTAAAATCGATGCTCGTTAATTGTGCTAGTTTCGATCTAAAACAAAGTATTCCGTTGTTTTGAGCCGGAATACAAGTTTTCGCGCAGTTCTGAGAGAAAAAGTTTACACCTTTCTCTCGTATACTCTTCGTCGACTTGTAAAATCGATGCTCGTTAATCTTGCTAGTTTCGATCTAAAACGATGTATCCCGTTGTTTTGAGCCGGAATACAAGTCTTCACGCAGTTCTGAGAGAAAACGTTTACACCTTTCTCTCGTCTACTCTTCGACAACTTGTAAAATCGATGCTCGTGAATCTTGCTAGTTTCAATCTAAAACGATGTATCCTGTTGTTTTGAGCCGGAATACAAATTTTTGCGCAGTTCTGAGAGAAAAAGTTTACACCTTTCTCTCGTTCTCTTCGACGACATGTAAAATCGATGCTCGTGAATTTTGCTAGTTTCGATCTAAAGCGATGTATCTCAATTATTTGAGCCGGAATACAAGTTATCGCGCAGTTCTGAGAGAAAAAGTTTACACCTTTCTCTCGTCTACTCATCGACGACTTGTTAAATCGATGCTCGTGAATTTTGCTACTTTCGATCTAAAACGATGTATCCCGTTGTTTTGAGCCGGAATACTATTTTTCGCGCCGATCTGAGAGAAAAAGTTTACACCTTTCTCTCGTGTACTCTTCGACGACTTGTAAAATTGATGCTCGTGAATCTTGATAGTTTCGATCTAAAACGATGTATCCCTTTGTTCTGAGCCGGAATACAAGGTTTCGCGCAGTTCTGAGAGAAAACGTTTACACCTTTCTCTCGTCTACTCTTCGAAAACTTGTAAAATCGATGCTCGTGAATCTTGCTAGTTTCGATCTAAAACGATGTATCCCGTTGTTTTGAGCCGGAATACAAATTTTTGCGCAGTTCTGAGAGAAAAAGTTTACACCTTTCTCTCGTTCTCTTCGGCGACTTGTAAAATCAATGCTCGTGAATCTTGCCAGTTTTGATCTAAAGCGATGTATCTCAATTATTTGAGCCGGAATACAAGTTTTCGCGCAGTTCTGAGAGAAAAAGTTTACACCTTTCTCTCGTCTACTCTTCGACGACTTGTTAAATCGATGCTCGTGAATTTTGCTACTTTCGATCTAAAACGATGTATCCCGTTGTTTTGAGCCGGAATACAAGTTTTCGCGCAGTTCTGAGAGAAAAAGTTTACACCTTTCTCACGTCTACTCTTCGACGACATTTAAAATTGATGCTCGCGAATTTTGCTAGTTTCGATCTAAAACGATGTATCCCGTTGTTTTGAGCTGGAATACAAGTTTTCGGGCAGTTCTGAGAGAAAAAGTTTACACCTTTCTCTCGTCTACTCTTCGACGACTTGTAAAATCGATGCTCGTTAATCTTGCTAGTTTCGATCTAAAACGATGTATTTCGTTGTTTTGAGCCGGAATACAAGTTTTCGCGCAGTTCTGAGAGAAAAATTTACACCTTTCTCTCGTCTACTCTGCGACGACTTGTAAAATCGATGCTCGTGAATCTTGCTAGTTTCGATCTAAAACGATGTATCCCGTTGTTTTGAGCCGGTATACAATTTTTGGCGCAGTTCTGAGAGAAAAAGTTTACACCTTTCTCTCGTCTACTCTTCGACGACTTGTAAAATCGATGCTCGTGAATTTTGATAGTTTCGCTCTAAAACAATGTATCCCGTTGATTTGAGCCGGAATACGAGTTTTCGCGCAGTTCTGAAAGAAAAAGTTTACACCTTTCTCTCGTCTACTCTTCGACGACTTGTTAAATCGATGCTCGTGAATTTTGCGACTTTCGATCTAAAACGATGTATCCCGTTGTTTTGAGCCGGAATACAATTTTTCGCGCAGTTCTGAGAGAAAAAGTTTACACCTTTCTCTCGTCTACTCTTCGACGACTTGTAAAATCGATGCTCGTGAATCTTAATAGTTTCGATCTAAAACAATGTATTTCGTTGTTTTGAGCCAGAATACAAGTTTTCGCGCAGTTCTGAGAGAAAAATTTACACCTTTCTCTCGTCTACTCTGCGACGACTTGTAAAATCGATGCTCGTGAATCTTGCTAGTTTCGATCTAAAACGATGTATCCCGTTGTTTTGAGCCGGAATACAAGTTTTCGCGCAGTTCTGAGAGAAAAAGTTTACACCTTTCTCTCGTCTACTCTTCGACGACTTGTAAAATCGATGCTCGTGAATCTTGATAGTTTCGCTCTAAATCAATTTATCCCTTTGTTTTGAGCCCGAATACGAGTTTTCGCGCAGTTCTGAGAGAAAACGTTTACACCTTTCTCTCGTCTACTGTTCGACGACTTGTAAAATCGATGCTCGTTAATCGTGCTAGTTTCGATCTAAAACGATGTATTCCGTTGTTTTGAGCCGGAATACAAGTTTTCGCGCAGTTCTGAGAGAAAAAGTTTACACCTTTTTCTCGTCTACTCTTCGACGACTTGTAAAATCGATGCTCGTGAATCTTGCTAGTTTCGATCTAAAACGATGTATCCCGTTGTTTTGAGCCGGAATACAAGTTTTCGCGCAGTTCTGAAAGAAAAAGTTTACACCTTTCTCTCGTCTACTCTTCGACGACTTGTAAAATCGATGCTCGTGAATCTTGATAGTATCGCTCCAAAACGATGTACCCCGTTGATTTGAGCCGGAATACGAGTTTTCGCGCAGTTCTGAGAGAAAAATTTTACACCTTTCTCTCGTCTACTCTTCGACGACTTGTTAAATCGATGCTCGTTAATCTTGCTAGTTTCGATCTAAAACGATGTATTCCGTTGTTTTGAGCCGGAATACAAGTTTTCGCGCAGTTCTGAGAGAAAAATTTACACCTTTCTCTCGTTTACTCTTCGTCGACTTGTAAAATCGATGCTCGGTAATCTTGCTAGTTTCGATCTAAAACGATGTATCCCGTTGTTTTCAGCCGGAATACAAGTTTTCGCGCAGTTCTGAGAGAAAAAGTTTACACCTTTCTCTCGTCTACTCTTCGACGACTTGTAAAATCGATGCTCGTGAATCTTGATAGTTTCGCTCTAAAACAATGTATCCCGTTGTTTTGAGCCGGAATACAAGTTTTCGCGCAGTTCTGAGAGAAAAAGTTTACACCTATCTCTCGTCTACTCTTCGACGACTTGTAAAATCGATGCTCGTTAATTGTGCTAGTTTCGATCTAAAACAAAGTATCCCGTTGTTTTGAGCCGGAATACAAGTTTTCGCGCAGTTCTGAGAGAAAAAGTTTACACCTTTCTCTCGTCTACTCTTCGTCGACTTGTAAAATCGATGCATGTGAATTTTGCTTGTCTTGACCTAAAACGATGTATCCCGTTGATTTGAGCCGCAATATAAGTTTTCGCGCAGTTCTGAGAGAAAAAGTTTACACCTTTCTCTCGTCTACTTTTCGACGACTTGTTAAATCGATGCTCGTGAATTTTGCTACTTTCGATCTAAAACGATGAATCCCGTTGTTTTGAGCCGGAATACAAGTTTTCGCGCAGTTCTGAGAGAATAAGTTTCCACCTTTCTCTCGTCTACTCTTCGACGACTTGTGAAATTGATGCTCGTGAATTTTGCTAGTTTCGATCTAAAATGATGTATCCCGTTGTTTTGAGCCGGAATACAATTTTTTGCGCAGTTCTGAGAGAAAAAGTTTACACCTTTCTCTCGTCTACTCTTCGACGACTTGTAAAATCGATGCTCGTGAATCTTGATAGTTTCGATCTAAAACGATGTATTTCGTTGTTTTGAGCCGGAATACAAGTTTTCGCGCAGTTCTGAGAGAAAAAGTTTACACCTTTGTCTCCTCTACTCTTCGACGACTTGTAAAATCGATGCTCGTGAATCTTGATAGTTTCGCTCTATAACAATGTATCCCTTTGTTTTGAGCCCGAATACGAGTTTTCGCGCAGTTCTGAGAGAAAAAGTTTACACCTTTCTCTCGTCTACTCTTCGACGACTTGCAAAATCGATGCTCGTGAATCTTGATAGTTTCGATCTAAAACAATGTATCCCGTTGTTTTGAGCCGGAATACAAGTTTTCGCGCAGTTCTGAGAGAAAAAGTTTACACCTTTCTCTCGTCTACTCTTCGACGACTTGTAAAATCGATGCTCGTTAATCTTGCTAGTTTCAATCTAAAACGATGTATTCCGTTGTTTTGAGCCGGAATACAAGTTTTCGCGCAGTTCTGAGAGGAAAATTTACACCTTTCTCTCGTTTACTCTTCGTCGACTTATAAAATCGATGCTCGTTAATCTTGCTAGTTTGGATCTAAAACGATGTATCCCGTTGTTTTCAGCCGGAATACAAGTTTTCGCGCAGTTCTGAGAGAAAAACTTTACACCTTTCTCTCGTCTACTCTTCGACGACTTGTAAAATCGACGCTCGTGAATCTTGATAGTTTCGCTCTAAAACAATGTATCCCGTTGTTTTGAGCCGGAATACAAGTTTTCGCGCAGTTCTGAGAGAAAACGTTTACACCTATCTCTCGTCTACTCTTCGACGACTTGTAAAATCGATGCTCGTTAATTGTGCTAGTTTCGATCTAAAACAAAGTATTCCGTAGTTTTGAGCCGGAATACAAGTTTTCGCGCAGTTCTGAGAGAAAAAGTTTACACCTTTCTCTCGTATACTCTTCGTCGACTTGTAAAATCGATGCTCGTTAATCTTGCCAGTTTCGATCTAAAACGATGTATCCCGTTGTTTTGAGCCGGAATACAAGTCTTCACGCAGTTCTGAGAGAAAACGTTTACACCTTTCTCTCGTCTACTCTTCGACGACTTGTAAAATCGATGCTCGTTAATCGTGCTAGTTTCGATCTAAAACGATGTATTCCGTTGTTTTGAGCCGGAATACAAGTTTTCGCGCAGTTCTGAGAGAAAACGTTTACACCTTTCTCACGTCTACTCTTCGACGACATTTAAAATTGATGCTCGCGAATTTTGCTAGTTTCGATCTAAAACGATGTATCCCGTTGTTTTGAGCTGGAATACAAGTTTTCGGGCAGTTCTGAGAGAAAACGTTTACACCTTTCTCTCGTCTACTCTTCGACGACTTGTAAAATCGATGCTCGTTAATCTTGCTAGTTTCGATCTAAAACGATGTATTTCGTTGTTTTGAGCCGGAATACAAGTTTTCGCGCAGTTCTGAGAGAAAAATTTACACCTTTCTCTCGTCTACTCTTCGACGACTTGTAAAATCGATGCTCGTGAATCTTAATAGTTTCGATCTAAAACAATGTATTTCGTTGTTTTGAGCCAGAATACAAGTTTTCGCGCAGTTCTGAGAGAAAAATTTACACCTTTCTCTCGTCTACTCTGCGACGACTTGTAAAATCGATGCTCGTGAATGTTGCTAGTTTCGATCTAAAACGATGTATCCCGTTGTTTTGAGCCGGAATACAAGTTTTCGCGCAGTTCTGAGAGAAAAAGTTTACACCTTTCTCTCGTCTACTCTTCGACGACTTGTAAAATCGATGCTCGTGAATCTTGATAGTTTCGCTCTAAATCAATTTATCCCTTTGTTTTGAGCCCGAATACGAGTTTTCGCGCAGTTCTGAGAGAAAACGTTTACACCTTTCTCTCGTCTACTGTTCGACGACTTGTAAAATCGATGCTCGTTAATCGTGCTAGTTCCGATCTAAAACGATGTATTCCGTTGTTTTGAGCCGGAATACAAGTTTTCGCGCAGTTCTGAGAGAAAAAGTTTACACCTTTTTCTCGTCTACTCTTCGACGACTTGTAAAATCGATGCTCGTGAATCTTGCTAGTTTCGATCTAAAACGATGTATCCCGTTGTTTTGAGCCGGAATACAAGTTTTCGCGCAGTTCTGAAAGAAAAAGTTTACACCTTTCTCTCGTCTACTCTTCGACGACTTGTAAAATCGATGCTCGTGAATCTTGATAGTATCGCTCTAAAACGATGTACCCCGTTGATTTGAGCCGGAATACGAGTTTTCGCGCAGTTCTGAGAGAAAAATTTTACACCTTTCTCTCGTCTACTCTTCGACGACTTGTTAAATCGATGCTCGTTAATCTTGCTAGTTTCGATCTAAAACGATGTATTCCGTTGTTTTGAGCCGGAATACAAGTTTTCGCGCAGTTCTGAGAGAAAAATTTACACCTTTCTCTCGTTTACTCTTCGTCGACTTGTAAAATCGATGCTCGGTAATCTTGCTAGTTTCGATCTAAAACGATGTATCCCGTTGTTTTCAGCCGGAATACAAGTTTTCGCGCAGTTCTGAGAGAAAAAGTTTACACCTTTCTCTCGTCTACTCTTCGACGACTTGTAAAATCGATGCTCGTGAATCTTGATAGTTTCGCTCTAAAACAATGTATCCCGTTGTTTTGAGCCGGAATACAAGTTTTCGCGCAGTTCTGAGAGAAAAAGTTTACACCTATCTCTCGTCTACTCTTCGACGACTTGTAAAATCGATGCTCGTTAATTGTGCTAGTTTCGATCTAAAACAAAGTATCCCGTTGTTTTGAGCCGGAATACAAGTTTTCGCGCAGTTCTGAGAGAAAAAGTTTACACCTTTCTCTCGTCTACTCTTCGTCGACTTGTAAAATCGATGCATGTGAATTTTGCTTGTCTTGACCTAAAACGATGTATCCCGTTGTTTTGAGCCGCAATATAAGTTTTCGCGCAGTTCTGAGAGAAAAAGTTTACACCTTTCTCTCGTCTACTTTTCGACGACTTGTTAAATCGATGCTCGTGAATTTTGCTACTTTCGATCTAAAACGATGAATCCCGTTGTTTTGAGCCGGAATACAAGTTTTCGCGCAGTTCTGAGAGAATAAGTTTCCACCTTTCTCTCGTCTACTCTTCGACGACTTGTGAAATTGATGCTCGTGAATTTTGCTAGTTTCGATCTAAAATGATGTATCCCGTTGTTTTGAGCCGGAATACAATTTTTTGCGCAGTTCTGAGAGAAAAAGTTTACACCTTTCTCTCGTCTACTCTTCGACGACTTGTAAAATCGATGCTCGTGAATCTTGATAGTTTCGATCTAAAACGATGTATTTCGTTGTTTTGAGCCGGAATACAAGTTTTCGCGCAGTTCTGAGAGAAAAAGTTTACACCTTTGTCTCCTCTACTCTTCGACGACTTGTAAAATCGATGCTCGTGAATCTTGATAGTTTCGCTCTATAACAATGTATCCCTTTGTTTTGAGCCCGAATACGAGTTTTCGCGCAGTTCTGAGAGAAAAAGTTTACACCTTTCTCTCGTCTACTCTTCGACGACTTGCAAAATCGATGCTCGTGAATCTTGATAGTTTCGATCTAAAACAATGTATCCCGTTGTTTTGAGCCGGAATACAAGTTTTCGCGCAGTTCTGAGAGAAAAAGTTTACACCTTTCTCTCGTCTACTCTTCGACGACTTGTAAAATCGATGCTCGTTAATCTTGATAGTTTCAATCTAAAACGATGTATTCCGTTGTTTTGAGCCGGAATACAAGTTTTCGCGCAGTTCTGAGAGGAAAATTTACACCTTTCTCTCGTTTACTCTTCGTCGACTTATAAAATCGATGCTCGTTAATCTTGCTAGTTTGGATCTAAAACGATGTATCCCGTTGTTTTCAGCCGGAATACAAGTTTTCGCGCAGTTCTGAGAGAAAAACTTTACACCTTTCTCTCGTCTACTCTTCGACGACTTGTAAAATCGACGCTCGTGAATCTTGATAGTTTCGCTCTAAAACAATGTATCCCGTTGTTTTGAGCCGGAATACAAGTTTTCGCGCAGTTCTGAGAGAAAACGTTTACACCTATCTCTCGTCTACTCTTCGACGACTTGTAAAATCGATGCTCGTTAATTGTGCTAGTTTCGATCTAAAACAAAGTATTCCGTAGTTTTGAGCCGGAATACAAGTTTTCGCGCAGTTCTGAGAGAAAAAGTTTACACCTTTCTCTCGTATACTCTTCGTCGACTTGTAAAATCGATGCTCGTTAATCTTGCCAGTTTCGATCTAAAACGATGTATCCCGTTGTTTTGAGCCGGAATACAAGTCTTCACGCAGTTCTGAGAGAAAACGTTTACACCTTTCTCTCGTCTACTCTTCGACGACTTGTAAAATCGATGCTCGTTAATCGTGCTAGTTTCGATCTAAAACGATGTATTCCGTTGTTTTGAGCCGGAATACAAGTTTTCGCGCAGTTCTGAGAGAAAAAGTTTACACCTTTTTCTCGTCTACTCTTCGACGACTTGTAAAATCGATGCTCGTGAATCTTGCTAGTTTCGATCTAAAACGATGTATCCCGTTGTTTTGAGCCGGAATACAAGTTTTCGCGCAGTTCTGAAAGAAAAAGTTTACACCTTTCTCTCGTCTACTCTTCGACGACTTGTTAAATCGATGCTCGTGAATTTTGCGACTTTCGATCTAAAACGATGTATCCCGTTGTTTTGAGCCGGAATACAATTTTTCGCGCAGTTCTGAGAGAAAAAGTTTACACCTTTCTCTCGTCTACTCTTCGACGACTTGTAAAATCGATGCTCGTGAATCTTAATAGTTTCGATCTAAAACAATGTATTTCGTTGTTTTGAGCCAGAATACAAGTTTTCGCGCAGTTCTGAGAGAAAAATTTACACCTTTCTCTCGTCTACTCTGCGACGACTTGTAAAATCGATGCTCGTGAATCTTGCTAGTTTCGATCTAAAACGATGTATCCCGTTGTTTTGAGCCGGAATACAAGTTTTCGCGCAGTTCTGAGAGAAAAAGTTTACACCTTTCTCTCGTCTACTCTTCGACGACTTGTAAAATCGATGCTCGTGAATCTTGATAGTTTCGCTCTAAAACAATGTATCCCTTTGTTTTGAGCCCGAATACGAGTTTTCGCGCAGTTCTGAGAGAAAACGTTTACACCTTTCTCTCGTCTACTCTTCGACGACTTGTAAAATCGATGCTCGTTAATCGTGCTAGTTTCTATCTAAAACGATGTATTCCGTTGTTTTGAGCCGGAATACAAGTCTTCACGCAGTTCTGAGAGAAAACGTTTACACCTTTCTCTCGTCTACTCTTCGACGACTTGTAAAATCGATGCTCGTTAATCGTGCTAGTTTCGATCTAAAACGATGTATTCCGTTGTTTTGAGCCGGAATACAAGTTTTCGCGCAGTTCTGAGAGAAAAAGTTTACACCTTTTTCTCGTCTACTCTTCGACGACTTGTTAAATCGATGCTCGTTAATCTTGCTAGTTTCGATCTAAAACGATGTATTTCGTTGTTTTGAGCCGGAATACAAGTTTTCGCGCAGTTCTGAGAGAAAAAGTTTACACCTTTGTCTCCTCTACTCTTCGACGACTTGTAAAATCGATGCTCGTGAATCTTGATAGTTTCGATCTATAACAATGTATCCCTTTGTTTTGAGCCCGAATACGAGTTTTCGCGCAGTTCTGAGAGAAAACGTTTACACCTTTCTCTCGTCTACTCTTCGACGACTTGTAAAATCGAAGCTCGTGAATCTTGATAGTTTCGCTCTAAAACAATGTATCCCGTTATTTTGAGCCCGAATACGAGTTTTCGCGCAATTCTGAGAGAAAAAGTTTACACCTTTCTCTCGTCTACTCTTCGACGACTTGCAAAATCGATGCTCGTGAATCTTGATAGTTTCGATCTAAAACAATGTATCCCGTTGTTTTGAGCCAGAATACAAGTTTTCGCGCAGCTCTGAGAGAAAAAGTTTACACCTTTCTCTCGTCTACTCTTCGACGACTTGTAAAATCGATGCTCGTGAATCTTGATAGTTTCGCTCTAAAACAATGTATCCCTTTGTTTTGAGCCCGAATACGAGTTTTCGCGCAGTTCTGAGAGAAAACGTTTACACCTTTCTCTCGTCTACTCTTCGACGACTTGTAAAATCGATGCTCGTTAATCGTGCTAGTTTCGATCTAAAACGATGTATTCCGTTGTTTTGAGCCGGAATACAAGTTTTCGCGCAGTTCTGAGAGAAAAAGTTTACACCTTTTTCTCGTCTACTCTTCGACGACTTGTAAAATCGATGCTCGTGAATCTTGCTAGTTTCGATCTAAAACGATGTATCCCGTTGTTTTGAGCCAGAATACAAGTTTTCGCGCAGTTCTGAAAGAAAAAGTTTACACCTTTCTCTCGTCTACTCTTCGACGACTTGTAAAATCGATGCTCGTGAATCTTGATAGTATCGCTCTAAAACGATGTACCCCGTTGATTTGAGCCGGAATACGAGTTTTCGCGCAGTTCTGAGAGAAAAATTTTACACCTTTCTCTCGTCTACTCTTCGACGACTTGTTAAATCGATGCTCGTTAATCTTGCTAGTTTCGATCTAAAACGATGTATTCCGTTGTTTTGAGCCGGAATACAAGTTTTCGCGCAGTTCTGAGAGAAAAATTTACACCTTTCTCTCGTTTACTCTTCGTCGACTTGTAAAATCGATGCTCGGTAATCTTGCTAGTTTCGATCTAAAACGATGTATCCCGTTGTTTTCAGCCGGAATACAAGTTTTCACGCAGTTCTGAGAGAAAAAGTTTACACCTTTCTCTCGTCTACTCTTCGACGACTTGTAAAATCGATGCTCGTGAATCTTGATAGTTTCGCTCTAAAACAATGTATCCCGTTGTTTTGAGCCGGAATACAAGTTTTCGCGCAGTTCTGAGAGAAAAAGTTTACACCTATCTCTCGTCTACTCTTCGACGACTTGTAAAATCGATGCTCGTTAATTGTGCTAGTTTCGATCTAAAACAAAGTATCCCGTTGTTTTGAGCCGGAATACAAGTTTTCGCGCAGTTCTGAGAGAAAAAGTTTACACCTTTCTCTCGTCTACTCTTCGTCGACTTGTAAAATCGATGCATGTGAATTTTGCTTGTCTTGACCTAAAACGATGTATCCCGTTGTTTTGAGCCGCAATATAAGTTTTCGCGCAGTTCTGAGAGAAAAAGTTTACACCTTTCTCTCGTCTACTTTTCGACGACTTGTTAAATCGATGCTCGTGAATTTTGCTACTTTCGATCTAAAACGATGAATCCCGTTGTTTTGAGCCGGAATACAAGTTTTCGCGCAGTTCTGAGAGAATAAGTTTCCACCTTTCTCTCGTCTACTCTTCGACGACTTGTGAAATTGATGCTCGTGAATTTTGCTAGTTTCGATCTAAAATGATGTATCCCGTTGTTTTGAGCCGGAATACAATTTTTTGCGCAGTTCTGAGAGAAAAAGTTTACACCTTTCTCTCGTCTACTCTTCGACGACTTGTAAAATCGATGCTCGTGAATCTTGATAGTTTCGATCTAAAACGATGTATTTCGTTGTTTTGAGCCGGAATACAAGTTTTCGCGCAGTTCTGAGAGAAAAAGTTTACACCTTTGTCTCCTCTACTCTTCGACGACTTGTAAAATCGATGCTCGTGAATCTTGATAGTTTCGATCTATAACAATGTATCCCTTTGTTTTGAGCCCGAATACGAGTTTTCGCGCAGTTCTGAGAGAAAAAGTTTACACCTTTCTCTCGTCTACTCTTCGACGACTTGTAAAATCGATGCTCGTGAATCTTGATAGTTTCGCTCTAAAACAATGTATCCCGTTATTTTGAGCCCGAATACGAGTTTTCGCGCAATTATGAGAGAAAAAGTTTACACCTTTCTCTCGTCTACTCTTCGACGACTTGCAAAATCGATGCTCGTGAATCGTGATGCTCCGTTGTTTTGAGCCGGAATACAAGTTTTCGCGCAGTTCTGAGAGAAAAATTTACACCTTTCTCTCGTTTACTCTTCGTCGACTTATAAAATCGATGCTCGTTAATCTTGCTAGTTTGGATCTAAAACGATGTATCCCGTTGTTTTCAGCCGGAATACAAGTTTTCGCGCAGTTCTGAGAGAAAAACTTTACACCTTTCTCTCGTCTACTCTTCGACGACCTGTAAAATCGACGCTCGTGAATCTTGATAGTTTCGCTCTAAAACAATGTATCCCGTTGTTTTGAGCCGGAATACAAGTTTTCGCGCAGTTCTGAGAGAAAACGTTTACACCTATCTCTCGTCTACTCTTCGACGACTTGTAAAATCGATGCTCGTTAATTGTGCTAGTTTCGATCTAAAACAAAGTATTCCGTAGTTTTGAGCCGGAATACAAGTTTTCGCGCAGTTCTGAGAGAAAAAGTTTACACCTTTCTCTCGTATACTCTTCGTCGACTTGTAAAATCGATGCTCGTTAACCTTGCCAGTTTCGATCTAAAACGATGTATCCCGTTGTTTTGAGCCGGAATACAAGTCTTCACGCAGTTCTGAGAGAAAACGTTTACACCTTTCTCTCGTCTACTCTTCGACAACTTGTAAAATCGATGCTCGTGAATCTTGCTAGTTTCAATCTAAAACGATGTATCCCGTTGTTTTGAGCCGGAATACAAATTTTTGCGCAGTTCTGAGAGAAAAAGTTTACACCTTTCTCTCGTTCTCTTCGACGACATGTAAAATCGATGCTCGTGAATTTTGCTAGTTTCGATCTAAAGCGATGTATCTCAATTATTTGAGCCGGAATACAAGTTATCGCGCAGTTCTGAGAGAAAAAGTTTACACCTTTCTCTCGTCTACTCATCGACGACTTGTTAAATCGATGCTCGTGAATTTTGCTACTTTCGATTTAAAACGATGTGTCCCGTTGTTTTGAGCCGGAATACTATTTTTCGCGCAGATCTGAGAGAAAAAGTTTACACCTTTCTCTCGTGTACTCTTCGACGACTTGTAAAATTGATGCTCGTGAATCTTGATAGTTTCGATCTAAAACGATGTATCCCGTTGTTTTGAGCCGGAATACAAGTTTTCGCGCAGTTCTGAGAGAAAAAGTTTACACCTTTCTCTCGTCTACTCTTCGACGACTTGTAAAATCGATGCTCGTTAATCTTGCTAGTTTCAATCTAAAACGATGTATTCCGTTGTTTTGAGCCGGAATACAAGCTTTCGCGCAGTTCTGAGAGAAAAATTTACACCTTTCTCTCGTTTACTCTTCGTCGACTTATAAAATCGATGCTCGTTAATCTTGCTAGTTTGGATCTAAAACGATGTATCCCGTTGTTTTCAGCCGGAATACAAGTTTTCGCGCAGTTCTGAGAGAAAAACTTTACACCTTTCTCTCGTCTACTCTTCGACGACTTGTAAAATCGACGCTCGTGAATCTTGATAGTTTCGCTCTAAAACAATGTATCCCGTTGTTTTGAGCCGGAATACAAGTTTTCGCGCAGTTCTGAGAGAAAACGTTTACACCTATCTCTCGTCTACTCTTCGACGACTTGTAAAATCGATGCTCGTTAATTGTGCTAGTTTCGATCTAAAACAAAGTATTCCGTAGTTTTGAGCCGGAATACAAGTTTTCGCGCAGTTCTGAGAGAAAAAGTTTACACCTTTCTCTCGTATACTCTTCGTCGACTTGTAAAATCGATGCTCGTTAATCTTGCCAGTTTCGATCTAAAACGATGTATCCCGTTGTTTTGAGCCGGAATACAAGTCTTCACGCAGTTCTGAGAGAAAACGTTTACACCTTTCTCTCGTCTACTCTTCGACAACTTGTAAAATCGATGCTCGTGAATCTTGCTAGTTTCAATCTAAAACGATGAATCCCGTTGTTTTGAGCCGGAATACAAATTTTTGCGCAGTTCTGAGAGAAAAAGTTTACACCTTTCTCTCGTTCTCTTCGACGACATGTAAAATCGATGCTCGTGAATTTTGCTAGTTTCGATCTAAAGCGATGTATCTCAATTATTTGAGCCGGAATACAAGTTATCGCGCAGTTCTGAGAGAAAAAGTTTACACCTTTCTCTCGTCTACTCATCGACGACTTGTTAAATCGATGCTCGTGAATTTTGCTACTTTCGATTTAAAACGATGTGTCCCGTTGTTTTGAGCCGGAATACTATTTTTCGCGCAGATCTGAGAGAAAACGTTTAGACCTTTCTCTCGTGTACTCTTCGACGACTTGTAAAATTGATGCTCGTGAATCTTGATAGTTTCGATCTAAAACGATGTATCCCTTTGTTCTGAGCCGGAATACAAGGTTTCGCGCAGTTCTGAGAGAAAACGTTTACACCTTTCTCTCGTCTACTCTTCGAAAACTTGTAAAATCGATGCTCGTGAATCTTGCTAGTTTCGATCTAAAACGATGTATCCCGCTGTTTTGAGCCGCAATACAAATTTTTGCGCAGTTCTGAGAGAAAAAGTTTACACCTTTCTCTCGTTCTCTTCGGCGACTTGTAAAATCAATGCTCGTGAATCTTGCCAGTTTCGATCTAAAGCGATGTATCTCAATTATTTGAGCCGGAATACAAGTTTTCGCGCAGTTCTGAGAGAAAAAGTTTACACCTTTCTCTCGTCTACTCTTCGACGACTTGTTAAATCGATGCTCGTGAATTTTGCTACTTTCGATCTAAAACGATGATTCCCGTTGTTTTGAGCCGGAATACAAGTTTTCGCGCAGTTCTGAGAGAAAAAGTTTACACCTTTCTCACGTCTACTCTTCGACGACTTTTAAAATTGATGCTCGCGAATTTTGCTAGTTTCGATCTAAAACGATGTATCCCGTTGTTTTGAGCTGG
The DNA here is from genome assembly GCF_052857255.1 of Amblyomma americanum. Classification (NCBI taxonomy): domain Eukaryota; kingdom Metazoa; phylum Arthropoda; class Arachnida; order Ixodida; family Ixodidae; genus Amblyomma; species Amblyomma americanum. The sequence continues at coordinate 111,627 of NW_027526576.1, read as the reverse complement.
AATACAAGTTTTCGCGCAGTTCTGAGAGAAAAAGTTTACACCTTTCTCTCGTCTACTCTTCGACGACTTGTAAAATCGATGCTCGTTAATCTTGCTAGTTTCGATCTAAAACGATGTATATCGTTGTTTTGAGCCGGAATACAAGTTTTCGCGCAGTTCTGAGAGAAAAATTTACACCTTTCTCTCGTCTACTCTGCGACGACTTGTAAAATCGATGCTCGTGAATCTTGCTAGTTTCGATCTAAAACGATGTATCCCGTTGTTTTGAGCCGGTATACAATTTTTGGCGCAGTTCTGAGAGAAAAAGTTTACACCTTTCTCTCGTCTACTCTTCGACGACTTGTAAAATCGATGCTCGTGAATTTTAATAGTTTCGCTCTAAAACAATGTACCCCGTTGATTTGAGCCGGAATACGAGTTTTCGCGCAGTTCTGAAAGAAAAAGCTTACACCTTTCTCTCGTCTACTCTTCGACGACTTGTTAAATCGATGCTCGTGAATTTTGCGACTTTCGATCTAAAACGATGTATCCCGTTGTTTTGAGCCGGTATACAATTTTTGGCGCAGTTCTGAGAGAAAAAGTTTACACCTTTCTCTCGTCTACTCTTCGACGACTTGTAAAATCGATGCTCGTGAATTTTGATAGTTTCGCTCTAAAACAATGTACCCCGTTGATTTGAGCCGGAATACGAGTTTTCGCGCAGTTCTGAGAGAAAAAGTTTACACCTTTCTCTCGTCTACTCTTCGACGACTTATAAAATCGATGCTCGTGAATCTTAATAGTTTCAATCTAAAACAATGTATTTCGTTGTTTTGAGCCAGAATACAAGTTTTCGCGCAGTTCTGAGAGAAAAATTTACACCTTTCTCTCGTCTACTCTGCGACGACTTGTAAAATCGATGCTCGTGAATCTTGCTAGTTTCGATCTAAAACGATGTATCCCGTTGTTTTGACTTGGAATACAAGTTTTCGCGCCGTTCTGAGAGAAAAAGTTTACACCTTTCTCTCGTCTACTCTTCGACGACTTGTAAAATCGATGCTCGTGAATCTTGATAGTTTCGCTCTAAAACAATGTATCCCTTTGTTTTGAGCCCGAATACGAGTTTTCGCGCAGTTCTGAGAGAAAAAGTTTACACCTTTCTCTCGTCTACTCTTCGACGACTTGTAAAATCGATGCTCGTTAATCGTGCTAGTTTCGATCTAAAACGATGTATTCCGTTGTTTTGAGCCGGAATACAAGTTTTCGCGCAGTTCTGAGAGAAAAAGTTTACACCTTTTTCTCGTCTACTCTTCGACGACTTGTAAAATCGATGCTCGTGAATCTTGATAGTATCGCTCTAAAACGATGTACCCCGTTCATTTGAGCCGGAATACGAGTTTTCGCGCAGTTCTGAGAGAAAAATTTTACACCTTTCTCTCGTCTACTCTTCGACGACTTGTTAAATCGATGCTCGTGAATTTTGCGACTTTCGATCTAAAACGATGTATCCCGTTGTTTTGAGCCGGAATACAATTTCTCGCGCAGTTCTGAGAGAAAACGTTTACACCTTTCTCTCGTCTACTCTTCGACGACTTGTAAAATCGATGCTCGTGAATCTTGATAGTTTCGATCTAAAACAATGTATTTCGTTGTTTTGAGCCAGAATACAAGTTTTCGCGCAGTTCTGAGAGAAAAATTTACACCTTTCTCTCGTCTACTCTGCGACGACTTGTCAAATCGATGCTCGTGAATCTTGCTAGTTTCGATCTAAAACGATGTATCCCGTTGTTTTGAGCCGGAATACAAGTTTTCGCGCAGTTCTGAGAGAAAAAGTTTACACCTTTCTCTCGTCTACTCTTCGACGACTTGTAAAATCGATGCTCGTGAATCTTGATAGTTTCGCTCTAAAACAATGTATCCCTTTGTTTTGAGCCCGAATACGAGTTTTCGCGCAGTTCTGAGAGAAAAAGTTTACACCTTTCTCTCATCTACTCTTCGACGACTTGTAAAATCGATGCTCGTTATTCGTGCTAGTTTCGATCTAAAACGATGTATCCCGTTGTTTTGAGCCGGAAAACAAATTTTTGCGCAGTTCTGAGAGAAAAAGTTTACACCTTTCTCTCGTTCTCTTCGGCGACTTGTAAAATCAATGCTCGTGAATCTTGCCAGTTTCGATCTAAAGCGATGTATCTCAATTATTTGAGCCGGAATACAAGTTTTCGCGCAGTTCTGAGAGAAAAAGTTTACACCTTTCTCTCGTCTACTCTTCGACGACTTGTTAAATCGATGCTCGTGAATTTTGCTACTTTCGATCTAAAACGATGTATCCCGTTGTTTTGAGCCGGAATACAAGTTTTCGCGCAGTTCTGAGAGAAAAAGTTTACACCTTTCTCACGTCTACTCTTCGACGACTTTTAAAATTGATGCTCGCGAATTTTGCTAGTTTCGATCTAAAACGATGTATCCCGTTGTTTTGAGCTGGAATACAAGTTTTCGCGCAGCTCTGAGAGAAAAAGTTTACACCTTTCTCTCGTCTACTCTTCGACGACTTGTAAAATCGATGCTCGTTAATCTTGCTAGTTTCGATCTAAAACGATGTATTTCGTTGTTTTGAGCCGGAATACAAGTTTTCGCGCAGTTCTGAGAGAAACATTTACACCTTTCTCTCGTCTACTCTGCGACGACTTGTAAAATCGATGCTCGTGAATCTTGCTAGTTTCGATCTAAAACGATGTATCCCGTTGTTTTGAGCCGGTATACAATTTTTGGCGCAGTTCTGAGAGAAAAAGTTTACACCTTTCTCTCGTCTACTCTTCGACGACTTGTAAAATCGATGCTCGTGAATCTTAATAGTTTCAATCTAAAACAACGTATTTCGTTGTTTTGAGCCAGAATACAAGTTTTCGCGCAGTTCTGAGAGAAAAATTTACACCTTTCTCTCGTCTACTCTGCGACGACATGTAAAATCGATGCTCGTGAATCTTGCTAGTTTCGATCTAAAACGATGTATCCCGTTGTTTTGAGCCGGAATACAAGTTTTCGCGCCGTTCTGAGAGAAAAAGTTTACACCTTTCTCTCGTCTACTCTTCGACGACTTGTAAAATCGATGCTCGTGAATCTTGATAGTTTCGCTCTAAAACAATGTATCCCTTTGTTTTGAGCCCGAATACGAGTTTTCGCGCAGTTCTGAGAGAAAAAGTTTACACCTTTCTCTCGTCTACTCTTCGACGACTTGTAAAATCGATGCTCGTTAATCGTGCTAGTTTCGATCTAAAACGATGTATTCCGTTGTTTTGAGCCGGAATACAAGTTTTCGCGCAGTTCTGAGAGAAAAAGTTTACACCTTTTTCTCGTCTACTCTTCGACGACTTGTAAAATCGATGCTCGTGAATCTTGCTAGTTTCGATCTAAAACGATGTATCCCGTTGTTTTGAGCCGGATAACAAGTTTTCGCGCAGTTCTGAAAGAAAAAGTTTACACCTTTCTCTCGTCTACTCTTCGACGACTTGTAAAATCGATGCTCGTGAATCTTGATAGTATCGCTCTAAAACGATGTACCCCGTTCATTTGAGCCGGAATACGAGTTTTCGCGCAGTTCTGAGAGAAAAATTTTACACCTTTCTCTCGTCTACTCTTCGACGACTTGTTAAATCGATGCTCGTGAATTTTGCGACTTTCGATCTAAAACGATGTATCCCGTTGTTTTGAGCCGGAATACAATTTCTCGCGCAGTTCTGAGAGAAAAATTTACACCTTTCTCTCGTCTACTCTGCGACGACTTGTCAAATCGATGCTCGTGAATCTTGCTAGTTTCGATCTAAAACGATGTATCCCGTTGTTTTGAGCCGGAATACAAGTTTTCGCGCAGTTCTGAGAGAAAAAGTTTACACCTTTCTCTCGTCTACTCTTCGACGACTTGTAAAATCGATGCTCGTGAATCTTGATAGTATCGCTCTAAAACGATGTACCCCGTTCATTTGAGCCGGAATACGAGTTTTCGCGCAGTTCTGAGAGAAAAATTTTACACCTTTCTCTCGTCTACTCTTCGACGACTTGTTAAATCGATGCTCGTGAATTTTGCGACTTTCGATCTAAAACGATGTATCCCGTTGTTTTGAGCCGGAATACAATTTCTCGCGCAGTTCTGAGAGAAAAAGTTTACACCTTTCTCTCGTCTACTCTTCAACGACTTGTAAAATCGATGCTCGTGAATCTTGATAGTTTCGATCTAAAACAATGTATTTCGTTGTTTTGAGCCAGAATACAAGTTTTCGCGCAGTTCTGAGAGAAAAATTTACACCTTTCTCTCGTCTACTCTGCGACGACTTGTCAAATCGATGCTCGTGAATCGTGCTAGTTTCGATCTAAAACGATGTATCCCGTTGTTTTGAGCCGGAATACAAGTTTTCGCGCAGTTCTGAGAGAAAAAGTTTACACCTTTCTCTCGTCTACTCTTCGACGACTTGTAAAATCGATGCTCGTGAATCTTGATAGTTTCGCTCTAAAACAATGTATCCCTTTGTTTTGAGCCCGAATACGAGTTTTCGCGCAGTTCTGAGAGAAAAAGTTTACACCTTTCTCTCATCTACTCTTCGACGACTTGTAAAATCGATGCTCGTTATTCGTGCTAGTTTCGATCTAAAACGATGTATCCCGTTGTTTTGAGCCGGAAAACAAGTTTTCGCGCAGTTCTGAGAGAAAAAGTTTACACCTTTTTCTCGTCTACTCTTCGACGACTTGTAAAATCGATGCTCGTGAATCTTGCTAGTTTCGATCTAAAACGATGTATCCCGTTGTTTTGAGCCGGAATACAAGTTTTCGCGCAGTTCTGAAAGAAAAAGTTTACACCTTTCTCTCGTCTACTCTTCGACGACTTGTAAAATCGATGCTCGTGAATCTTGATAGTATCGCTCTAAAACGATGTATCCCGTTGTTTTGAGCCGGAATACATGTGTTCGCGCAGTTCTGAGAGAAAAAGTTTACACCTTTCTCTCGTCTACTCTTCGACGACTTGCAAAATCGATGCTCGTGAATCTTGATAGTTTCGATCTAAAACAATGTATCCCTTTGTTTTGAGCCCGAATACGAGTTTTCGCGCAGTTCTGAGAGAAAAAGTTTACACCTTTCTCTCGTCTACTCTTCGACGACTTGTAAAATCGATGCTCGTTAATCGTGCTAGTTTCGATCTAAAACGATGTATTCCGTTGTTTTGAGCCGGAATACAAGTTTTCGCGCAGTTCTGAGAGAAAAAGTTTACACCTTTTTCTCGTCTACTCTTCGATGACTTGTAAAATCGATGCTCGTGAATCTTGCTAGTTTCGATCTAAAACGATGTATCCCGTTGTTTTGAGCCGGAATACAAGTTTTCGCGCAGTTCTGAAAGAAAAAGTTTACACCTTTCTCTCGTCTACTCTTCGACGACTTGTAAAATCGATGCTCGTGAATCTTGATAGTATCGCTCTAAAACGATGTACCCCGTTCATTTGAGCCGGAATACGAGTTTTCGCGCAGTTCTGAGAGAAAAATTTTACACCTTTCTCTCGTCTACTCTTCGACGACTTGTTAAATCGATGCTCGTGAATTTTGCGACTTTCGATCTAAAACGATGTATCCCGTTGTTTTGAGCCGGAATACAATTTCTCGCGCAGTTCTGAGAGAAAAAGTTTACACCTTTCTCTCGTCTACTCTTCAACGACTTGTAAAATCGATGCTCGTGAATCTTGATAGTTTCGATCTAAAACAATGTATTTCGTTGTTTTGAGCCAGAATACAAGTTTTCGCGCAGTTCTGAGAGAAAAATTTACACCTTTCTCTCGTCTACTCTGCGACGACTTGTCAAATCGATGCTCGTGAATCGTGCTAGTTTCGATCTAAAACGATGTATCCCGTTGTTTTGAGCCGGAATACAAGTTTTCGCGCAGTTCTGAGAGAAAAAGTTTACACCTTTCTCTCGTCTACTCTTCGACGACTTGTAAAATCGATGCTCGTGAATCTTGATAGTTTCGCTCTAAAACAATGTATCCCTTTGTTTTGAGCCCGAATACGAGTTTTCGCGCAGTTCTGAGAGAAAAAGTTTACACCTTTCTCTCATCTACTCTTCGACGACTTGTAAAATCGATGCTCGTTATTCGTGCTAGTTTCGATCTAAAACGATGTATCCCGTTGTTTTGAGCCGGAAAACAAATTTTTGCGCAGTTCTGAGAGAAAAAGTTTACACCTTTCTCTCGTTCTCTTCGGCGACTTGTAAAATCAATGCTCGTGAATCTTGCCAGTTTCGATCTAAAGCGATGTATCTCAATTATTTGAGCCGGAATACAAGTTTTCGCGCAGTTCTGAGAGAAAAAGTTTACACCTTTCTCTCGTCTACTCTTCGACGACTTGTTAAATCGATGCTCGTGAATTTTGCTACTTTCGATCTAAAACGATGTATCCCGTTGTTTTGAGCCGGAATACAAGTTTTCGCGCAGTTCTGAGAGAAAAAGTTTACACCTTTCTCACGTCTACTCTTCGACGACTTTTAAAATTGATGCTCGCGAATTTTGCTAGTTTCGATCTAAAACGATGTATCCCGTTGTTTTGAGCTGGAATACAAGTTTTCGCGCAGTTCTGAGAGAAAAAGTTTACACCTTTCTCTCGTCTACTCTTCGACGACTTGTAAAATCGATGCTCGTTAATCTTGCTAGTTTCGATCTAAAACGATGTATTTCGTTGTTTTGAGCCGGAATACAAGTTTTCGCGCAGTTCTGAGAGAAAAATTTACACCTTTCTCTCGTCTACTCTGCGACGACTTGTAAAATCGATGCTCGTGAATCTTGCTAGTTTCGATCTAAAACGATGTATCCCGTTGTTTTGAGCCGGTATACAATTTTTGGCGCAGTTCTGAGAGAAAAAGTTTACACCTTTCTCTCGTCTACTCTTCGACGACTTGTAAAATCGATGCTCATGAATTTTGATAGTTTCGCTCTAAAACAATGTACCCCGTTGATTTGAGCCGGAATACGAGTTTTCGCGCAGTTCTGAAAGAAAAAGTTTACACCTTTCTCTCGTCTACTCTTCGACGACTTGTTAAATCGATGCTCGTGAATTTTGCGACTTTCGATCTAAAACGATGTATCCCGTTGTTTTGAGCCGGAATACAAGTTTTCGCGCCGTTCTGAGAGAAAAAGTTTACACCTTTCTCTCGTCTACTCTTCGACGACTTGTAAAATCGATGCTCGTGAATCTTGATAGTTTCGCTCTAAAACAATGTATCCCTTTGTTTTGAGCCCGAATACGAGTTTTCGCGCAGTTCTGAGAGAAAAAGTTTACACCTTTCTCTCGTCTACTCTTCGACGACTTGTAAAATCGATGCTCGTTAATCGTGCTAGTTTCGATCTAAAACGATGTATTCCGTTGTTTTGAGCCGGAATACAAGTTTTCGCGCAGTTCTGAGAGAAAAAGTTTACACCTTTTTCTCGTCTACTCTTCGACGACTTGTAAAATCGATGCTCGTGAATCTTGCTAGTTTCGATCTAAAACGATGTATCCCGTTGTTTTGAGCCGGATAACAAGTTTTCGCGCAGTTCTGAAAGAAAAAGTTTACACCTTTCTCTCGTCTACTCTTCAACGACTTGTAAAATCGATGCTCGTGAATCTTGATAGTATCGCTCTAAAACGATGTACCCCGTTCATTTGAGCCGGAATACGAGTTTTCGCGCAGTTCTGAGAGAAAAATTTTACACCTTTCTCTCGTCTACTCTTCGACGACTTGTTAAATCGATGCTCGTGAATTTTGCGACTTTCGATCTAAAACGATGTATCCCGTTGTTTTGAGCCGGAATACAATTTCTCGCGCAGTTCTGAGAGAAAAATTTACACCTTTCTATCGTCTACTCTGCGACGACTTGTCAAATCGATGCTCGTGAATCTTGCTAGTTTCGATCTAAAACGATGTATCCCGTTGTTTTGAGCCGGAATACAAGTTTTCGCGCAGTTCTGAGAGAAAAAGTTTACACCTTTCTCTCGTCTACTCTTCGACGACTTGTAAAATCGATGCTCGTGAATCTTGATAGTTTCGCTCTAAAACAATGTATCCCTTTGTTTTGAGCCCGAATACGAGTTTTCGCGCAGTTCTGAGAGAAAAAGTTTACACCTTTCTCTCATCTACTCTTCGACGACTTGTAAAATCGATGCTCGTTATTCGTGCTAGTTTCGATCTAAAACGATGTATCCCGTTGTTTTGAGCCGGAAAACAAGTTTTCGCGCAGTTCTGAGAGAAAAAGTTTACACCTTTTTCTCGTCTACTCTTCGACGACTTGTAAAATCGATGCTCGTGAATCTTGCTAGTTTCGATCTAAAACAATGTATCCCTTTGTTTTGAGCCCGAATACGAGTTTTCGCGCAGTTCTGAGAGAAAAAGTTTACACCTTTCTCTCGTCTACTCTTCGACGACTTGTAAAATCGATGCTCGTTAATCGTGCTAGTTTCGATCTAAAACGATGTATTCCGTTGTTTTGAGCCGGAATACAAGTTTTCGCGCAGTTCTGAAAGAAAAAGTTTACACCTTTCTCTCGTCTACTCCTCGACGACTTGTAAAATCGATGCTCGTGAATCTTGATAGTATCGCTCTAAAACGATGTACCCCGTTCATTTGAGCCGGAATACGAGTTTTCGCGCAGTTCTGAGAGAAAAATTTTACACCTTTCTCTCGTCTACTCTTCGACGACTTGTTAAATCGATGCTCGTGAATTTTGCGACTTTCGATCTAAAACGATGTATCCCGTTGTTTTGAGCCGGAATACAATTTCTCGCGCAGTTCTGAGAGAAAAAGTTTACACCTTTCTCTCGTCTACTCTTCAACGACTTGTAAAATCGATGCTCGTGAATCTTGATAGTTTCGATCTAAAACAATGTATTTCGTTGTTTTGAGCCAGAATACAAGTTTTCGCGCAGTTCTGAGAGAAAAATTTACACCTTTCTCTCGTCTACTCTGCGACGACTTGTCAAATCGTTGCTCGTGAATCTTGCTAGTTTCGATCTAAAACGATGTATCCCGTTGTTTTGAGCCGGAATACAAGTTTTCGCGCAGTTCTGAGAGAAAAAGTTTACACCTTTCTCTCGTCTACTCTTCGACGACTTGTAAAATCGATGCTCGTGAATCTTGATAGTTTCGCTCTAAAACAATGTATCCCTTTGTTTTGAGCCCGAATACGAGTTTTCGCGCCGTTCTGAGAGAAAAAGTTTACACCTTTCTCTCATCTACTCTTCGACGACTTGTAAAATCGATGCTCGTTATTCGTGCTAGTTTCGATCTAAAACGATGTATCCCGTTGTTTTGAGCCGGAAAACAAATTTTTGCGCAGTTCTGAGAGAAAAAGTTTACACCTTTCTCTCGTTCTCTTCGGCGACTTGTAAAATCAATGCTCGTGAATCTTGCCAGTTTCGATCTAAAGCGATGTATCTCAATTATTTGAGCCGGAATACAAGTTTTCGCGCAGTTCTGAGAGAAAAAGTTTACACCTTTCTCTCGCCTACTCTTCGACGACTTGTTAAATCGATGCTCGTGAATTTTGCTACTTTCGATCTAAAACGATGTATCCCGTTGTTTTGAGCCGGAGTACAAGTTTTCGCGCAGTTCTGAGAGAAAAAGTTTACACCTTTCTCACGTCTACTCTTCGACGACTTTTAAAATTGATGCTCGCGAATTTTGCTAGTTTCGATCTAAAACGATGTATCCCGTTGTTTTGAGCTGGAATACAAGTTTTCGCGCAGTTCTGAGAGAAAAAGTTTACACCTTTCTCTCGTCTACTCTTCGACGACTTGTAAAATCGATGCTCGTTAATCTTGCTAGTTTCGATCTAAAACGATGTATTTCGTTGTTTTGAGCCGGAATACAAGTTTTCGCGCAGTTCTGAGAGAAAAATTTACACCTTTCTCTCGTCTACTCTGCGACGACTTGTAAAATCGATGCTCGTGAATCTTGCTAGTTTCGATCTAAAACGATGTATCCCGTTGGTTTGAGCCGGTATACAATTTTTGGCGCAGTTCTGAGAGAAAAAGTTTACACCTTTCTCTCGTCTACTCTTCGACGACTTGTAAAATCGATGCTCGTGAATTTTGATAGTTTCGCTCTAAAACAATGTACCCCGTTGATTTGAGCCGGAATACGAGTTTTCGCGCAGTTCTGAAAGAAAAAGTTTACACCTTTCTCTCGTCTACTCTTCGACGACTTGTTAAATCGATGCTCGTGAATTTTGCGACTTTCGATCTAAAACGATGTATCCCGTTGTTTTGAGCCGGAATACAATTTTTCGCGCAGTTCTGAGAGAAAAAGTTTACACCTTTCTCTCGTCTACTCTTCGACGACTTGTAAAATTGATGCTCGTGAATCTTATTAGTTTCAATCTAAAACAATGTATTTCGTTGTTTTGAGCCAGAATACAAGTTTTCGCGCAGTTCTGAGAGAAAAATTTACACCTTTCTCTCGTCTACTCTGCGACGACTTGTAAAATCGATGCTCGTGAATCTTGCTAGTTTCGATCTAAAACGATGTATCCCGTTGTTTTGAGCCGGAATACAAGTTTTCGCGCCGTTCTGAGAGAAAAAGTTTACACCTTTCTCTCGTCTACTCTTCGACGACTTGTAAAATCGATGCTCGTGAATCTTGATAGTTTCGCTCTAAAACAATGTATCCCTTTGTTTTGAGCCCGAATACGAGTTTTCGCGCAGTTCTGAGAGAAAAAGTTTACACCTTTCTCTCGTCTACTCTTCGACGACTTGTAAAATCGATGCTCGTTAATCGTGCTAGTTTCGATCTAAAACGATGTATTCCGTTGTTTTGAGCCGGAATACAAGTTTTCGCGCAGTTCTGAGAGAAAAAGTTTACACCTTTTTCTCGTCTACTCTTCGACGACTTGTAAAATCGATGCTCGTGAATCTTGCTAGTTTCGATCTAAAACGATGTATCCCGTTGTTTTGAGTCGGAATACAAGTTTTCGCGCAGTTCTGAAAGAAAAAGTTTACACCTTTCTCTCGTCTACTCTTCGACGACTTGTAAAATCGATGCTCGTGAATCTTGATAGTATCGCTCTAAAACGATGTACCCCGTTCATTTGAGCCGGAATACGAGTTTTCGCGCAGTTCTGAGAGAAAAATTTTACACCTTTCTCTCGTCTACTCTTCGACGACTTGTTAAATCGATGCTCGTGAATTTTGCGACTTTCGATCTAAAACGATGTATCCCGTTGTTTTGAGCCGGAATACAATTTCTCGCGCAGTTCTGAGAGAAAAAAGTTTACACCTTTCTCTCGTCTACTCTTCGACGACTTGTAAAATCGATGCTCGTGAATCTTTATAGTTTCGATCTAAAACAATGTATTTCGTTGTTTTGAGCCAGAATACAAGTTTTCGCGCCGTTCTGAGAGAAAAATTTACACCTTTCTCTCGTCTACTCTGCGACGACTTGTCAAATCGATGCTCGTGAATCTTGCTAGTTTCGATCTAAAACGATGTATCCCGTTGTTTTGAGCCGGAATACAAGTTTTCGCGCAGTTCTGAGAGAAAAAGTTTACACCTTTCTCTCGTCTACTCTTCGACGACTTGTAAAATCGATGCTCGTGAATCTTGGTAGTTTCGCTCTAAAACAATGTATCCCTTTGTTTTGAGCCCGAATACGAGTTTTCGCGCAGTTCTGAGAGAAAAAGTTTACACCTTTCTCTTATCTACTCTTCGACGACTTGTAAAATCGATGCTCGTTATTCGTGCTAGTTTCGATCTAAAACGATGTATCCCGTTGTTTTGAGCCGGAAAACAAATTTTTGCGCAGTTCTGAGAGAAAAAGTTTACACCTTTCTCTCGTTCTCTTCGGCGACTTGTAAAATCAATGCTCGTGAATCTTGCCAGTTTCGATCTAAAGCGATGTATCTCAATTATTTGAGCCGGAATACAAGTTTTCGCGCAGTTCTGAGAGAAAAAGTTTACACCTTTCTCTCGTCTACTCTTCGACGACTTGTTAAATCGATGCTCGTGAATTTTGCTACTTTCGATGTAAAATGATGTATCCCGTTGTTTTGAGCCGGAATACAAGTTTTCGCGCAGTTCTGAGAGAAAAAGTTTACACCTTTCTCACGTCTACTCTTCGACGACTTTTAAAATTGATGCTCGCGAATTTTGCTAGTTTCGATCTAAAACGATGTATCCCGTTGTTTTGAGCTGGAATACAAGTTTTCGCGCAGTTCTGAGAGAAAAAGTTTACACCTTTCTCTCGTCTACTCTTCGACGACTTGTAAAATCGATGCTCGTTAATCTTGCTAGTTTCGATCTAAAACGATGTATTTCGTTGTTTTGAGCCGGAATACAAGTTTTCGCGCAGTTCTGAGAGAAAAATTTACACCTTTCTCTCGTCTACTCTTCGACGACTTGTAAAATCGATGCTCGTGAATTTTGATAGTTTCGCTCTAATACAATGTACCCCGTTGATTTGAGCCGGAATACGAGTTTTCGCGCAGTTCTGAAAGAAAAAGTTTACACCTTTCTCTCGTCTACTCTTCGATGACTTGTTAAATCGATGCTCGTGAATTTTGCTACTTTCGATCTAAAACGATGTATCCCGTTGTTTTGAGCCGGAATACAAGTTTTCGCGCAGTTCTGAAAGAAAAAGTTTACACCTTTCTCTCGTCTACTCTTCGACGACTTGTAAAATCGATGCTCGTGAATCTTGATAGTATCGCTCTAAAACGATGTATCCCGTTGTTTTGAGCCGGAATACAAGTTTTCGCGCAGTTCTGAGAGAAAAAGTTTACACCTTTCTCTCGTCTACTCTTCGACGACTTGCAAAATCGATGCTCGTTAAACTTGCTAGTTTCGATCTAAAACGATGTATCCCGTTGTTTTGAGCCGGAAAACAAATTTTTGCGCAGTTCTGAGAGAAAAAGTTTACACCTTTCTCTCGTTCTCTTCGGCGACTTGTAAAATCAATGCTCGTGAATCTTGCCAGTTTCGATCTAAAGCGATGTATCTCAATTATTTGAGCCGGAATACAAGTTTTCGCGCAGTTCTGAGAGAAAAAGTTTACACCTTTCTCTCGTCTACTCTTCGACGACTTGTTAAATCGATGCTCGTGAATTTTGCTACTTTCGATCTAAAACGATGTATCCCGTTGTTTTGAGCCGGAATACAAGTTTTCGCGCAGTTCTGAGAGAAAAAGTTTACACCTTTCTCACGTCTACTCTTCGACGACTTTTAAAATTGATGCACGCGAATTTTGCTAGTTTCGATCTAAAACGATGTATCCCGTTGTTTTGAGCTGGAATACAAGTTTTCGCGCAGTTCTGAGAGAAAAAGTTTACACCTTTCTCTCGTCTACTCTTCGACGACTTGTAAAATCGATGCTCGTGAATCTTGCTAGTTTCGATCTAAAACGATGTATCCCGTTGTTTTGAGCCGGTATACAATTTTTGGCGCAGTTCTGAGAGAAACAGTTTACACCTTTCTCTCGTCTACTCTTCGACGACTTATAAAATCGATGCTCGTGAATTTTGATAGTTTCGCTCTAATACAATGTACCCCGTTGATTTGAGCCGGAATACGAGTTTTCGCGCAGTTCTGAAAGAAAAAGTTTACACCTTTCTCTCGTCTACTCTTCGACGACTTGTTAAATCGATGCTCGTGAATTTTGCTACTTTCGATCTAAAACGATGTATCCCGTTGTTTTGAGCCGGAATACAAGTTTTCGCGCAGTTCTGAGAGAAAAAGTTTACACCTTTCTCACGTCTACTCTTCGACGACTTTTAAAATTGATGCTCGCGAATTTTGCTAGTTTCGATCTAAAACGATGTATCCCGTTGTTTTGAGCTGGAATACAAGTTTTCGCGCAGTTCTGAGAGAAAAAGTTTACACCTTTCTCTCGTCTACTCTTCGACGACTTGTAAAATCGATGCTCGTGAATCTTGCTAGTTTCGATCTAAAACGATGTATCCCGTTGTTTTGAGCCGGTATACAATTTTTGGCGCAGTTCTGAGAGAAAAAGTTTACACCTTTCTCTCGTCTACTCTTCGACGACTTATAAAATCGATGCTCGTGAATTTTGATAGTTTCGCTCTAATACAATGTACCCCGTTGATTTGAGCCGGAATACGAGTTTTCGCGCAGTTCTGAAAGAAAAAGTTTACACCTTTCTCTCGTCTACTCTTCGACGACTTGTTAAATCGATGCTCGTGAATTTTGCTACTTTCGATCTAAAACGATGTATCCCGTTGTTTTGAGCCGGAATACAAGTTTTCGCGCAGTTCTGAAAGAAAAAGTTTACACCTTTCTCTCGTCTACTCTTCGACGACTTGTAAAATCGATGCTCGTGAATCTTGATAGTATCGCTCTAAAACGATGTATCCCGTTGTTTTGAGCCGGAATACAAGTTTTCGCGCAGTTCTGAGAGAAAAAGTTTACACCTTTCTCTCGTCTACTCTTCGACGACTTGCAAAATCGATGCTCGTTAAACTTGCTAGTTTCGATCTAAAACGATGTATCCCGTTGTTTTGAGCCGGAAAACAAATTTTTGCGCAGTTCTGAGAGAAAAAGTTTACACCTTTCTCTCGTTCTCTTCGGCGACTTGTAAAATCAATGCTCGTGAATCTTGCCAGTTTCGATCTAAAGCGATGTATCTCAATTATTTGAGCCGGAATACAAGTTTTCGCGCAGTTCTGAGAGAAAAAGTTTACACCTTTCTCTCGTCTACTCTTCGACGACTTGTTAAATCGATGCTCGTGAATTTTGCTACTTTCGATCTAAAACGATGTATCCCGTTGTTTTGAGCCGGAATACAAGTTTTCGCGCAGTTCTGAGAGAAAAAGTTTACACCTTTCTCACGTCTACTCTTCGACGACTTTTAAAATTGATGCTCGCGAATTTTGCTAGTTTCGATCTAAAACGATGTATCCCGTTGTTTTGAGCTGGAATACAAGTTTTCGCGCAGTTCTGAGAGAAAAAGTTTACACCTTTCTCTCGTCTACTCTTCGACGACTTGTAAAATCGATGCTCGTGAATCTTGCTAGTTTCGATCTAAAACGATGTATCCCGTTGTTTTGAGCCGGTATACAATTTTTGGCGCAGTTCTGAGAGAAAAAGTTTACACCTTTCTCTCGTCTACTCTTCGACGACTTATAAAATCGATGCTCGTGAATTTTGATAGTTTCGCTCTAATACAATGTACCCCGTTGATTTGAGCCGGAATACGAGTTTTCGCGCAGTTCTGAAAGAAAAAGTTTACACCTTTCTCTCGTCTACTCTTCGACGACTTGTTAAATCGATGCTCGTGAATTTTGCTACTTTCGATCTAAAACGATGTATCCCGTTGTTTTGAGCCGGAATACAAGTTTTCGCGCAGTTCTGAGAGAAAAAGTTTACACCTTTCTCTCGTCTACTCTTCGACGACTTGCAAAATCGATGCTCGTTAAACTTGCTAGTTTCGATCTAAAACGATGTATTCCGTTGGTTTGAGCCGGAATACAAGTTTTCGCGCAGTTCTGAGAGAAAAATTTACACCTTTCTCTCGTCTACTCTGCGACGACTTATAAAATCGATGCTCATGAATCTTGCTAGTTTCAATCTAAAACGATGTATCCCGTTGTATTGAGCCGGAATACAAGTTTTCGCGCAGTTCTGAGAGAAAAAGTTTACACCTTTCTCTCGTCTACTCTTCGACGACTTGTAAAATCGATGCTCGTTAAACTTGCTAGTTTCGATCTAAAACGATGTATTCCGTTGGTTTGAGCCGGAATACAAGTTTTCGCGCAGTTCTGAGAGAAAAATTTACACCTTCCTCTCGTCTACTCTGCGACGACTTATAAAATCGATGCTCGTGAATCTTGCTAGTTTCGATCTAAAACGATGTGTCCCGTTGTTTTGAGCCGGAATACAAGTTTTCGCGCAGTTCTGAGAGAAAAAGTTTACACCTTTCTCTCGTCTACTCTTCGGCAACTTGTAAAATCGATCCTCGTGAATCTTGATAGTTTCGCTCTAAAACAATGTATCCCGTTGTTTTGAGCCGGAATACAAGTTTTTGGCGCAGTTCTGAGAGAAAAAGTTTACACCTATCTCTCGTCTACTCTTCGACGACTTGTAAAATCGATGCTCGTTAATTGTGCTAGTTTCGATCTAAAACGATGTATCCCGTTGTTTTGAGCCGGAATACAAGTTTTCGCGCAGTTCTGAGAGAAAAAGTTTACACCTTTCTCTCGTCTACTCTTCGACGACTTGTTAAATCGATGCTCGTGAATTTTGCGACTTTCGATCTAAAACGATGTATCCCGTTGTTTTGAGCCGGAATACAATTTTTCGCACAGTTCTGAGAGAAAAAGTTTACACCTTTCTCTCGTCTACTCTTCGACGACTTGTAAAATCGATGCTCGTGAATCTTGATAGTTTCGATCTAAAACAATGTATTTCGTTGTTTTGAGCCAGAATACAAGTTTTCGCGCAGTTCTGAGATAAAAATTTACACCTTTCTTTCGTCAACTCTGCGACGACTTGTAAAATCGATGCTCGTTAATCGTGCTAGTTTCGATCTAAAACGATGTATCCCGTTGTTTTGAGCCGGAATACAAGTTTTCGCGCAGTTCTGAGAGAATAAGTTTACACCTTTCTCTCGTCTACTCTTCGACGACTTGTAAAATCGATGCTCGTGAATCTTGATAGTTTCGATCTAAAACGATGTATCCCGTTGTTTTGAGCCGGAATACAAGTCTTCGCGCAGTTCTGAGAGAAAAAGTTTACACCTTTCTCTCGTCTACTCTTCGACGACTTGCAAAATCGATGCTCGTTAAACTTGCTAGTTTCGATCTAAAACGATGTATTCCCAGTGGTTTGAGCCGGAATACAAGTTTTCGCGCAGTTCTGAGAGAAAAATTTACACCTTTCTCTCGTCTACTCTGCGACGACTTATAAAATCGATGCTCATGAATCTCGCTAGTTTCAATCTAAAACGATGTATCCCGTTGTATTGAGCCGGAATACAAGTTTTCGCGCAGTTCTGAGAGAAAAAGTTTACACCTTTCTCTCGTCTACTCTTCGACGACTTGTTAAATCGATGCTCGTGAATTTTGCTACTTTCGATCTAAAACGATGTATCCCGTTGTTTTGAGCCGGAATACAAGTTTTCGCGCAGTTCTGAGAGAAAAAGTTTACACCTTTCTCACGTCTACTCTTCGACGACTTTTAAAATTGATGCTCGCGAATTTTGCTAGTTTCGATCTAAAACGATGTATCCCGTTGTTTTGAGCTGGAATACAAGTTTTCGCGCAGTTCTGAGAAAAAAAGTTTACACCTTTCTCTCGTCTACTCTTCGACGACTTGTAAAATCGATGCTCGTTAATCTTGCTAGTTTCGATCTAAAACGATGTATTTCGTTGTTTTGAGCCGGAATACAAGTTTTCGCGCAGTTCTGAGAGAAAAATTTACACCTTTCTCTCGTCTACTCTGCGACGACTTGTAAAATCGATGCTCGTGAATCTTGCTAGTTTCGATCTAAAACGATGTATCCCGTTGTTTTGAGCCGGTATACAATTTTTGGCGCAGTTCTGAGAGAAAAAGTTTACACCTTTCTCTCGTCTACTCTTCGACGACTTGTAAAATCGATGCTCGTGAATTTTGATAGTTTCGCTCTAATACAATGTACCCCGTTGATTTGAGCCGGAATACGAGTTTTCGCGCAGTTCTGAAAGAAAAAGTTTACACCTTTCTCTCGTCTACTCTTCGACGACTTGTTAAATCGATGCTCGTGAATTTTGCTACTTTCGATCTAAAACGATGTATCCCGTTGTTTTGAGCCGGAATACAAGTTTTCGCGCAGTTCTGAAAGAAAAAGTTTACACCTTTCTCTCGTCTACACTTCGACGACTTGTAAAATCGATGCTCGTGAATCTTGATAGTATCGCTCTAAAACGATGTATCCCGTTGTTTTGAGCCGGAATACAAGTTTTCGCGCAGTTCTGAGAGAAAAAGTTTACACCTTTCTCTCGTCTACTCTTCGACGACTTGCAAAATCGATGCTCGTTAAACTTGCTAGTTTCGATCTAAAACGATGTATTCCGTTGGTTTGAGCCGGAATACAAGTTTTCGCGCAGTTCTGAGAGAAAAATTTACACCTTTCTCTCGTCTACTCTGCGACGACTTATAAAATCGATGCTCATGAATCTTGCTAGTTTCAATCTAAAACGATGTATCCCGTTGTATTGAGCCGGAATACAAGTTTTCGCGCAGTTCTGAGAGAAAAAGTTTACACCTTTCTCTCGTCTACTCTTCGACGACTTGTAAAATCGATGCTCGTTAAACTTGCTAGTTTCGATCTAAAACGATGTATTCCGTTGGTTTGAGCCGGAATACAAGTTTTCGCGCAGTTCTGAGAGAAAAATTTACACCTTCCTCTCGTCTACTCTGCGACGACTTATAAAATCGATGCTCGTGAATCTTGCTAGTTTCGATCTAAAACGATGTATCCCGTTGTTTTGAGCCGGAATACAAGTTTTCGCGCAGTTCTGAGAGAAAAAGTTTACACCTTTCTCTCGTCTACTCTTCGGCAACTTGTAAAATCGATCCTCGTGAATCTTGATAGTTTCGCTCTAAAACAATGTATCCCGTTGTTTTGAGCCGGAATACAAGTTTTCGCGCAGTTCTGAGAGAAAAAGTTTACACCTATCTCTCGTCTACTCTTCGACGACTTGTAAAATCGATGCTCGTTAATTGTGCTAGTTTCGATCTAAAACGATGTATCCCGTTGTTTTGAGCCGGAATACAAGTTTTCGCGCAGTTCTGAGAGAAAAAGTTTACACCTTTCTCTCGTCTACTCTTCGACGACTTGTTAAATCGATGCTCGTGAATTTTGCGACTTTCGATCTAAAACGGTGTATCCCGTTGTTTTGAGCCGGAATACAATTTTTCGCACAGTTCTGAGAGAAAAAGTTTACACCTTTCTCTCGTCTACTCTTCGACGACTTGTAAAATCGATGCTCGTGAATCTTGATAGTTTCGATCTAAAAACAATGTATTTCGTTGTTTTGAGCCAGAATACAAGATTTCGCGCAGTTCTGAGATAAAAATTTACACCTTTCTTTCGTCAACTCTGCGACGACTTGTAAAATCGATGCTCGTGAATCTTGCCAGTTTCGATCTAAAACGATGTATCCCGTTGTTTTGAGCCGGAATACAAGTTTTCGCGCAGTTCTGAGAGAAAAAGTTTACACCTTTCTCTCGTCTACTCTTCGACGACTTGTAAAATCGATGCTCGTGAATCTTGATAGTTTCGCTCTAAAACAATGTATCCCTTTGTTTTGAGCCCGAATACGAGTTTTCGCGCAGTTCTGAGAGAAAAAGTTTACACCTTTCTCTCGTCTACTCTTCGACGACTTGTAAAATCGATGCTCGTGAATTTTGCTACTTTCGATCTAAAACGATGTATCCCGTTGTTTTGAGCCGGAATACAAGTTTTCGCGCAGTTCTGAGAGAAAAAGTTTACACCTTTCTCACGTCTACTCTTCGACGACTTTTAAAATTGATGCTCGCGAATTTTGCTAGTTTCGATCTAAAACGATATATCCCGTTGTTTTGAGCTGGAATACAAGTTTTCGCGCAGTTCTGAGAAAAAAAGTTTACACCTTTCTCTCGTCTACTCTTCGACGACTTGTAAAATCGATGCTCGTTAATCTTGCTAGTTTCGATCTAAAACGATGTATTTCGTTGTTTTGAGCCGGAATACAAGTTTTCGCGCAGTTCTGAGAGAAAAATTTACACCTTTCTCTCGTCTACTCTGCGACGACTTGTAAAATCGATGCTCGTGAATCTTGCTAGTTTCGATCTAAAACGATGTATCCCGTTGTTTTGAGCCGGTATACAATTTTTGGCGCAGTTCTGAGAGAAAAAGTTTACACCTTTCTCTCGTCTACTCTTCGACGACTTGTAAAATCGATGCTCGTGAATTTTGATAGTTTCGCTCTAATACAATGTACCCCGTTGATTTGAGCCGGAATACGAGTTTTCGCGCAGTTCTGAAAGAAAAAGTTTACACCTTTCTCTCGTCTACTCTTCGACGACTTGTTAAATCGATGCTCGTGAATTTTGCTACTTTCGATCTAAAACGATGTATCCCGTTGTTTTGAGCCGGAATACAAGTTTTCGCGCAGTTCTGAAAGAAAAAGTTTACACCTTTCTCTCGTCTACTCTTCGACGACTTGTAAAATCGATGCTCGTGAATCTTGATAGTATCGCTCTAAAACGATGTATCCCGTTGTTTTGAGCCGGAATACAAGTTTTCGCGCAGTTCTGAGAGAAAAAGTTTACACCTTTCTCTCGTCTACTCTTCGACGACTTGCAAAATCGATGCTCGTTAAACTTGCTAGTTTCGATCTAAAACGATGTATTCCGTTGGTTTGAGCCGGAATACAAGTTTTCGCGCAGTTCTAAGAGAAAAATTTACACCTTTCTCTCGTCTACTCTGCGACGACTTATAAAATCGATGCTCATGAATCTTGCTAGTTTCAATCTAAAACGATGTATCCCGTTGTATTGAGCCGGAATACAAGTTTTCGCGCAGTTCTGAGAGAAAAAGTTTACACCTTTCTCTCGTCTACTCTTCGACGACTTGTAAAATCGATGCTCGTTAAACTTGCTAGTTTCGATCTAAAACGATGTATTCCGTTGGTTTGAGCCGGAATACAAGTTTTCGCGCAGTTCTGAGAGAAAAAGTTTACACCTTTCTCTCGTCTACTCTTCGGCAACTTGTAAAATCGATCCTCGTGAATCTTGATAGTTTCGCTCTAAAACAATGTATCCCGTTGTTTTGAGCCGGAATACAAGTTTTCGCGCAGTTCTGAGAGAAAAAGTTTACACCTATCTCTCGTCTACTCTTCGACGACTTGTAAAATCGATGCTCGTTAATTGTGCTAGTTTCGATCTAAAACGATGTATCCCGTTGTTTTGAGCCGGAATACAAGTTTTCGCGCAGTTCTGAGAGAAAAAGTTTACACCTTTCTCTCGTCTACTCTTCGACGACTTGTTAAATCGATGCTCGTGAATTTTGCGACTTTCGATCTAAAACGGTGTATCCCGTTGTTTTGAGCCGGAATACAAGTTTTCGCGCAGTTCTGAGAGAAAAATTTACACCTTTCTCTCGTCTACTCTGCGACGACTTATAAAATCGATGCTCATGAATCTTGCTAGTTTCAATCTAAAACGATGTATCCCGTTGTATTGAGCCGGAATACAAGTTTTCGCGCAGTTCTGAGAGAAAAAGTTTACACCTTTCTCTCGTCTACTCTTCGACGACTTGTAAAATCGATGCTCGTTAAACTTGCTAGTTTCGATCTAAAACGATGTATTCCGTTGGTTTGAGCCGGAATACAAGTTTTCGCGCAGTTCTGAGAGAAAAATTTACACCTTCCTCTCGTCTACTCTGCGACGACTTATAAAATCGATGCTCGTGAATCTTGCTAGTTTCGATCTAAAACGATGTATCCCGTTGTTTTGAGCCGGAATACAAGTTTTCGCGCAGTTCTGAGAGAAAAAGTTTACACCTTTCTCTCGTCTACTCTTCGGCAACTTGTAAAATCGATCCTCGTGAATCTTGATAGTTTCGCTCTAAAACAATGTATCCCGTTGTTTTGAGCCGGAATACAAGTTTTCGCGCAGTTCTGAGAGAAAAAGTTTACACCTATCTCTCGTCTACTCTTCGACGACTTGTAAAATCGATGCTCGTTAATTGTGCTAGTTTCGATCTAAAACGATGTATCCCGTTGTTTTGAGCCGGAATACAAGTTTTCGCGCAGTTCTGAGAGAAAAAGTTTACACCTTTCTCTCGTCTACTCTTCGACGACTTGTTAAATCGATGCTCGTGAATTTTGCGACTTTCGATCTAAAACGGTGTATCCCGTTGTTTTGAGCCGGAATACAAGTTTTCGCGCAGTTCTGAGAGAAAAATTTACACCTTTCTCTCGTCTACTCTGCGACGACTTATAAAATCGATGCTCATGAATCTTGCTAGTTTCAATCTAAAACGATGTATCCCGTTGTATTGAGCCGGAATACAAGTTTTCGCGCAGTTCTGAGAGAAAAAGTTTACACCTTTCTCTCGTCTACTCTTCGACGACTTGTAAAATCGATGCTCGTTAAACTTGCTAGTTTCGATCTAAAACGATGTATTCCGTTGGTTTGAGCCGGAATACAAGTTTTCGCGCAGTTCTGAGAGAAAAATTTACACCTTCCTCTCGTCTACTCTGCGACGACTTATAAAATCGATGCTCGTGAATCTTGC
Source organism: Amblyomma americanum (assembly GCF_052857255.1). Classification (NCBI taxonomy): domain Eukaryota; kingdom Metazoa; phylum Arthropoda; class Arachnida; order Ixodida; family Ixodidae; genus Amblyomma; species Amblyomma americanum. The sequence goes on along the minus strand of NW_027526576.1, from coordinate 89,375 downwards.
TAGTTTCGATCTAAAACGATGTATCCCGTTGTTTTGAGCCGGAATACAAGTTTTCGCGCAGTTCTGAGAGAAAAAGTTTACACCTTTCTCTCGTCTACTCTTCGGCAACTTGTAAAATCGATCCTCGTGAATCTTGATAGTTTCGCTCTAAAACAATGTATCCCGTTGTTTTGAGCCGGAATACAAGTTTTCGCGCAGTTCTGAGAGAAAAAGTTTACACCTATCTCTCGTCTACTCTTCGACGACTTGTAAAATCGATGCTCGTTAATTGTGCTAGTTTCGATCTAAAACGATGTATCCCGTTGTTTTGAGCCGGAATACAAGTTTTCGCGCAGTTCTGAGAGAAAAAGTTTACACCTTTCTCTCGTCTACTCTTCGACGACTTGTTAAATCGATGCTCGTGAATTTTGCGACTTTCGATCTAAAACGGTGTATCCCGTTGTTTTGAGCCGGAATACAATTTTTCGCACAGTTCTGAGAGAAAAAGTTTACACCTTTCTCTCGTCTACTCTTCGACGACTTGTAAAATCGATGCTCGTGAATCTTGATAGTTTCGATCTAAAACAATGTATTTCGTTGTTTTGAGCCAGAATACAAGATTTCGCGCAGTTCTGAGATAAAAATTTACACCTTTCTTTCGTAAACTCTGCGACGACTTGTAAAATCGATGCTCGTGAATCTTGCCAGTTTCGATCTAAAACGATGTATCCCGTTGTTTTGAGCCGGAATACAAGTTTTCGCGCAGTTCTGAGAGAAAAAGTTTACACCTTTCTCTCGTCTACTCTTCGACGACTTGTAAAATCGATGCTCGTGAATCTTGATAGTTTCGCTCTAAAACAATGTATCCCTTTGTTTTGAGCCCGAATACGAGTTTTCGCGCAGTTCTGAGAGAAAAAGTTTACACCTTTCTCTCGTCTACTCTTCGACGACTTGTAAAATCGATGCTCGTTAATCGTGCTAGTTTCGATCTAAAACGATGTATCCCGTTGTTTTGAGCCGGAATACAAGTTTTCGCGCAGTTCTGAGAGAAAAAGTTTACACCTTTCTCTCGTCTACTCTTCGACGACTTGTAAAATCGATGCTCGTGAATCTTGATAGTTTCGATCTAAAACGATGTATCCCGTTGTTTTGAGCCGGAATACAAGTCTTCGCGCAGTTCTGAGAGAAAAAGTTTACACCTTTCTCTCGTCTACTCTTCGACGACTTGCAAAATCGATGCTCGTTAAACTTGCTAGTTTCGATCTAAAACGATGTATTCCCAGTGGTTTGAGCCGGAATACAAGTTTTCGCGCAGTTCTGAGAGAAAAATTTACACCTTTCTCTCGTCTACTCTGCGACGACTTATAAAATCGATGCTCATGAATCTTGCTAGTTTCAATCTAAAACGATGTATCCCGTTGTATTGAGCCGGAATACAAGTTTTCGCGCAGTTCTGAGAGAAAAAGTTTACACCTTTCTCTCGTCTACTCTTCGACGACTTGTAAAATCGATGCTCGTTAAACTTGCTAGTTTCGATCTAAAACGATGTATTCCGTTGGTTTGAGCCGGAATACAAGTTTTCGCGCAGTTCTGAGAGAAAAATTTACACCTTCCTCTCGTCTACTCTGCGACGACTTATAAAATCGATGCTCGTGAATCTTGCTAGTTTCGATCTAAAACGATGTATCCCGTTGTTTTGAGCCGGAATACAAGTTTTCGCGCAGTTCTGAGAGAAAAAGTTTACACCTTTCTCTCGTCTACTCTTCGGCAACTTGTAAAATCGATCCTCGTGAATCTTGATAGTTTCGCTCTAAAACAATGTATCCCGTTGTTTTGAGCCGGAATACAAGTTTTCGCGCAGTTCTGAGAGAAAAAGTTTACACCTATCTCTCGTCTACTCTTCGACGACTTGTAAAATCGATGCTCGTTAATTGTGCTAGTTTCGATCTAAAACGATGTATCCCGTTGTTTTGAGCCGGAATACAAGTTTTCGCGCAGTTCTGAGAGAAAAAGTTTACACCTTTCTCTCGTCTACTCTTCGACGACTTGTTAATACAATGCTCGTGAATTTTGCGACTTTCGATCTAAAACGATGTATCCCGTTGTTTTGAGCCGGAATACAATTTTTCGCACAGTTCTGAGAGAAAAAGTTTACACCTTTCTCTCGTCTACTCTTCGACGACTTGTAAAATCGATGCTCGTGAATCTTGATAGTTTCGATCTAAAACAATGTATTTCGTTGTTTTGAGCCAGAATACAAGTTTTCGCGCAGTTCTGAGATAAAAATTTACACCTTTCTTTCGTCTACTCTGCGACGACTTGTAAAATCGATGCTCGTGAATCTTGCCAGTTTCGATCTAAAACGATGTATCCCGTTGTTTTGAGCCGGAATACAAGTTTTCGCGCAGTTCTGAGAGAAAAAGTTTACACCTTTCTCTCGTCTACTCTTCGACGACTTGTAAAATCGATGCTCGTGAATCTTGATAGTTTCGCTCTAAAACAATGTATCCCTTTGTTTTGAGCCCGAATACGAGTTTTCGCGCAGTTCTGAGAGAAAAAGTTTACACCTTTCTCTCGTCTACTCTTCGACGACTTGTAAAATCGATGCTCGTTAATCGTGCTACTTTCGATCTAAAACGATGTATCCCGTTGTTTTGAGCCGGAATACAAGTTTTCGCGCAGTTCTGAAAGAAAAAGTGTACACCTTTCTCTCGTCTACTCTTCGACGACTTGTAAAATCGATGCTTGTGAATCTTGATAGTATCGCTCTAAAACGATGTATCCCGTTGTTTTGAGCCGGAATACAAGTTTTCGCGCAGTTCTGAGAGAAAAAGTTTACACCTTTCTCTCGTCTACTCTTCGACGACTTGCAAAATCGATGCTCGTGAATCTTGATAGTTTCGATCTAAAACGATGTATCCCGTTGTTTTGAGCCGGAATACAAGTTTTCGCGCAGTTCTGAGAGAAAAAGTTTACACCTTTCTCTCGTCTACTCTTCGACGACTTGTAAAATTGATGCTCGTTAAACTTGCTAGTTTCGATCTAAAACGATGTATTCCGTTGGTTTGAGCCGGAATACAAGTTTTCGCGCCGTTCTGAGAGAAACATTTACACCTTTCTCTCGTCCACTCTGCGACGACTTATAAAATCGATGCTCGTGAATCTTGCTAGTTTCAATCTAAAACGATGTATCCCGTTGTTTTGAGCCGGAATACAAGTTTTCGCGCAGTTCTGAGAGAAAAAGTTTACACCTTTCTCTCGTCTACTCTTCGACGACTTGTAAAATCGATGCTCGTTAAACTTGCTAGTTTCGATCTAAAACGATGTATTCTGTTGGTTTGAGCCGGAATGCAAGTTTTCGCGCAGTTCTGAGAGAAAAATTTACACCTTTCTCTCGTCTACTCTGCGACGACTTACAAAATCGATGCTCGTGAATCTTGCTAGTTTCGATCTAAAATGATGTATCCCGTTGTTTTGAGCCGGAATACAAGTTTTCGCGCAGTTCTGAGAGAAAAAGTTTACACCTTTTTCTCGTCCACTCTTCGACGACTTGTAAAATCGATGCTCGTGAATCTTGCTACTTTCGATCTAAAACGATGTATCCCGTTGTTTTGAGCCGGAATACAAGTTTTCGCGCAGTTCTGAAAGAAAAAGTTTACACCTTTCTCTCGTCTACTCTTCGACGACTTGCAAAATCGATGCTCGTGAATCTTGATAGTTTCGATCTAAAACAATGTATCCCGTTGTTTTGAGCCGGAATACAAGTTTTCGCGCAGTTCTGAGAGAAAAAGTTTACACCTATCTCTCGTCTACTCTTCGACGACTTGTAAAATCGATGCTCGTTAATTGAGCTAGTTTCGATCTAAAACGATGTATCCCGTTGTTTTGAGCCGGAATACAAGTTTTCGCGCAGTTCTGAGAGAAAAAGTTTACACCTTTCTCTCGTCTACTCTTCGACGACTTGTTAAATTGATGCTCGTGAATTTTGCGACTTTCGATCTAAAACGATGTATCCCGTTGTTATGAGCCGGAATACAATTTTTCGCGCAGTTCTGCGAGAAAAAGTTTACACCTTTCTCTCGTCTACTCTTCGACGACTTGTAAAATCGATGCTCGTGAATCTTGCTAGTTTCAATCTAAAACGATGTATCCCGTTGTTTTGAGCCGGAATACAAGTTTTCGCGCAGTTCTGAGAGAAAAATTTACACCTTTCTCTCGTCTACTCTGCGACGACTTGTAAAATCGATGCTCGTGAATCTTGCTAGTTTCGATCTAAAACGATGTATCCCGTTGTTTTGAGCCGGAATACAAGTTTTCGCGCAGTTCTGAGAGAAAAAGTTTACACCTTTCTCTCGTCTACTCTTCGACGACTTGTAAAATCGATGCTCGTGAATCTTGATAGTTTCGCTCTAAAACAATGTATCCCTTTGTTTTGAGCCCGAATACGAGTTTTCTCGCAGTTCTGAGAGAAAAAGTTTACACCTTTCTCTCGTCTACTCTTCGACGACATGTAAAATCGATGCTCGTGAATCTTGATAGTATCGCTCTAAAACGATGTATCCCGTTGTTTTGAGCCGGAATACAAGTTTTCGCGCAGTTCTGAGAGAAAAAGTTTACACCTTTCTCTCGTCTACTCTTCGACGACTTGCAAAATCGATGCTCGTTAATCGTGCTAGTTTTGATCTAAAACGATGTATCCCGTTGTTTTGAGCCGGAATACAAGTTTTCGCGCAGTTCTGAGAGAAAAAGTTTACACCTTTTTCTCGTCTACTCTTCGACGACTTGTAAAATCGATGCTCGTGAATCTTGCTACTTTCGATCTAAAACGATGTATCCCGTTGTTTTGAGCCGGAATACAAGTTTTCGCGCAGTTCTGAAAGAAAAAGTTTACACCTTTCTCTCGTCTACTCTTCGACGACATGTAAAATCGATGCTCGTGAATCTTGATAGTATCGCTCTAAAACGATGTATCCCGTTGTTTTGAGCCGGAATACAAGTTTTCGCGCAGTTCTGAGAGAAAAAGTTTACACCTTTCTCTCGTCTACTCTTCGACGACTTGCAAAATCGATGCTCGTGAATCTTGATAGTTTCGATCTAAAACGATGTATCCCGTTGTTTTGAGCCGGAATACAAGTTTTCGCGCAGTTCTGAGAGAAAAAGTTTACACCTTTCTCTCGTCTACTCTTCGACGACTTGTAAAATCGATGCTCGTTAAACTTGCTAGATTCGATCTAAAACGATGTATTCCGTTGGTTTGAGCCGGAATACAAGTTTTCGCGCAGTTCTGAGAGAAAAAGTTTACCCCTTTCTCTCGTCTACTCTGCGACGACTTATAAAATCGATGCTCGTGAATCTTGCTAGTTTCGATCTAAAACGATGTATCCCGTTGTTTTGAGCCGGAATACAAGTTTTCGCGCAGTTCTGAGAGAAAAAGTTTACACCTTTCTCTCGTCTACTCTTCGGCAACTTGTAAAATCGATCCTCGTGAATCTTGATAGTTTCGCTCTAAAACAATGTATCCCGTTGTTTTGAGCCGGAATACAAGTTTTCGCGCAGTTCTGAGAGAAAACGTTTACACCTTTCTCTCGTCTACTCTTCGTCGACTTGTAAAATCGATGCTCGTTAATCTTGGTAGTTTCGATCTAAAACGATGTATCCCGTTGTTTTGAGCCGGAATACAAATTTTTGCGCAGTTCTGGGAGAAAAAGTTTACACCTTTCTCTCGTTCTCTTCGACGACATGCAAAATCGATGCTCGTGAATCTTGCTAGTTTCGATCTAAAGCGATGTATCTCAATGATTTGAGCCGGAATACAAGTTTTCGCGCAGTTCTGAGAGAAAAAGTTTACACCTTTCTCTCGTCTACTCTTCGACGACTTGCAAAATCGATGCTCGTGAATCTTGATAGTTTCGATCTAAAACGATGTATCCCGTTGTTTTGAGCCGGAATACAAGTTTTCGCGCAGTTCTGAGAGAAAAAGTTTACACCTTTCTGTCGTCTACTCATCGACTACTTGTAAAATCGATGCTCGTGAATCTTGATAGTATCGCTCTAAAACGATGTATTCCGCTGGGTTGAGCCGGAATACAAGTTTTCGCGCAGTTCTGAGAGAAAAATTTACACCTTTCTCTCGTCTACTCTGCGACGACTTATAAAATCGATGCTCGTGAATCTTGCGAGTTTCAATCTAAAACGATGTATCCCGTTGTTTTGAGCCGGAATACAAGTTTTCGCGCAGTTCTGAGAGAAAAAGTTTACACCTTTCTCTCGTCTACTCTTCGACGACTTGTAAAATCGATGCTCGTTAAACTTGCTAGTTTCGATCTAAAACGATGTATTCCGTTGGTTTGAGCCGGAATACAAGTTTTCGCGCAGTTCTGAGAGAAAAATTTACACCTTTCTCTCGTCTACTCTGCGACGACTTATAAAATCGATGCTCGTGAATCTTGCTAGTTTCGATCTAAAACGATGTATCCCGTTGTTTTGAGCCGGAATACAAGTTTTCGCGCAGTTCTGAGAGAAAAAGTTTACACCTTTCTCTCGTCTACTCTTCGGCAACTTGTAAAATCGATCCTCGTGAATCTTGATAGTTTCGCTCTAAAACAATGTATCCCGTTGTTTTGAGCCGGAATACAAGTTTTCGCGCAGTTCTGAGAGAAAAAGTTTACACCTTTCTCTCGTCTACTCTTCGTCGACTTGTAAAATCGATGCTCGTTAATCTTGGTAGTTTCGATCTAAAACGATGTATCCCGTTGTTTTGAGCCGGAATACAAATTTTTGCGCAGTTCTCGGAGAAAAAGTTTACACCTTTCTCTCGTTCTCTTCAACGACATGCAAAATCGATGCTCGTGAATCTTGCTAGTTTCGATCTAAAGCGATGTATCTCAATGATTTGAGCCGGAATACAAGTTTTCGCGCAGTTCTGAGAGAAAACGTTTACACCTTTCTCTCGTCTACTCTTCGACGACTTGTAAAATCGATGCTCGTGAATCTTGATAGTTTCGATCTAAAACGATGTATCCCGTTGTTTTGAGCCGGAATACAAGTTTTCGCGCAGTTCTGAGAGAAAAAGTTTACACCTCTCTCTCGTCTACTCTTCGACGACTTGTAAAATCGATGCTCGTTAATCTTGCTAGTTTCGATCTAAAACGATGTATTCCGTTGTTTTGAGTCGGAATACAAGTTTTCGCGCAGTTCTGAGAGAAAAATTTACACCTTTCTCTGGTCTAATCTGCGACGACTTGTAAAATCGATGCTCGTGAATCTTGCTAGTATCGATCTAAAACGATGTATCCCGTTGTTTTGAGCCGGAATACAATTTTTCGCGCAGTTCTGAGAGAAAAATTTACACCTTTCTCTCGTCTACTCTTCGACGACTTGTTAAATCGATGCTCGTGAATTTTGCTACTTTCGATCTAAAACGATGTATCCCGTTGTTTTGAGCCGGAATACAAGTTTTCGCGCAGTTCTGAGAGAAAAAGTTTACACCTTTCTCTCGTCTACTCTTCGACGACTTGTTAAATCGATGCTCGTGAATTTTGCGACTTTCGATCTAAAACGATGTATCCCGTTGTTTTGAGCCGGAATACAATTTTTCGCGCAGTTCTGAGAGAAAAAGTTTACACCTTTCTCTCGTCTACTCTTCGACGACTTGTAAAATCGATGCTCGTGAATCTTGATAGTTTCGATCTAAAACAATGTATTTCGTTGTTTTGAGCCAGAATACAAGTTTTCGCGCAGTTCTGAGAGAAAAATTTACACCTTTCTCTCGTCTACTCTTCGACGACTTGTTAAATCGATGCTCGTGAATTTTGCTACTTTCGATCTAAAACGATGTATCCCGTTGTTTTGAGCCGGAATACAAGTTTTCGCGCAGTTCTGAGACAAAAAGTTTACACCTTTCTCTCGTATACTCTTCGACAACTTGTAAAATCGATGCTCGTGAATCTTGCTAGTTTCAATCTAAAACGATGTATCCCGTTGTTTTGAGCCGGAATACAAATTTTTGCGCAGTTCTGAGAGAAAAAGTTTACACCTTTCTCTCGTTCTCTTCAACGACATGTACAATCGATGCTCGTGAATCTTTCTAGTTTCGATCTAAAGCGATGTATCTCAATTATTTGAGCCGGAATACAAGTTTTCGCGCAGTTCTGAGAGAAAAAGTTTACACCTTTCTCTCGTCTACTCTTCGACGACTTGTAAAATTGATGCTCGTGAATCTTGATAGTTTCGATCTAAAACGATGTATTTCGTTGTTTTGAGCCGGAATACAAGTTTTCGCGCAGTTCTGAGAGAAAAATTTACACCTTTCTCTCGTCTACTCTGCGACGACTTGTAAAATCGATGCTCGTGAATCTTGCTAGTTTCAATCTAAAACGATGTATCCCAGAGTTTTGAGCCGGAATACAAGTTTTCGCGCAGTTCTGAGAGAAAAACTTTACACCTTTCTCTCGTCTACTCTTCGACGACTTGTAAAATTGATGCTCGTGAATCTTGATAGTTTCGCTCTAAAACAATGTATCCTGTTGTTTTGAGCCCGAATACGAGTTTTCGCGCAGTTCTGAGAGAAAAAGTTTACACCTTTGTCTCGTCTACTCTTTGACGACTAGTAAAATCGATGCTCGTGAATCTTGATAGTTTCGCTCAAAAACAATGTATCCCGTTGTTTTGAGCCCGAATACGAGTTTTCGCGCAGTTCTGAGAGAAAAAGTTTACACCTTTCTCTCGTCTACTCTTCGACGACTTGCAAAATCGATGCTCGTGAATCTTGATAGTTTCGATCTAAAACAATGTATCCCGTTGTTTTGAGCCGGAATACAAGTTTTCGCGCAGTTCTGAGAGAAAAAGTTTACACCTTTCTCTCGTCTACTCTTCGACGACTTGTAAAATCGATGCTCGTTAATCTTGCTAGTTTCGATCTAAAACGATGTATTCCGTTGTTTTGAGCCGGAATACAAGTTTTCGCGCAGTTCTGAGAGAAAAATTTACACCTTTCTCTCGTCTACTCTGCGACGACTTATAAAATCGATGCTCATGAATCTTGCTAGTTTCAATCTAAAACGATGTATCCAGTTGTATTGAGCCGGAATACAAGTTTTCGCGCAGTTCTGAGAGAAAAAGTTTACACCTTTCTCTCGTCTACTCTTCGACGACTTGTAAAATCGATGCTCGTTAAACTTGCTAGTTTCGATCTAAAACGATGTATTCCGTTGGTTTGAGCCGGAATACAAGTTTTCGCGCAGTTCTGAGAGAAAAATTTACACCTTCCTCTCGTCTACTCTGCGACGACTTATAAAATCGATGCTCGTGAATCTTGCTAGTTTCGATCTAGAACGATGTATCCCGTTGTTTTGAGCCGGAATACAAGTTTTCGCGCAGTTCTGAGAGAAAAAGTTTACACCTTTCTCTCGTCTACTCTTCGGCAACTTGTAAAATCGATCCTCGTGAATCGTGCTAGTTTCGATCTAAAACGATGTATCCCGTTGTTTTGAGCCGGAATACAAGTTTTCGCGCAGTTCTGAGAGAAAAAGTTTACACCTTTTTCTCGTCCACTCTTCGACGACTTGTAAAATCGATGCTCGTGAATCTTGCTACTTTCGATCTAAAACGATGTATCCCGTTGTTTTGAGCCGGAATACAAGTTTTCGCGCAGTTCTGAAAGAAAAAGTTTACACCTTTCTCTCGTCTACTCTTCGACGACTTGTAAAATCGATGCTCGTGAATCTTGATAGTATCGCTCTAAAACGATGTATCCCGTTGTTTTGAGCCGGAATACAAGTTTTCGCGCAGTTCTGAGAGAAAAAGTTTACACCTTTCTCTCGTCTACTCTTCGACGACTTGCAAAATCGATGCTCGTGAATCTTGATAGTTTCGATCTAAAACGATGTATCCCGTTGTTTTGAGCCGGAATACAAGTTTTCGCGCAGTTCTGAGAGAAAAAGTTTACTCCTTTCTCTCGTCTACTCTTCGACGACTTGTAAAATTGATGCTCGTTAAACTTGCTAGTTTCGATCTAAAACGATGTATTCCGTTGGTTTGAGCCGGAATACAAGTTTTCGCGCCGTTCTGAGAGAAACATTTACACCTTTCTCTCGTCTACTCTGCGACGACTTATAAAATCGATGCTCGTGAATCTTGCTAGTTTCAATCTAAAACGATGTATCCCGTTGTTTTGAGCCGGAATACAAGTTTTCGCGCAGTTCTGAGAGAAAAAGTTTACACCTTTCTCTCGTCTACTCTTCGACGACTTGTAAAATCGATGCTCGTTAAACTTGCTAGTTTCGATCTAAAACGATGTATTCTGTTGGTTTGAGCCGGAATACAAGTTTTCGCGCAGTTCTGAGAGAAAAATTTACACCTTTCTCTCGTCTACTCTGCGACGACTTATAAAATCGATGCTCGTGAATCTTGCTAGTTTCGATCTAAAATGATGTATCCCGTTGTTTTGGGCCGGAATACAAGTTTTCGCGCAGTTCTGAGAGAAAAAGTTTACACCTTTTTCTCGTCCACTCTTCGACGACTTGTAAAATCGATGCTCGTGAATCTTGCTACGTTCGATCTAAAACGATGTATCCCGTTGTTTTGAGCCGGAATACAAGTTTTCGCGCAGTTCTGAAAGAAAAAGTTTACACCTTTCTCTCGTCTACTCTTCGACGACTTGTAAAATCGATGCTCGTGAATCTTGATAGTATCGCTCTAAAACGATGTATCAAGTTGTTTTGAGCCGGAATACAAGTTTTCGCGCAGTTCTGAGAGAAAAAGTTTACACCTTTCTCTCGTCTACTCTTCGACGACTTGCAAAATCGATGCTCGTGAATCTTGATAGTTTCGATCTAAAACGATGTATCCCGTTGTTTTGAGCCGGAATACAAGTTTTCGCGCAGTTCTGAGAGAAAAAGTTTACACCTTTCTCTCGTCTACTCTTCGACGACTTGTAAAATTGATGCTCGTTAAACTTGCTAGTTTCGATCTAAAACGATGTATTCCGTTGGTTTGAGCCGGAATACAAGTTTTCGCGCAGTTCTGAGAGAAATATTTACACCTTTCTCTCGTCTACTCTGCGACGACTTATAAAATCGATGCTCGTGAATCTTGCTAGTTTCAATCTAAAACGATGTATCCCGTTGTTTTGAGCCGGAATACAAGTTTTCGCGCAGTTCTGCGAGAAAAAGTTTACACCTTTCTCTCGTCTACTCTTCGACGACTTGTAAAATCGATGCTCGTTAATTGTGCTAGTTTCGATCTAAAACGATGTATCCCGTTGTTTTGAGCCGGAATACAAGTTTTCGCGCAGTTCTGAGAGAAAAAGTTTACACCTTTCTCTCGTCTACTCTTCGACGACTTGTTAAATCGATGCTCGTGAATTTTGCGACTTTCGATCTAAAACGATGTATCCCGTTGTTATGAGCCGGAATACAATTTTTCGCGCAGTTCTGCGAGAAAAAGTTTACACCTTTCTCTCGTCTACTCTTCGACGACTTGTAAAATCGATGCTCGTGAATCTTGATAGTTTCGATTTAAAACAATGTATTTCGTTGTTTTGAGCCAAAATACAAGTTTTCGCGCAGTTCTGAGAGAAAAATTTACACCTTTCTCTCGTCTACTCTGCGACGACTTGTAAAATCGATGCTCGTGAATCTTGCTAGTTTCGATCTAAAACGATGTATCCCGTTGTTTTGAGCCGGAATACAAGTTTTCGCGCAGTTCTGAGAGAAAAAGTTTACACCTTTCTCTCGTCTACTCTTCGACGACTTGTAAAATCGATGCTCGTGAATCTTGATAGTTTCGCTCTAAAACAATGTATCCCTTTGTTTTGAGCCCGAATACGAGTTTTCGCGCAGTTCTGAGAGAAAAACTTTACACCTTTCTCTCGTCTACTCTTCGACGACTTGTAAAATCGATGCTCGTGAGTCTTGATAGTTTCGCTCTAAAACAATGTATCCGGTTGTTTTGAGCCCGAATACGAGTTTTCGCGCAGTTCTGAGAGAAAAAGTTTACACCTTTCTCTCGTCTACTCTTCGACGACTTGCAAAATCTATGCTCGTGAATCTTGATAGTTTCGATCTAAAACAATGTATCCCGTTGTTTTGAGCCGGAATACAAGTTTTCGCGCAGTTCTGAGAGAAAAAGTTTACACCTTTCTCTCGTCTACTCTTCGACGACTTGTAAAATCGATGCTCGTTAATCTTGCTAGTTTCGATCTAAAACGATGTATTCCGTTGTTTTGAGACGGAATACAAGTTTTCGCGCAGTTCTGAGAGAAAAATTTACACCTTTCTCTCGTCTACTCTGCGACGACTTATAAAATCGATGCTCATCAATCTTGCTAGTTTCAATCTAAAACGATGTATCCCGTTGTATTGAGCCGGAATACAAGTTTTCGCGCAGTTCTGAGAGAAAAAGTTTACACCTTTCTCTCGTCTACTCTTCGACGACTTGTAAAATCGATGCTCGTTAAACTTGCTAGTTTCGATCTAAAACGATGTATTCCGTTGGTTTGAGCCGGAATACAAGTTTTCGCGCAGTTCTGAGAGAAAAATTTACACCTTCCTCTCGTCTACTCTGCGACGACTTATAAAATCGATGCTCGTGAATCTTGCTAGTTTCGATCTAAAACGATGTATCCCGTTGTTTTGAGCCGGAATACAAGTTTTCGCGCAGTTCTGAGAGAAAAAGTTTACACCTTTCTCTCGTCTACTCTTCGGCAACTTGTAAAATCGATCCTCGTGAATCTTGATAGTTTCGCTCTAAAACAATGTATCCCGTTGTTTTGAGCCGGAATACAAGTTTTCGCGCAGTTCTGAGAGAAAACGTTTACACCTATCTCTCGTCTACTCTTCGACGACTTGTAAAATCGATGCTCGTTAATTGTGCTAGTTTCGATCTAAAACGATGTATCCCGTTGTTTTGAGCCGGAATACAAGTTTTCGCGCAGTTCTGAGAGAAAAATTTTACACCTTTCTCTCGTCTACTCTTCGACGACTTGTTAAATCGATGCTCGTGAATTTTGCGACTTTCGATCTAAAACGATGTATCCCGTTGTTTTGAGCCGGAATACAATTTTTCGCACAGTTCTGAGAGAAAAAGTTTACACCTTTCTCTCGTCTACTCTTCGACGACTTGTAAAATCGATGCTCGTGAATCTTGATAGTTTCGATCTAAAACAATGTATTTCGTTGTTTTGAGCCAGAATACAAGTTTTCGCGCAGTTCTGAGATAAAAATTTACACCTTTCTTTCGTGTACTCTGCGACGACTTGTAAAATCGATGCTCGTGAATCTTGCCAGTTTCGATCTAAAACGATGTATCCCGTTGTTTTGAGCCGGAATACAAGTTTTCGCGCAGTTCTGAGAGAAAAAGTTTACACCTTTCTCTCGTCTACTCTTCGACGACTTGTAAAATCGATGCTCGTGAATCTTGATAGTTTCGCTCTAAAACAATGTATCCCTTTGTTTTGAGCCCGAATACGAGTTTTCGCGCAGTTCTGAGAGAAAAAGTTTACACCTTTCTCTCGTCTACTCTTCGACGACTTGTAAAATCGATGCTCGTTAATCGTGCTAGTTTCGATCTAAAACGATGTATCCCGTTGTTTTGAGGAGGAATACAAGTTTTCGCGCAGTTCTGAGAGAAAAAGTTTACACCTTTTTCTCGTCCACTCTTCGACGACTTGTAAAATCGATGCTCGTGAATCTTGCTACTTTCGATCTAAAACGATGTATCCCGTTGTTTTGAGCCGGAATACAAGTTTTCGCGCAGTTCTGAAAGAAAAAGTTTACACCTTTCTCTCGTCTACTCTTCGACGACTTGTAAAATCGATGCTCGTGAATCTTGATAGTATCGCTCTAAAACGATGTATCCCGTTGTTTTGAGCCGGAATACAAGTTTTCGCGCAGTTCTGAGAGAAAAAGTTTACACCTTTCTCTCGTCTACTCTTCGACGACTTGCAAAATCGATGCTCGTGAATCTTGATAGTTTCGATCTAAAACGATGTATCCCGTTGTTTTGAGCCGGAATACAAGTTTTCGCGCAGTTCTGAGAGAAAAAGTTTACACCTTTCTCTCGTCTACTCTTCGACGACTTGTAAAATTGATGCTCGTTAAACTTGCTAGTTTCGATCTAAAACGATGTATTCCGTTGGTTTGAGCCGGAATACAAGTTTTCGCGCCGTTCTGAGAGAAACATTTACACCTTTCTCTCGTCTACTCTGCGACGACTTATAAAATCGATGCTCGTGAATCTTGCTAGTTTCAATCTAAAACGATGTATCCCGTTGTTTTCAGCCGGAATACAAGTTTTCGCGCAGTTCTGAGAGAAAAAGTTTACACCTTTCTCTCGTCTACTCTTCGACGACTTGTAAAATCGATGCTCGTTAAACTTGCTAGTTTCGATCTAAAACGATGTATTCTGTTGGTTTGAGCCGGAATACAAGTTTTCGCGCAGTTCTGAGAGAAAAATTTACACCTTTCTCTCGTCTACTCTGCGACGACTTATAAAATCGATGCTCGTGAATCTTGCTAGTTTCGATCTAAAATGATGTATCCCGTTGTTTTGAGCCGGAATACAAGTTTTCGCGCAGTTCTGAGAGAAAAAGTTTACACCTTTTTCTCGTCCACTCTTCGACGACTTGTAAAATCGATGCTCGTGAATCTTGCTACTTTCGATCTAAAACGATGTATCCCGTTGCTTTGAGCCGGAATACAAGTTTTCGCGCAGTTCTGAAAGAAAAAGTTTACACCTTTCTCTCGTCTACTCTTCGACGACTTGTAAAATCGATGCTTGTGAATCTTGATAGTATCGCTCTAAAACGATGTATCAAGTTGTTTTGAGCCGGAATACAAGTTTTCGCGCAGTTCTGAAAGAAAAAGTTTACACCTTTCTCTCGTCTACTCTTCGACGACTTGCAAAATCGATGCTCGTGAATCTTGATAGTTTCGATCTAAAACGATGTATCCCGTTGTTTTGAGCCGGAATACAAGTTTTCGCGCAGTTCTGAGAGAAAAAGTTTACACCTTTCTCTCGTCTACTCTTCGACGACTTGTAAAATTGATGCTCGTTAAACTTGCTAGTTTCGATCTAAAACGATGTATTCCGTTGGTTTGAGCCGGAATACAAGTTTTCGCGCAGTTCTGAGAGAAACATTTACACCTTTCTCTCGTCTACTCTGCGACGACTTATAAAATCGATGCTCGTGAATCTTGCTAGTTTCAATCTAAAACGATGTATCCCGTTGTTTTGAGCCGGAATACAAGTTTTCGCGCAGTTCTGAGAGAAAAAGTTTACACCTTTCTCTCGTCTACTCTTCGACGACTTGTAAAATCGATGCTCGTTAAACTTGCTAGTTTCGATCTAAAACGATGTATTCTGTTGGTTTGAGCCGGAATACAAGTTTTCGCGCAGTTCTGAGAGAAAAATTTACACCTTTCTCTCGTCTACTCTGCGACGACTTATAAAATCGATGCTCGTGAATCTTGCTAGTTTCGATCTAAAATGATGTATCCCGTTGTTTTGAGCCGGAATACAAGTTTTCGCGCAGTTCTGAGAGAAAAAGTTTACACCTATCTCTCGTCTACTCTTCGACGACTTGTAAAATCGATGCTCGTTAATTGTGCTAGTTTCGATCTAAAACGATGTATCCCGTTGTTTTGAGCCGGAATACAAGTTTTCGCGCAGTTCTGAGAGAAAAAGTTTACACCTTTCTCTCGTCTACTCTTCGACGACTTGTTAAATCGATGCTCGTGAATTTTGCGACTTTCGATCTAAAACGATGTATCCCGTTGTTATGAGCCGGAATACAATTTTTCGCGCAGTTCTGCGAGAAAAAGTTTACACCTTTCTCTCGTCTACTCTTCGACGACTTGTAAAATCGATGCTCGTGAATCTTGATAGTTTCGATTTAAAACAATGTATTTCGTTGTTTTGAGCCAGAATACAAGTTTTCGCGCAGTTCTGAGAGAAAAATTTACACCTTTCTCTCGTCTACTCTGCGACGACTTGTAAAATCGATGCTCGTGAATCTTGCTAGTTTCGATCTAAAACGATGTATCCCGTTGTTTTGAGCCGGAATACAAGTTTTCGCGCAGTTCTGAGAGAAAAAGTTTACACCTTTCTCTCGTCTACTCTTCGACGACTTGTAAAATCGATGCTCGTGAATCTTGATAGTTTCGCTCTAAAACAATGTATCCCTTTGTTTTGAGCCCGAATACGAGTTTTCTCGCAGTTCTGAGAGAAAAAGTTTACACCTTTCTCTTCTACTCTTCGACGACTTGTAAAATCGATGCTCGTTAATCGTGCTAGTTTCGATCTAAAACGATGTATCCCGTTGTTTTGAGCCGGAATACAAGTTTTCGCGCAGTTCTGAGAGAAAAAGTTTACACCTTTTTCTCGTCTACTCTTCGACGACTTGTAAAATCGATGCTCGTGAATCTTGCTACTTTCGATCTAAAACGATGTATCCCGTTGTTTTGAGCCGGAATACAAGTTTTCGCGCAGTTCTGAAAGAAAAAGTTTACACCTTTCTCTCGTCTACTCTTCGACGACATGTAAAATCGATGCTCGTGAATCTTGATAGTATCGCTCTAAAACGATGTATTCCGTTGGTTTGAGCCGGAATACAAGTTTTCGCGCAGTTCTGAGAGAAAAATTTACACCTTTCTCTCGTCTACTCTGCGACGACTTATAAAATCGATGCTCGTTAAACTTGCTAGTTTCGATCTAAAACAATGTATTCCGTTGGTTTGAGCCGGAATACAAGTTTTCGCGCAGTTCTGAGAGAAAAATTTACACCTTTCTCTCGTCTACTCTGCGACGACTTATAAAATCGATGCTCGTGAATCTTGCTAGTTTCGATCTAAAACGATGTATCCCGTTGTTTTGAGCCGGAATACAAGTTTTCGCGCAGTTCTGAGAGAAAAAGTTTACACCTTTCTCTCGTCTACTCTTCGGCAACTTGTAAAATCGATCCTCGTGAATCTTGATAGTTTCGCTCTAAAACAATGTATCCCGTTGTTTTGAGCCGGAATACAAGTTTTCGCGCAGTTCTGAGAGAAAAAGTTTACACCTTTCTCTCGTCTACTCTTCGTCGACTTGTAAAATCGATGCTCGTTAATCTTGGTAGTTTCGATCTAAAACGATGTATCCCGTTGTTTTGAGCCGGAATACAAATTTTTGCGCAGTTCTGGGAGAAAAAGTTTACACCTTTCTCTCGTTCTCTTCAACGACATGCAAAATCGATGCTCGTGAATCTTGCTAGTTTCGATCTAAAGCGATGTATCTCAATGATTTGAGCCGGAATACAAGTTTTCGCGCAGTTCTGAGAGAAAACGTTTACACCTTTCTCTCGTCTACTCTTCGACGACTTGTAAAATCGATGCTCGTGAATCTTGATAGTTTCGATCTAAAACGATGTATCCCGTTGTTTTGAGCCGGAATACAAGTTTTCGCGCAGTTCTGAGAGAAAAAGTTTACACCTCTCTCTCGTCTACTCTTCGACGACTTGTAAAATCGATGCTCGTTAATCTTGCTAGTTTCGATCTAAAACGATGTATTCCGTTGTTTTGAGTCGGAATACAAGTTTTCGCGCAGTTCTGAGAGAAAAATTTACACCTTTCTCTGGTCTACTCTGCGACGACTTGTAAAATCGATGCTCGTGAATCTTGCTAGTATCGATCTAAAACGATGTATCCCGTTGTTTTGAGCCGGAATACAATTTTTCGCGCAGTTCTGAGAGAAAAATTTACACCTTTCTCTCGTCTACTCTTCGACGACTTGTTAAATCGATGCTCGTGAATTTTGCTACTTTCGATCTAAAACGTTGTATCCCGTTGTTTTGAGCCGGAATACAAGTTTTCGCGCAGTTCTGAGAGAAAAAGTTTACACCTTTCTCTCGTCTACTCTTCGACGACTTGTTAAATCGATGCTCGTGAATTTTGCGACTTTCGATCTAAAACGATGTATCCCGTTGTTTTGAGCCGGAATACAATTTTTCGCGCAGTTCTGAGAGAAAAAGTTTACACCTTTCTCTCGTCTACTCTTCGACGACTTGTAAAATCGATGCTCGTTAATCGTGCTAGTTTCGATCTAAAACGATGTATCCCGTTGTTTTGAGGAGGAATACAAGTTTTCGCGCAGTTCTGAGAGAAAAAGTTTACACCTTTTTCTCGACCACTCTTCGACGACTTGTAAAATCGATGCTCGTGAATCTTGCTACTTTCGATCTAAAACGATGTATCCCGTTGTTTTGAGCCGGAATACAAGTTTTCGCGCAGTTCTGAAAGAAAAAGTTTACACCTTTCTCTCGTCTACTCTTCGACGACTTGTAAAATCGATGCTCGTGAATCTTGATAGTATCGCTCTAAAACGATGTATCCCGTTGTTTTGAGCCGGAATACAAGTTTTCGCGCAGTTCTGAGAGAAAAAGTTTACACCTTTCTCTCGTCTACTCTTCGACGACTTGCAAAATCGATGCTCGTGAATCTTGATAGTTTCGATCTAAAACGATGTATCCCGTTGTTTTGAGCCGGAATACAAGTTTTCGCGCAGTTCTGAGAGAAAAAGTTTACACCTTTCTCTCGTCTACTCTTCGACGACTTGTAAAATTGATGCTCGTTAAACTTGCTAGTTTCGATCTAAAACGATGTATTCCGTTGGTTTGAGCCGGAATACAAGTTTTCGCGCCGTTCTGAGAGAAACATTTACACCTTTCTCTCGTCTACTCTGCGACGACTTATAAAATCGATGCTCGTGAATCTTGCTAGTTTCAATCTAAAACGATGTATCCCGTTGTTTTCAGCCGGAATACAAGTTTTCGCGCAGTTCTGAGAGAAAAAGTTTACACCTTTCTCTCGTCTACTCTTCGACGACTTGTAAAATCGATGCTCGTTAAACTTGCTAGTTTCGATCTAAAACGATGTATTCTGTTGGTTTGAGCCGGAATACAAGTTTTCGCGCAGTTCTGAGAGAAAAATTTACACCTTTCTCTCGTCTACTCTGCGACGACTTATAAAATCGATGCTCGTGAATCTTGCTAGTTTCGATCTAAAATGATGTATCCCGTTGTTTTGAGCCGGAATACAAGTTTTCGCGCAGTTCTGAGAGAAAAAGTTTACACCTTTTTCTCGTCCACTCTTCGACGACTTGTAAAATCGATGCTCGTGAATCTTGCTACTTTCGATCTAAAACGATGTATCCCGTTGCTTTGAGCCGGAATACAAGTTTTCGCGCAGTTCTGAAAGAAAAAGTTTACACCTTTCTCTCGTCTACTCTTCGACGACTTGTAAAATCGATGCTTGTGAATCTTGATAGTATCGCTCTAAAACGATGTATCAAGTTGTTTTGAGCCGGAATACAAGTTTTCGCGCAGTTCTGAAAGAAAAAGTTTACACCTTTCTCTCGTCTACTCTTCGACGACTTGCAAAATCGATGCTCGTGAATCTTGATAGTTTCGATCTAAAACGATGTATCCCGTTGTTTTGAGCCGGAATACAAGTTTTCGCGCAGTTCTGAGAGAAAAAGTTTACACCTTTCTCTCGTCTACTCTTCGACGACTTGTAAAATTGATGCTCGTTAAACTTGCTAGTTTCGATCTAAAACGATGTATTCCGTTGGTTTGAGCCGGAATACAAGTTTTCGCGCAGTTCTGAGAGAAACATTTACACCTTTCTCTCGTCTACTCTGCGACGACTTATAAAATCGATGCTCGTGAATCTTGCTAGTTTCAATCTAAAACGATGTATCCCGTTGTTTTGAGCCGGAATACAAGTTTTCGCGCAGTTCTGAGAGAAAAAGTTTACACCTTTCTCTCGTCTACTCTTCGACGACTTGTAAAATCGATGCTCGTTAAACTTGCTAGTTTCGATCTAAAACGATGTATTCTGTTGGTTTGAGCCGGAATACAAGTTTTCGCGCAGTTCTGAGAGAAAAATTTACACCTTTCTCTCGTCTACTCTGCGACGACTTATAAAATCGATGCTCGTGAATCTTGCTAGTTTCGATCTAAAATGATGTATCCCGTTGTTTTGAGCCGGAATACAAGTTTTCGCGCAGTTCTGAGAGAAAAAGTTTACACCTATCTCTCGTCTACTCTTCGACGACTTGTAAAATCGATGCTCGTTAATTGTGCTAGTTTCGATCTAAAACGATGTATCCCGTTGTTTTGAGCCGGAATACAAGTTTTCGCGCAGTTCTGAGAGAAAAAGTTTACACCTTTCTCTCGTCTACTCTTCGACGACTTGTTAAATCGATGCTCGTGAATTTTGCGACTTTCGATCTAAAACGATGTATCCCGTTGTTATGAGCCGGAATACAATTTTTCGCGCAGTTCTGCGAGAAAAAGTTTACACCTTTCTCTCGTCTACTCTTCGACGACTTGTAAAATCGATGCTCGTGAATCTTGATAGTTTCGATTTAAAACAATGTATTTCGTTGTTTTGAGCCAGAATACAAGTTTTCGCGCAGTTCTGAGAGAAAAATTTACACCTTTCTCTCGTCTACTCTGCGACGACTTGTAAAATCGATGCTCGTGAATCTTGCTAGTTTCGATCTAAAACGATGTATCCCGTTGTTTTGAGCCGGAATACAAGTTTTCGCGCAGTTCTGAGAGAAAAAGTTTACACCTTTCTCTCGTCTACTCTTCGACGACTTGTAAAATCGATGCTCGTGAATCTTGATAGTTTCGCTCTAAAACAATGTATCCCTTTGTTTTGAGCCCGAATACGAGTTTTCTCGCAGTTATGAGAGAAAAAGTTTACACCTTTCTCTTCTACTCTTCGACGACTTGTAAAATCGATGCTCGTTAATCGTGCTAGTTTCGATCTAAAACGATGTATCCCGTTGTTTTGAGCCGGAATACAAGTTTTCGCGCAGTTCTGAGAGAAAAAGTTTACACCTTTTTCTCGTCTACTCTTCGACGACTTGTAAAATCGATGCTCGTGAATCTTGCTACTTTCGATCTAAAACGATGTATCCCGTTGTTTTGAGCCGGAATACAAGTTTTCGCGCAGTTCTGAAAGAAAAAGTTTACACCTTTCTCTCGTCTACTCTTCGACGACATGTAAAATCGATGCTCGTGAATCTTGATAGTATCGCTCTAAAACGATGTATTCCGTTGGTTTGAGCCGGAATACAAGTTTTCGCGCAGTTCTGAGAGAAAAATTTACACCTTTCTCTCGTCTACTCTGCGACGACTTATAAAATCGATGCTCGTGAATCTTGCTAGTTTCAATCTAAAACGATGTATCCCGTTGTTTTGAGCCGGAATACAAGTTTTCGCGCAGTTCTGAGAGAAAAAGTTTACACCTTTCTCTCGTCTACTCTTCGACGACTTGTAAAATGAATGCTCGTTAAACTTGCTAGTTTCGATCTAAAACGATGTATTCCGTTGGTTTGAGCCGGAATACAAGTTTTCGCGCAGTTCTGAGAGAAAAATTTACACCTTTCTCTCGTCTACTCTGCGACGACTTATAAAATCGATGCTCGTGAATCTTGCTAGTTTCGATCTAAAACGATGTATCCCGTTGTTTTGAGCCGGAATACAAGTTTTCGCGCAGTTCTGAGAGAAAAAGTTTACACCTTTCTCTCGTCTACTCTTCGGCAACTTGTAAAATCGATCCTCGTGAATCTTGATAGTTTCGCTCTAAAACAATGTATCCCGTTGTTTTGAGCCGGAATACAAGTTTTCGCGCAGTTCTGAGAGAAAAAGTTTACACCTTTCTCTCGTCTACTCTTCGTCGACTTGTAAAATCGATGCTCGTTAATCTTGGTAGTTTCGATCTAAAACGATGTATCCCGTTGTTTTGAGCCGGAATACAAATTTTTGCGCAGTTCTGGGAGAAAAAGTTTACACCTTTCTCTCGTTCTCTTCAACGACATGCAAAATCGATGCTCGTGAA
The DNA here is from genome assembly GCF_052857255.1 of Amblyomma americanum. NCBI lineage: Eukaryota > Metazoa > Arthropoda > Arachnida > Ixodida > Ixodidae > Amblyomma > Amblyomma americanum. The sequence goes on along the minus strand of NW_027526576.1, from coordinate 67,512 downwards.
TCTTGCTAGTTTCGATCTAAAGCGATGTATCTCAATGATTTGAGCCGGAATACAAGTTTTCGCGCAGTTCTGAGAGAAAACGTTTACACCTTTCTCTCGTCTACTCTTCGACGACTTGTAAAATCGATGCTCGTGAATCTTGATAGTTTCGATCTAAAACGATGTATCCCGTTGTTTTGAGCCGGAATACAAGTTTTCGCGCAGTTCTGAGAGAAAAAGTTTACACCTCTCTCTCGTCTACTCTTCGACGACTTGTAAAATCGATGCTCGTTAATCTTGCTAGTTTCGATCTAAAACGATGTATTCCGTTGTTTTGAGTCGGAATACAAGTTTTCGCGCAGTTCTGAGAGAAAAATTTACACCTTTCTCTGGTCTACTCTGCGACGACTTGTAAAATCGATGCTCGTGAATCTTGCTAGTATCGATCTAAAACGATGTATCCCGTTGTTTTGAGCCGGAATACAATTTTTCGCGCAGTTCTGAGAGAAAAATTTACACCTTTCTCTCGTCTACTCTTCGACGACTTGTTAAATCGATGCTCGTGAATTTTGCTACTTTCGATCTAAAACGTTGTATCCCGTTGTTTTGAGCCGGAATACAAGTTTTCGCGCAGTTCTGAGAGAAAAAGTTTACACCTTTCTCTCGTCTACTCTTCGACGACTTGTTAAATCGATGCTCGTGAATTTTGCGACTTTCGATCTAAAACGATGTATCCCGTTGTTTTGAGCCGGAATACAATTTTTCGCGCAGTTCTGAGAGAAAAAGTTTACACCTTTCTCTCGTCTACTCTTCGACGACTTGTAAAATCGATGCTCGTGAATCTTGATAGTTTCGATCTAAAACAATGTATTTCGTTGTTTTGAGCCAGAATACAAGTTTTCGCGCAGTTCTGAGAGAAAAATTTACACCTTTCTCTCGTCTACTCTTCGACGACTTGTTAAATCGATGCTCGTGAATTTTGCTACTTTCGATCTAAAACGATGTATCCCGTTGTTTTGAGCCGGAATACAAGTTTTCGCGCAGTTCTGAGAGAAAAAGTTTACACCTTTCTCTCGTCTACTCTTCGACGACTTGTAAAATCGATGCTCGTGAATCTTGATAGTTTCGATCTAAAACAATGTATTTCGTTGTTTTCAGCCAGAATACAAGTTTTCGCGCAGTTCTGAGAGAAAAATTTACACCTTTCTCTCGTCTACTCTTCGACGACTTGTTAAATCGATGCTCGTGAATTTTGCTACTTTCGATCTAAAACGATGTATCCCGTTGTTTTGAGCCGGAATACAAGTTTTCGCGCAGTTCTGAGAGAAAAAGTTTACACCTTTCTCTCGTCTACTCTTCGACGACTTGTTAAATCGATGCTCGTGAATTTTGCGACTTTCGATCTAAAACGATGTATCCCGTTGTTTTGAGCCGGAATACAATTTTTCGCGCAGTTCTGAGAGAAAAAGTTTACACCTTTCTCTCGTCTACTCTTCGACGACTTGTAAAATCGATGCTCGTGAATCTTGATAGTTTCGATCTAAAACAATGTATTTCGTTGTTTTGAGCCAGAATACAAGTTTTTGCGCAGTTCTGAGAGAAAAATTTACACCTTTCTCTCGTCTACTCTTCGACGACTTGTTAAATCGATGCTCGTGAATTTTGCTACTTTCGATCTAAAACGATGTACCCCGTTGTTTTGAGCCAGAATACAAGTTTTCGCGCAGTTCTGAGAGAAAAAGTTTACACCTTTCTCTCGTCTACTCTTCGACGACTTGTAAAATCGATGCTCGTGAATCTTGATAGTTTCGATCTAAAACAATGTATTTCGTTGTTTTCAGCCAGAATACAAGTTTTCGCGCAGTTCTGAGAGAAAAATTTACACCTTTCTCTCGTCTACTCTGCGACGACTTGTAAAATCGATGCTCGTTAATTGTGCTAGTTTCGATCTAAAACAAAGTATTCCGTAGTTTTGAGCCGGAATACAAGTTTTCGCGCAGTTCTGAGAGAAAAAGTTTACACCTTTCTCTCGTATACTCTTCGACAACTTGTAAAATCGATGCTCGTGAATCTTGCTAGTTTCAATCTAAAACGATGTATCCCGTTGTTTTGAGCCGGAATACAAATTTTTGCGCAGTTCTGAGAGAAAAAGTTTACACCTTTCTCTCGTTCTCTTCAACGACATGTAAAATCGATGCTCGTGAATCTTTCTAGTTTCGATCTAAAGCGATGTATCTCAATTATTTGAGCCGGAATACAAGTTTTCGCACAGTTCTGAGAGAAAAAGTTTACACCTTTCTCTCGTCTACTCTTCGACGACTTGTAAAATTGATGCTCGTGAATCTTGATAGTTTCGATCTAAAACGATGTATTTCGTTGTTTTGAGCCTGAATACAAGTTTTCGCGCAGTTCTGAGAGAAAAATTTACACCTTTCTCTCGTCTACTCTGCGACGACTTGTAAAATCGATGCTCGTTAATCTTGCTAGTTTCAATCTAAAACGATGTATCCCAGAGTTTTGAGCCGGAATACAAGTTTTCGCGCAGTTCTGAGAGAAAAACTTTACACCTTTCTCTCGTCTACTCTTCGACGACTTGTAAAATCGATGCTCGTGAATCTTGATAGTTTCGCTCTAAAACAATGTATCCTGTTGTTTTGAGCCCGAATACGAGTTTTCGCGCAGTTCTGAGAGAAAAAGTTTACACCTTTGTCTCGTCTACTCTTCGACGACTAGTAAAATCGATGCTCGTGAATCTTGATAGTTTCGCTCAAAAACAATGTATCCCGTTGTTTTGAGCCCGAATACGAGTTTTCGCGCAGTTCTGAGAGAAAAAGTTTACACCTTTCTCTCGTCTACTCTTCGACGACTTGCAAAATCGATGCTCGTGAATCTTGATAGTTTCGATCTAAAACAATGTATCCCGTTGTTTTGAGCCGGAATACAAGTTTTCGCGCAGTTCTGAGAGAAAAAGTTTACACCTTTCTCTCGTCTACTCTTCGACGACTTGTAAAATCGATGCTCGTTAATCTTGCTAGTTTCGATCTAAAACGATGTATTCCGTTGTTTTGAGCCGGAATACAAGTTTTCGCGCAGTTCTGAGAGAAAAATTTACACCTTTCTCTCGTCTACTCTTCGACGACTTGTAAAATCGATGCTCGTTAATCGTGCTAGTTTCGATCTAAAACGATGTATCCCGTTGTTTTGGGCCAGAATACAAGTTTTCGCGCAGTTCTGAGAGAAAAAGTTTACACCTATCTCTCGTCTACTCTTCGACGACTTGTAAAATCGATGCTCGTTAATTGTGCTAGTTTCGATCTAAAACAAATTATTCTGTTGTTTTGAGCCGGAATACAAGTTTTCGCGCAGTTCTGAGAGAAAAAGTTTACACCTTTCTCTCGTATACTCTTCGTCGACTTGTAAAATCGATGCTCGTTATTCTTGCTAGTTTCGATCTAAAACGATGTATCCCGTTGTTGTGAGCCGGAATACAAGTCATCACGCAGTTCTGAGAGAAAACGTTTACACCTTTCTCTCGTCTACTCTTCGACAACTTGTAAAATCGATGCTCGTGAATCTTGCTAGTTTCAATCTAAAACGATGTATCCCGTTGTTTTGAGCCGGAATACAAATTTTTGCGCAGTTCTGAGAGAAAAAGTTTACACCTTTCTCTCGTTCTCTTCGACGACATGTAAAATCGATGCTCGTGAATTTTGCTAGTTTCGATCTAAAGCGATGTATCTCAATTATTTGAGCCGGAATACAAGTTATCGCGCAGTTCTGAGAGAAAAAGTTTACACCTTTCTCTCGTCTACTCATCGACGACTTGTTAAATCGATGCTCGTGAATTTTGCTACTTTCGATCTAAAACGATGTGTCCCGTTGTTTTGAGCCGGAATACTATTTTTCGCGCAGATCTGAGAGAAAAAGTTTACACCTTTCTCTCGTGTACTCTTGGACGACTTGTAAAATTGATGCTCGTGAATCTTGATAGTTTCGATCTAAAACGATGTATCCCTTTGCTCTGAGCCGGAATACAAGGTTTCGCGCAGTTCTGAGAGAAAACGTTTACACCTTTCTCTCGTCTACTCTTCGAAAACTTGTAAATTGATGCTCGTGAATCTTGCTAGTTTCGATCTAAAACGATGTATCCCGTTGTTTTGAGCCGGAATACAAATTTTTGCGCAGTTCTGAGAGAAAAAGTTTACACCTTTCTCTCGTTCTCTTCGGCGACTTGTAAAATCAATGCTCGTGAATCTTGCCAGTTTCGATCTAAAGCGATGTATCTCAATTATTTGAGCCGGAATACAAGTTTTCGCGCAGTTCTGAGAGAAAAAGTTTACACCTTTCTCTCGTCTACTCTTCGACGACTTGTTAAATCGATGCTCGTGAATTTTGCTACTTTCGATCTAAAACGATGTATCCCGTTGTTTTGAGCCGGAATACAAGTTTTCGCGCAGTTCTGAGAGAAAAAGTTTACACTTTTCTCACGTCTACTCTTCGACGACTTTTAAAATTGATGCTCGCGAATTTTGCTAGTTTCGATCTAAAACGATGTATCCCGTTGTTTTGAGCTGGAATACAAGTTTTCGCGCAGTTCTGAGAGAAAAAGTTTACACCTTTCTCTTGTCTACTCTTCGACGACTTGTAAAATCGATGCTCGTTAATCTTGCTAGTTTCGATCTAAAACGATGTATTTCGTTGTTTTGAGCCGGAATACAAGTTTTCGCGCAGTTCTGAGAGAAAAATTTACACCTTTCTCTCGTCTACTCTGCGACGACTTGTAAAATCGATGCTCGTGAATCTTGCTAGTTTCGATCTAAAACGATGTATCCCGTTGTTTTGAGCCGGTATACAATTTTTGGCGCAGTTCTGAGAGAAAAAGTTTACACCTTTCTCTGGTCTACTCTTCGACGACTTGTAAAATCGATGCTCGTGAATTTTGATAGTTTCGCTCTAAAACAATGTACCCCGTTGATTTGAGCCGGAATACGAGTTTTCGCGCAGTTCTGAAAGAAAAAGTTTACACCTTTCTCTCGTCTACTCTTCGACGACTTGTTAAATCGATGCTCGTGAATTTTGCGACTTTCGATCTAAAACGATGTATCCCGTTGTTTTGAGCCGGAATACAATTTTTCGCGCAGTTCTGAGAGAAAAAGTTTACACCTTTCTCTCGTCTACTCTTCGACGACTTGTAAAATCGATGCTCGTGAATCTTAATAGTTTCGATCTAAAACAATGTATTTCGTTGTTTTGAGCCAGAATACAAGTTTTCGCGCAGTTCTGAGAGAAAAATTTACACCTTTCTCTCGTCTACTCTGCGACGACTTGTAAAATCGATGCTCGTGAATCTTGCTAGTTTCGATCTAAAACGATGTATCCCGTTGTTTTGAGCCGGAATACAAGTTTTCGCGCCGTTCTGAGAGAAAAAGTTTACACCTTTCTCTCGTCTACTCTTCGACGACTTGTAAAATCGATGCTCGTGAATCTTGATAGTTTCGCTCTAAAACAATGTATCCCTTTGTTTTGAGCCGGAATACGAGTTTTCGCGCAGTTCTGAGAGAAAAATTTTACACCTTTCTCTCGTCTACTCTTCGACGACTTGTTAAATCGATGCTCGTGAATTTTGCGACTTTCGATCTAAAACGATGTATCCCGTTGTTTTGAGCCGGAACACAATTTCTCGCGCAGTTCTGAGAGAAAAAGTTTACACCTTTCTCTCGTCTACTCTTCGACGACTTGTAAAATATATGCTCGTGAATCTTGATAGTTTCGATCTAAAACAATGTATTTCGTTGTTTTGAGCCAGAATACAAGTTTTCGCGCAGTTCTGAGAGAAAAATTTACACCTTTCTCTCGTCTACTCTGCGACGACTTGTCAAATCGATGCTCGTGAATCTTGCTAGTTTCGATCTAAAACGATGTATCCCGTTGTTTTGAGCCGGAATACAAGTTTTCGCGCAGTTCTGAGAGAAAAAGTTTACACCTTTCTCTCGTCTACTCTTCGACGACTTGTAAAATCGATGCTCGTGAATCTTGATAGTTTCGCTCTAAAACAATGTATCCCTTTGTTTTGAGCCCGAATACGAGTTTTCGCGCAGTTCTGAGAGAAAAAGTTTACACCTTTCTCTCATCTACTCTTCGACGACTTGTAAAATCGATGCTCGTTATTCGTGCTAGTTTCGATCTAAAACGATGTATCCCGTTGTTTTGAGCCGGAAAACAAGTTTTCGCGCAGTTCTGAGAGAAAAAGTTTACACCTTTTTCTCGTCTACTCTTCGACGACTTGTAAAATCGATGCTCGTGAATCTTGCTAGTTTCGATCTAAAACGATGTATCCCGTTGTTTTGAGCCGGAATACAAGTTTTCGCGCAGTTCTGAAAGAAAAAGTTTACACCTTTCTCTCGTCTACTCTTCGACGACTTGTAAAATCGATGCTCGTGAATCTTGATAGTATCGCTCTAAAACGATGTATCCCGTTGTTTTGAGCCGGAATACAAGTGTTCGCGCAGTTCTGAGAGAAAAAGTTTACACCTTTCTCTCGTCTACTCTTCGACGACTTGCAAAATCGATGCTCGTGAATCTTGATAGTTTCGATCTAAAACGATGTATCCCGTTGTTTTGAGCCGGAATACAAGTTTTCGCGCAGTTCTGAGAGAAAAAGTTTACACCTTTCTCTCGTCTACTCTTCGACGACTTGTTAAATCGATGCTCGTGAATTTTGCGACTTTCGATCTAAAACGATGTATCCCGTTGTTTTGAGCCGGAATACAATTTTTCGCGCAGTTCTGAGAGAAAAAGTTTACACCTTTCTCTCGTCTACTCTTCGACGACTTCTAAAATCGATGCTCGTGAATCTTGATAGTTTCGATCTAAAACAATGTATTTCGTTGTTTTGAGCCAGAATACAAGTTTTCGCGCAGTTCTGAGAGAAAAATTTACACCTTTCTCTCGTCTACTCTGCGACGACTTGTAAAATCGATGCTCGTGAATCTTGCTAGTTTCGATCTAAAACGATGTATCCCGTTGTTTTGAGCCGGAATACAAGTTTTCGCGCAGTTCTGAGAGGAAAGGTTTACACCTTTCTCTCGTCTACTCTTCGACGACTTGTAAAATCGATGCTCGTGAATCTTGATAGTTTCGCTCTAAAACAATGTATCCCTTTGTTTTGAGCCCGAATACGAGTTTTCGCGCAGTTCTGAGAGAAAAAGTTTACACCTTTCTCTCGTCTACTCTTCGACGACTTGTAAAATCGATGCTCGTTAATCGTGCTAGTTTCGATCTAAAACGATGTATCCGTTGTTTTGAGCCGGAATACAAGTTTTCGCGCAGTTCTGAGAGAAAAAGTTTACACCTTTTTCTCGTCTACTCTTCGACGACTTGTAAAATCGATGCTCGTGAATCTTGCTACTTTCGATCTAAAACGATGTATCCCGTTGTTTTGAGCCGGAATACAAGTTTTCGCGCAGTTCTGAAAGAAAAAGTTTACACCTTTCTCTCGTCTACTCTTCGACGACTTGTAAAATCGATGCTCGTGAATCTTGATAGTATCGCTCTAAAACGATGTATCCCGTTGTTTTGAGCAGGAATACAAGTTTTCGCGCAGTTCTGAGAGAAAAAGTTTACACCTTTCTCTCGTCTACTCTTCGACGACTTGCAAAATCGATGCTCGTGAATCTTGATAGTTTCGATCTAAAACGATGTATCCCGTTGTTTTGAGCCGGAATACAAGTTTTAGCGCAGTTCTGAGAGAAAAAGTTTACACCTTTCTCTCGTCTACTCTTCGACGACTTGTATAATCGATGCTCGTTAAACTTGCTAGTTTCGATCTAAAACGATGTATTCCGTTGGTTTGAGCCGGAATACAAGTTTTCGCGCAGTTCTGAGAGAAAAATTTACACCTTTCTCTCGTCTACTCTGCGACGACTTATAAAATCGATGCTCGTGAATCTTGCTAGTTTCAATCTAAAACGATGTATCCCGTTGTATTGAGCCGGAATACAAGTTTTCGCGCAGTTCTGAGAGAAAAAGTTTACACCTTTCTCTCGTCTACTCTTCGACGACTTGTAAAATCGATGCTCGTTAAACTTGCTAGTTTCGATCTAAAACGATGTATTCCGTTGGTTTGAGCCGGAATACAAGTTTTCGCGCAGTTCTGAGAGAAAAATTTACACCTTCCTCTCGTCTACTCTGCGACGACTTATAAAATCGATGCTCGTGAATCTTGCTAGTTTCGATCTAAAACGATGTATCCCGTTGTTTTGAGCCGGAATAAAAGTTTTCGCGCAGTTCTGAGAGAAAAAGTTTACACCTTTTTCTCGTCCACTCTTCGACGACTTGTAAAATCGATGCTCGTGAATCTTGCTACTTTCGATCTAAAACGATGTATCCCGTTGTTTTGAGCCGGAATACAAGTTTTCGCGCAGTTCTGAGAGAAAAAGTTTACACCTATCTCTCGTCTACTCTTCGACGACTTGTAAAATCGATGCTCGTTAATTGTGCTAGTTTCGATCTAAAACGATGTATCCCGTTGTTTTGAGCCGGAATACAAGTTTTCGCGCAGTTCTGAGAGAAAAAGTTTACACCTTTCTCTCGTCTACTCTTCGACGACTTGTTAAATCGATGCTCGTGAATTTTGCGACTTTCGATCTAAAACGATGTATCCCGTTGTTATGAGCCGGAATACAATTTTTCGCGCAGTTCTGCGAGAAAAAGTTTACACCTTTCTCTCGTCTACTCTTCGACGACTTGTAAAATCGATGCTCGTGAATCTTGATAGTTTCGATTTAAAACAATGTATTTCGTTGTTTGAGCCAGAATACAAGTTTTCGCGCAGTTCTGAGAGAAAAATTTACACCTTTCTCTCGTCTACTCTGCGACGACTTGTAAAATCGATGCTCGTGAATCTTGCTAGTTTCGATCTAAAACGATGTATCCCGTTGTTTTGAGCCGGAATACAAGTTTTCGCGCAGTTCTGAGAGAAAAAGTTTACACCTTTCTCTCGTCTACTCTTCGACGACTTGTAAAATCGATGCTCGTGAATCTTGATAGTTTCGCTCTAAAACAATGTATCCCTTTGTTTTGAGCCCGAATACGAGTTTTCTCGCAGTTCTGAGAGAAAAAGTTTACACCTTTCTCTTCTACTCTTCGACGACTTGTAAAATCGATGCTCGTTAATCGTGCTAGTTTCGATCTAAAACGATGTATCCCGTTGTTTTGAGCCGGAATACAAGTTTTCGCGCAGTTCTGAAAGAAAAAGTTTACACCTTTCTCACGTCTACTCTTCGACGACATGTAAAATCGATGCTCGTGAATCTTGATAGTATCGCTCTAAAACGATGTATCCCGTTGTTTTGAGCCGGAATACAAGTTTTCGCGCAGTTCTGAGAGAAAAAGTTTACACCTTTCTCTCGTCTACTCTTCGACGACTTGCAAAATCGATGCTCGTGAATCTTGATAGTTTCGATCTAAAACGATGTATCCCGTTGTTTTGAGCCGGAATACAAGTTTTCGCGCAGTTCTGAGAGAAAAAGTTTACACCTTTCTCTCGTCTACTCTTCGACGACTTGTAAAATCGATGCTCGTTAAACTTGCTAGTTTCGATCTAAAACGATGTATTCCGTTGGTTTGAGCCGGAATACAAGTTTTCGCGCAGTTCTGAGAGAAAAATTTACACCTTTCTCTCGTCTACTCTGCGACGACTTATAAAATCGATGCTCGTGAATCTTGCTAGTTTCAATCTAAAACGATGTATCCCGTTGTTTTGAGCCGGAATACAAGTTTTCGCGCAGTTCTGAGAGAAAAAGTTTACACCTTTCTCTCGTCTACTCTTCGACGACTTGTAAAATCGATGCTCGTTAAACTTGCTAGTTTCGATCTAAAACGATGTATTCCGTTGGTTTGAGCCGGAATACAAGTTTTCGCGCAGTTCTGAGAGAAAAATTTACACCTTTCTCTCGTCTACTCTGCGACGACTTATAAAATCGATGCTCGTGAATCTTGCTAGTTTCGATCTAAAACGATGTATCCCGTTGTTTTGAGCCGGAATACAAGTTTTCGCGCAGTTCTGAGAGAAAAATTTACACCTTTCTCTCGTCTACTCTGCGACGACTTATAAAATCGATGCTCGTGAATCTTGCTAGTTTCGATCTAAAATGATGTATACCGTTGTTTTGAGCCGGAATACAATTTTTCGCGCAGTTCTGCGAGAAAAAGTTTACACCTTTCTCTCGTCTACTCTTCGACGACTTGTAAAATCGATGCTCGTAAATCTTGATAGTTTCGATTTAAAACAATGTATTTCGTTGTTTTGAGCCAGAATACAAGTTTTCGCGCAGTTCTGAGAGAAAAAGTTTACACCTTTTTCTCGTCTACTCTTCGACGACTTGTAAAATCGATGCTCGTGAATCTTGCTACTTTCGATCTAAAACGATGTATCCCATTGTTTTGAGCCGGAATACAAGTTTTCGCGCAGTTCTGAGAGAAAAAGTTTACACCTTTTTCTCGTCTACTCTTCGACGACTTGTAAAATCGATGCTCGTGAATCTTGCTAATTTCGATCTAAAACGATGTATCCCGTTGTTTTGAGCCGGAATACAAGTTTTCGCGCAGTTCTGAGAGAAAAATTTACACCTTTCTCTCGTCTACTCTGCGACGACTTATAAAATCGATGCTCGTGAATCTTGCTAGTTTCGATCTAAAATGATGTATCCCGTTGTTTTGAGCCGGAATACAATTTTTCGCGCAGTTCTGCGAGAAAAAGTTTACACCTTTCTCTCGTCTACTCTTCGACGACTTGTAAAATCGATGCTCGTAAATCTTGATAGTTTCGATTTAAAACAATGTATTTCGTTGTTTTGAGCCAGAATACAAGTTTTCGCGCAGTTCTGAGAGAAAAAGTTTACACCTTTTTCTCGTCTACTCTTCGACGACTTGTAAAATCGATGCTCGTGAATCTTGCTACTTTCGATCTAAAACGATGTATCCCATTGTTTTGAGCCGGAATACAAGTTTTCGCGCAGTTCTGAGAGAAAAAGTTTACACCTTTTTCTCGTCTACTCTTCGACGACTTGTAAAATCGATGCTCGTGAATCTTGCTAATTTCGATCTAAAACGATGTATCCCGTTGTTTTGAGCCGGAATACAAGTTTTCGCGCAGTTCTGAAAGAAAAAGTTTACACCTTTCTCACGTCTACTCTTCGACGACATGTAAAATCGATGCTCGTGAATCTTGATAGTATCGCTCTAAAACGATGTATCCCGTTGTTTTGAGCCGGAATACAAGTTTTCGCGCAGTTCTGAGAGAAAAAGTTTACACCTTTCTCTCGTCTACTCTTCGACGACTTGCAAAATCGATGCTCGTGAATCTTGATAGTTTCGATCTAAAACGATGTATCCCGTTGTTTTTAGCCGGAATACAAGTTTTCGCGCAGTTCTGAGAGAAAAAGTTTACACCTTTCTCTCGTCTACTCTTCGACGACTTGTAAAATCGATGCTCGTTAAACTTGCTAGTTTCGATCTAAAACGATGTATTCCGTTGGTTTGAGCCGGAATACAAGTTTTCGCGCAGTTCTGAGAGAAAAATTTACACCTTTCTCTCGTCTACTCTGCGACGACTTATAAAATCGATGCTCGTGAATCTTGCTAGTTTCAATCTAAAACGATGTATCCCGTTGTTTTGAGCCGGAATACAAGTTTTCGCGCAGTTCTGAGAGAAAAAGTTTACACCTTTCTCTCGTCTACTCTTCGACGACTTGTAAAATCGATGCTCGTTAAACTTGCTAGTTTCGATCTAAAACGATGTATTCCGTTGGTTTGAGCCGGAATACAAGTTTTCGCGCAGTTCTGAGAGAAAAATTTACACCTTTCTCTCGTCTACTCTGCGACGACTTATAAAATCGATGCTCGTGAATCTTGCTAGTTTCGATCTAAAACGATGTATCCCGTTGTTTTGAGCCGGAATACAAGTTTTCGCGCAGTTCTGAGAGAAAAAGTTTACACCTTTCTCTCGTCTACTCTTCGACGACTTGTAAAATCGATGCTCGTTAAACTTGCTAGTTTCGATCTAAAACGATGTATTCTGTTGGTTTGAGCCGGAATACAAGTTTTCGCGCAGTTCTGAGAGAAAAATTTACACCTTTCTCTCGTCTACTCTGCGACGACTTATAAAATCGATGCTCGTGAATCTTGCTAGTTTCGATCTAAAATGATGTATCCCGTTGTTTTGAGCCGAAATACAAGTTTTCGCGCAGTTCTGAGAGAAAAAGTTTACACCTATCTCACGTCTACTCTTCGACGACTTGTAAAATCGATGCTCGTTAATTGTGCTAGTTTCGATCTAAAACGATGTATCCCGTTGTTTTGAGCCGGAATACAAGTTTTCGCGCAGTTCTGAGAGAAAAAGTTTACACCTTTCTCTCGTCTACTCTTCGACGACTTGTTAAATCGATGCTCGTGAATTTTGCGACTTTCGATCTAAAACGATGTATCCCGTTGTTATGAGCCGGAATACAATTTTTCGCGCAGTTCTGCGAGAAAAAGTTTACACCTTTCTCTCGTCTACTCTTCGACGACTTGTAAAATCGATGCTCGTAAATCTTGATAGTTTCGATTTAAAACAATGTATTTCGTTGTTTTGAGCCAGAATACAAGTTTTCGCGCAGTTCTGAGAGAAAAATTTACACCTTTCTCTCGTCTACTCTGCGACGACTTGTAAAATCGATGCTCGTGAATCTTGCTAGTTTCGATCTAAAACGATGTATCCCATTGTTTTCAGCCGGAATACAAGTTTTCGCGCAGTTCTGAGAGAAAAAGTTTACACCTTTCTCTCGTCTACTCTTCGACGACTTGTAAAATCGATGCTCGCGAATCTTGATAGTTTCGCTCTAAAACAATGTATCGCTTTGTTTTGAGCCCGAATACGAGTTTTCTCGCAGTTCTGAGAGAAAAAGTTTACACCTTTCTTTTCTACTCTTCGACGACTTGTAAAATCGATGCTCGTTAATCGTGCTAGTTTCGATCTAAAACGATGTATCCCGTTGTTTTGAGCCAGAATACAAGTTTTCGCGCAGTTCTGAGAGAAAAAGTTTACACCTTTTTCTCGTCTACTCTTCGACGACTTGTAAAATCGATGCTCGTGAATCTTGCTACTTTCGATCTAAAACGATGTATCCCATTGTTTTGAGCCGGAATACAAGTTTTCGCGCAGTTCTGAGAGAAAAAGTTTACACCTTTTTCTCGTCTACTCTTCGACGACTTGTAAAATCGATGCTCGTGAATCTTGCTAATTTCGATCTAAAACGATGTATCCCGTTGTTTTGAGCCGGAATACAAGTTTTCGCGCAGTTCTGAAAGAAAAAGTTTACACCTTTCTCACGTCTACTCTTCGACGACATGTAAAATCGATGCTCGTGAATCTTGATAGTATCGCTCTAAAACGATGTATCCCGTTGTTTTGAGCCGGAATACAAGTTTTCGCGCAGTTCTGAGAGAAAAAGTTTACACCTTTCTCTCGTCTACTCTTCGACGACTTGCAAAATCGATGCTCGTGAATCTTGATAGTTTCGATCTAAAACGATGTATCCCGTTGTTTTTAGCCGGAATACAAGTTTTCGCGCAGTTCTGAGAGAAAAAGTTTACACCTTTCTCTCGTCTACTCTTCGACGACTTGTAAAATCGATGCTCGTTAAACTTGCTAGTTTCGATCTAAAACGATGTATTCCGTTGGTTTGAGCCGGAATACAAGTTTTCGCGCAGTTCTGAGAGAAAAATTTACACCTTTCTCTCGTCTACTCTGCGACGACTTATAAAATCGATGCTCGTGAATCTTGCTAGTTTCAATCTAAAACGATGTATCCCGTTGTTTTGAGCCGGAATACAAGTTTTCGCGCAGTTCTGAGAGAAAAAGTTTACACCTTTCTCTCGTCTACTCTTCGACGACTTGTAAAATCGATGCTCGTTAAACTTGCTAGTTTCGATCTAAAACGATGTATTCCGTTGGTTTGAGCCGGAATACAAGTTTTCGCGCAGTTCTGAGAGAAAAATTTACACCTTTCTCTCGTCTACTCTGCGACGACTTATAAAATCGATGCTCGTGAATCTTGCTAGTTTCGATCTAAAACGATGTATCCCGTTGTTTTGAGCCGGAATACAAGTTTTCGCGCAGTTCTGAGAGAAAAAGTTTACACCTTTCTCTCGTCTACTCTTCGACGACTTGTAAAATCGATGCTCGTTAAACTTGCTAGTTTCGATCTAAAACGATGTATTCTGTTGGTTTGAGCCGGAATACAAGTTTTCGCGCAGTTCTGAGAGAAAAATTTACACCTTTCTCTCGTCTACTCTGCGACGACTTATAAAATCGATGCTCGTGAATCTTGCTAGTTTCGATCTAAAATGATGTATCCCGTTGTTTTGAGCCGAAATACAAGTTTTCGCGCAGTTCTGAGAGAAAAAGTTTACACCTATCTCACGTCTACTCTTCGACGACTTGTAAAATCGATGCTCGTTAATTGTGCTAGTTTCGATCTAAAACGATGTATCCCGTTGTTTTGAGCCGGAATACAAGTTTTCGCGCAGTTCTGAGAGAAAAAGTTTACACCTTTCTCTCGTCTACTCTTCGACGACTTGTTAAATCGATGCTCGTGAATTTTGCGACTTTCGATCTAAAACGATGTATCCCGTTGTTATGAGCCGGAATACAATTTTTCGCGCAGTTCTGCGAGAAAAAGTTTACACCTTTCTCTCGTCTACTCTTCGACGACTTGTAAAATCGATGCTCGTAAATCTTGATAGTTTCGATTTAAAACAATGTATTTCGTTGTTTTGAGCCAGAATACAAGTTTTCGCGCAGTTCTGAGAGAAAAATTTACACCTTTCTCTCGTCTACTCTGCGACGACTTGTAAAATCGATGCTCGTGAATCTTGCTAGTTTCGATCTAAAACGATGTATCCCATTGTTTTCAGCCGGAATACAAGTTTTCGCGCAGTTCTGAGAGAAAAAGTTTACACCTTTCTCTCGTCTACTCTTCGACGACTTGTAAAATCGATGCTCGCGAATCTTGATAGTTTCGCTCTAAAACAATGTATCGCTTTGTTTTGAGCCCGAATACGAGTTTTCTCGCAGTTCTGAGAGAAAAAGTTTACACCTTTCTTTTCTACTCTTCGACGACTTGTAAAATCGATGCTCGTTAATCGTGCTAGTTTCGATCTAAAACGATGTATCCCGTTGTTTTGAGCCAGAATACAAGTTTTCGCGCAGTTCTGAGAGAAAAAGTTTACACCATTTTCTCGTCTACTCTTCGACGACTTGTAAAATCGATGCTCGTGAATCTTGCTACTTTCGATCTAAAACGATGTATCCCGTTGTTTTGAGCCGGAATACAAGTTTTCGCGCAGTTCTGAAAGAAAAAGTTTACACCTTTCTCTCGTCTACTCTTCGACGACATGTAAAATCGATGCTCGTGAATCTTGATAGTATCGCTCTAAAACGATGTATCCCGTTGTTTTGAGCCGGAATACAAGTTTTCGCGCAGTTCTGAGAGGAAAAGTTTACACCTTTCTCTCGTCTACTCTTCGACGACTTGCAAAATCGATGCTCGTGAATCTTGATAGTTTCGATCTAAAACGATGTATCCCGTTGTTTTGAGCCGGAATACAAGTTTTCGCGCAGTTCTGAGAGAAAAAGTTTACACCTTTCTCTCGTCTACTCTTCGACGACTTGTAAAATCGATGCTCGTTAAACTTGCTAGTTTCGATCTAAAACGATGTATTCCGTTGGTTTGAGCCGGAATACAAGTTTTCGCGCAGTTCTGAGAGAAAAATTTACACCTTTCTCTCGTCTACTCTGCGACGACTTATAAAATCGATGCTCGTGAATCTTGCTAGTTTCAATCTAAAACGATGTATCCCGTTGTTTTGAGCCGGAATACAAGTTTTCGCGCAGTTCTGAGAGAAAAAGTTTACACCTTTCTCTCGTCTACTCTTCGACGACTTGTAAAATCGATGCTCGTTAAACTTGCTAGTTTCGATCTAAAACGATGTATTCCGTTGGTTTGAGCCGGAATACAAGTTTTCGCGCAGTTCTGAGAGAAAAATTTACACCTTTCTCTCGTCTACTCTGCGACGACTTATAAAATCGATGCTCGTGAATCTTGCTAGTTTCGATCTAAAACGATGTATCCCGTTGTTTTGAGCCGGAATACAAGTTTTCGCGCAGTTCTGAGAGAAAAAGTTTACACCTTTCTCTCGTCTACTCTTCGACGACATGTAAAATCGATGCTCGTGAATCTTGATAGTATCGCTCTAAAACGATGTATCCCGTTGTTTTGAGCCGGAATACAAGTTTTCGCGCAGTTCTGAGAGAAAAATTTACACCTTTCTCTCGTCTACTCTGCGACGACTTATAAAATCGATGCTCGTGAATCTTGCTAGTTTCGATCTAAAATGATGTATCCCGTTGTTTTGAGCCGAAATACAAGTTTTCGCGCAGTTCTGAGAGAAAAAGTTTACACCTATCTCTCGTCTACTCTTCGACGACTTGTAAAATCGATGCTCGTTAATTGTGCTAGTTTCGATCTAAAACGATGTATCCCGTTGTTTTGAGCCGGAATACAAGTTTTCGCGCAGTTCTGAGAGAAAAAGTTTACACCTTTCTCTCGTCTACTCTTCGACGACTTGTTAAATCGATGCTCGTGAATTTTGCGACTTTCGATCTAAAACGATGTATCCCGTTGTTATGAGCCGGAATACAATTTTTCGCGCAGTTCTGCGAGAAAAAGTTTACACCTTTCTCTCGTCTACTCTTCGACGACTTGTAAAATCGATGCTCGTAAATCTTGATAGTTTCGATTTAAAACAATGTATTTCGTTGTTTTGAGCCAGAATACAAGTTTTCGCGCAGTTCTGAGAGAAAAATTTACACCTTTCTCTCGTCTACTCTGCGACGACTTGTAAAATCGATGCTCGTGAATCTTGCTAGTTTCGATCTAAAACGATGTATCCCATTGTTTTCAGCCGGAATACAAGTTTTCGCGCAGTTCTGAGAGAAAAAGTTTACACCTTTCTCTCGTCTACTCTTCGACGACTTGTAAAATCGATGCTCGCGAATCTTGATAGTTTCGCTCTAAAACAATGTATCGCTTTGTTTTGAGCCCGAATACGAGTTTTCTCGCAGTTCTGAGAGAAAAAGTTTACACCTTTCTTTTCTACTCTTCGACGACTTGTAAAATCGATGCTCGTTAATCGTGCTAGTTTCGATCTAAAACGATGTATCCCGTTGTTTTGAGCCGGAATACAAGTTTTCGCGCAGTTCTGAGAGAAAAAGTTTACACCTTTCTCTCGTCTACTCTTCGACGACTTGTAAAATCGATGCTCGTTAAACTTGCTAGTTTCGATCTAAAACGATGTATTCCGTTGGTTTGAGCCGGAATACAAGTTTTCGCGCAGTTCTGAGAGAAAAATTTACACCTTTCTCTCGTCTACTCTGCGACGACTTGTAAAATCGATGCTCGTGAATCTTGCTAGTTTCGATCTAAAACGATGTATCCCATTGTTTTCAGCCGGAATACAAGTTTTCGCGCAGTTCTGAGAGAAAAAGTTTACACCTTTCTCTCGTCTACTCTTCGACGACTTGTAAAATCGATGCTCGCGAATCTTGATAGTTTCGCTCTAAAACAATGTATCGCTTTGTTTTGAGCCCGAATACGAGTTTTCTCGCAGTTCTGAGAGAAAAAGTTTACACCTTTCTTTTCTACTCTTCGACGACTTGTAAAATCGATGCTCGTTAATCGTGCTAGTTTCGATTTAAAACAATGTATCCCGTTGTTTTGAGCCAGAATACAAGTTTTCGCGCAGTTCTGAGAGAAAAAGTTTACACCTTTTTCTCGTCTACTCTTCGACGACTTGTAAAATCGATGCTCGTGAATCTTGCTACTTTCGATCTAAAACGATGTATCCCGTTGTTTTGAGCCGGAATACAAGTTTTCGCGCAGTTCTGAAAGAAAAAGTTTACACCTTTCTCTCGTCTACTCTTCGACGACATGTAAAATCGATGCTCGTGAATCTTGATAGTATCGCTCTAAAACGATGTATCCCGTTGTTTTGAGCCGGAATACAAGTTTTCGCGCAGTTCTGAGAGGAAAAGTTTACACCTTTCTCTCGTCTACTCTTCGACGACTTGCAAAATCGATGCTCGTGAATCTTGATAGTTTCGATCTAAAACGATGTATCCCGTTGTTTTGAGCCGGAATACAAGTTTTCGCGCAGTTCTGAGAGAAAAAGTTTACACCTTTCTCTCGTCTACTCTTCGACGACTTGTAAAATCGATGCTCGTTAAACTTGCTAGTTTCGATCTAAAACGATGTATTCCGTTGGTTTGAGCCGGAATACAAGTTTTCGCGCAGTTCTGAGAGAAAAATTTACACCTTTCTCTCGTCTACTCTGCGACGACTTATAAAATCGATGCTCGTGAATCTTGCTAGTTTCAATCTAAAACGATGTATCCCGTTGTTTTGAGCCGGAATACAAGTTTTCTCGCAGTTCTGAGAGAAAAAGTTTACACCTTTCTCTCGTCTACTCTTCGACGACTTGTAAAATCGATGCTCGTTAAACTTGCTAGTTTCGATCTAAAACGATGTATTCCGTTGGTTTGAGCCGGAATACAAGTTTTCGCGCAGTTCTGAGAGAAAAATTTACACCTTTCTCTCGTCTACTCTGCGACGACTTATAAAATCGATGCTCGTGAATCTTGCTAGTTTCGTTCTAAAACGATGTATCCCGTTGTTTTGAGCCGGAATACAAGTTTTCGCGCAGTTCTGAGAGAAAAAGTTTACACCTTTCTCTCGTCTACTCTTCGGCAACTTGTAAAATCGATCCTCGTGATTCTTGATAGTTTCGCTCTAAAACAATGTATCCCGTTGTTTTGAGCCGGAATACAAGTTTTCGCGCAGTTCTGAGAGAAAAAGTTTACACCTTTCTCTCGTCTACTCTTCGTCGACTTGTAAAATCGATGCTCGTTAATCTTGGTAGTTTCGATCTAAAACGATGTATCCCGTTGTTTTGAGCCGGAATACAAATTTTTGCGCAGTTCTGGGAGATAAAGTTTACACCTTTCTCTCGTTCTCTTCGACGACATGCAAAATCGATGCTCGTGAATCTTGCTAGTTTCGATCTAAAGCGATGTATCTCAATGATTTGAGCCGGAATACAAGTTTTCGCGCAGTTCTGAGAGAAAAAGTTTACACCTTTCTCTCGTCTACTCTTCGACGACTTGTAAAATCGATGCTCGTTAATCTTGCTAGTTTCGATCTAAAACGATGTATTCCGTTGTTTTGAGTCGGAATACAAGATTTCGCGCAGTTCTGAGAGAAAAATTTACACCTTTCTCTGGTTTACTCTGCGACGACTTGTAAAATCGATGCTCGTGAATCTTGCTAGTATCGATCTAAAACGATGTATCCCGTTGTTTTGAGCCGGAATACAATTTTTTGCGCAGTTCTGAGAGAAAAATTTACACCTTTCTCTCGTCTACTCTTCGACGACTTGTTAAATCGATGCTCGTGAATTTTGCTACTTTCGATCTAAAACGATGTATCCCGTTGTTTTGAGCCGGAATACAAGTTTTCGCGCAGTTATGAGAGAAAAAGTTTACACCTTTCTCTCGTCTACTCTTCGACGACTTGTTAAATCGATGCTCGTGAATTTTGCGACTTTCGATCTAAAACGATGTATTCCGTTGTTTTGAGCCGGAATACAATTTTGCGCGCAGTTCTGAGAGAAAAAGTTTACACCTTTCTCTCGTCTGCTCTTCGACGACTTGTAAAATCGATGCTCGTGAATCTTGATAGTTTCGATCTAAAACAATGTATTTCGTTGTTTTGAGCCAGAATACAAGTTTTCGCGCAGTTCTGAGAGAAAAATTTACACCTTTCTCTCGTCTACTCTGCGACGACTTGTAAAATCGATGCTCGTGAATCTTGATAGTTTCGCTCTAAAACAATGTATCGCTTTGTTTTGAGCCCGAATACGAGTTTTCTCGCAGTTCTGAGAGAAAAAGTTTACACCTTTCTTTTCTACTCTTCGACGACTTGTAAAATCGATGCTCGTTAATCGTGCTAGTTTCGATCTAAAACGATGTATCCCGTTGTTTTGAGCCAGAATACAAGTTTTCGCGCAGTTCTGAGAGAAAAAGTTTACACCTTTTTCTCGTCTACTCTTCGACGACTTGTAAAATCGATGCTCGTGAATCTTGCTACTTTCGATCTAAAACGATGTATCCCGTTGTTTTGAGCCGGAATACAAGTTTTCGCGCAGTTCTGAAAGAAAAAGTTTACGCCTTTCTCTCGTCTACTCTTCGACGACATGTAAAATCGATGCTCGTGAATCTTGATAGTATCGCTCTAAAACGATGTATCCCGTTGTTTTGAGCCGGAATACAAGTTTTCGCGCAGTTCTGAGAGGAAAAGTTTACACCTTTCTCTCGTCTACTCTTCGACGACTTGCAAAATCGATGCTCGTGAATCTTGATAGTTTCGATCTAAAACGATGTATCCCGTTGTTTTGAGCCGGAATACAAGTTTTCGCGCAGTTCTGAAAGAAAAAGTTTACACCTTTCTCTCGTCTACTCTTCGACGACATGTAAAATCGATGCTCGTGAATCTTGATAGTATCGCTCTAAAACGATGTATCCCGTTGTTTTGAGCCGGAATACAAGTTTTCGCGCAGTTCTGAGAGGAAAAGTTTACACCTTTCTCTCGTCTACTCTTCGACGACTTGCAAAATCGATGCTCGTGAATCTTGATAGTTTCGATCTAAAACGATGTATCCCGTTGTTTTGAGCCGGAATACAAGTTTTCGCGCAGTTCTGAGAGAAAAAGTTTACACCTTTCTCTCGTCTACTCTTCGACGACTTGTAAAATCGATGCTCGTTAAACTTGCTAGTTTCGATCTAAAACGATGTATTCCGTTGGTTTGAGCCGGAATACAAGTTTTCGCGCAGTTCTGAGAGAAAAATTTACACCTTTCTCTCGTCTACTCTGCGACGACTTATAAAATCGATGCTCGTGAATCTTGCTAGTTTCGATCTAAAACGATGTATCCCGTTGTTTTGAGCCGGAATACAAGTTTTCGCGCAGTTCTGAGAGAAAACGTTTACACCTTTCTCTCGTCTACTCTTCGGCAACTTGTAAAATCGATCCTCGTGATTCTTGATAGTTTCGCTCTAAAACAATGTATCCCGTTGTTTTGAGCCGGAATACAAGTTTTCGCGCAGTTCTGAGAGAAAAAGTTTACACCTTTCTCTCGTCTACTCTTCGTCGACTTGTAAAATCGATGCTCGTTAATCTTGGTAGTTTCGATCTAAAACGATGTATCCCGTTGTTTTGAGCCGGAATACAAATTTTTGCGCAGTTCTGGGAGAAAAAGTTTACAACCTTTCTCTCGTTCTCTTCGACGACATGCAAAATCGATGCTCGTGAATCTTGCTAGTTTCGATCTAAAGCGATGTATCTCAATGATTTGAGCCGGAATACAAGTTTTCGCGCAGTTCTGAGAGAAAAAGTTTACACCTTTCTCTCGTCTACTCTTCGACGACTTGTAAAATCGATGCTCGTTAATCTTGCTAGTTTCGATCTAAAACGATGTATTCCGTTGTTTTGAGTCGGAATACAAGATTTCGCGCAGTTCTGAGAGAAAAATTTACACCTTTCTCTGGTTTACTCTGCGACGACTTGTAAAATCGATGCTCGTGAATCTTGCTAGTATCGATCTAAAACGATGTATCCCGTTGTTTTGAGCCGGAATACAATTTTTTGCGCAGTTCTGAGAGAAAAATTTACACCTTTCTCTCGTCTACTCTTCGACGACTTGTTAAATCGATGCTCGTGAATTTTGCTACTTTCGATCTAAAACGATGTATCCCGTTGTTTTGAGCCGGAATACAAGTTTTCGCGCAGTTATGAGAGAAAAAGTTTACACCTTTCTCTCGTCTACTCTTCGACGACTTGTTAAATCGATGCTCGTGAATTTTGCGACTTTCGATCTAAAACGATGTATTCCGTTGTTTTGAGCCGGAATACAATTTTGCGCGCAGTTCTGAGAGAAAAAGTTTACACCTTTCTCTCGTCTGCTCTTCGACGACTTGTAAAATCGATGCTCGTGAATCTTGATAGTTTCGATCTAAAACAATGTATTTCGTTGTTTTGAGCCAGAATACAAGTTTTCGCGCAGTTCTGAGAGAAAAATTTACGCCTTTCTCTCGTCTACTCTGCGACGACTTGTAAAATCGATGCTCGTGAATCTTGATAGTTTCGCTCTAAAACAATGTATCGCTTTGTTTTGAGCCCGAATACGAGTTTTCTCGCAGTTCTGAGAGAAAAAGTTTACACCTTTCTTTTCTACTCTTCGACGACTTGTAAAATCGATGCTCGTTAATCGTGCTAGTTTCGATCTAAAACGATGTATCCCGTTGTTTTGAGCCAGAATACAAGTTTTCGCGCAGTTCTGAGAGAAAAAGTTTACACCTTTTTCTCGTCTACTCTTCGACGACTTGTAAAATCGATGCTCGTGAATCTTGCTACTTTCGATCTAAAACGATGTATCCCGTTGTTTTGAGCCGGAATACAAGTTTTCGCGCAGTTCTGAAAGAAAAAGTTTACGCCTTTCTCTCGTCTACTCTTCGACGACATGTAAAATCGATGCTCGTGAATCTTGATAGTATCGCTCTAAAACGATGTATCCCGTTGTTTTGAGCCGGAATACAAGTTTTCGCGCAGTTCTGAGAGGAAAAGTTTACACCTTTCTCTCGTCTACTCTTCGACGACTTGCAAAATCGATGCTCGTGAATCTTGATAGTTTCGATCTAAAACGATGTATCCCGTTGTTTTGAGCCGGAATACAAGTTTTCGCGCAGTTCTGAGAGAAAAAGTTTACACCTTTCTCTCGTCTACTCTTCGACGACTTGTAAAATCGATGCTCGTTAAACTTGCTAGTTTCGATCTAAAACGATGTATTCCGTTGGTTTGAGCCGGAATACAAGTTTTCGCGCAGTTCTGAGAGAAAAATTTACACCTTTCTCTCGTCTACTCTGCGACGACTTATAAAATCGATGCTCGTGAATCTTGCTAGTTTCAATCTAAAACGATGTATCCCGTTGTTTTGAGCCGGAATACAAGTTTTCGCGCAGTTCTGAGAGAAAAAGTTTACACCTTTCTCTCGTCTACTCTTCGACGACTTGTAAAATCGATGCTCGTTAAACTTGCTAGTTTCGATCTAAAACGATGTATTCCGTTGGTTTGAGCCGGAATACAAGTTTTCGCGCAGTTCTGAGAGAAAAATTTACACCTTTCTCCTCGTCTACTCTGCGACGACTTATAAAATCGATGCTCGTGAATCTTGCTAGTTTCGATCTAAAACGATGTATCCCGTTGTTTTGAGCCGGAATACAAGTTTTCGCGCAGTTCTGAGAGAAAAAGTTTACACCTTTCTCTCGTCTACTCTTCGGCAACTTGTAAAATCGATCCTCGTGAATCTTGATAGTTTCGCTCTAAAACAATGTATCCCGTTGTTTTGAGCCGGAATACAAGTTTTCGCGCAGTTCTGAGAGAAAAAGTTTACACCTTTCTCTCGTCTACTCTTCGTCGACTTGTAAAATCGATGCTCGTTAATCTTGGTAGTTTCGATCTAAAACGATGTATCCCGTTGTTTTGAGCCGGAATACAAATTTTTGCGCAGTTCTGGGAGAAAAAGTTTACACCTTTCTCTCGTTCTCTTCGACGACATGCAAAATCGATGCTCGTGAATCTTGCTAGTTTCGATCTAAAGCGATGTATCTCAATGATTTGAGCCGGAATACAAGTTTTCGCGCAGTTCTGAGAGAAAAAGTTTACACCTTTCTCTCGTCTACTCTTCGACGACTTGTAAAATCGATGCTCGTTAATCTTGCTAGTTTCGATCTAAAACGATGTATTCCGTTGTTTTGAGTCGGAATACAAGTTTTCGCGCAGTTCTGAGAGAAAAATTTACACCTTTCTCTGGTCTACTCTGCGACGACTTGTAAAATCGATGCTCGTGAATCTTGCTAGTATCGATCTAAAACGATGTATCCCGTTGTTTTGAGCCGGAATACAATTTTTTGCGCAGTTCTGAGAGAAAAATTTACACCTTTCTCTCGTCTACTCTTCGACGACTTGTTAAATCGATGCTCGTGAATTTTGCTACTTTCGATCTAAAACGATGTATCCCGTTGTTTTGAGCCGGAATACAAGTTTTCGCGCAGTTATGAGAGAAAAAGTTTACACCTTTCTCTCGTCTACTCTTCGACGACTTGTTAAATCGATGCTCGTGAATTTTGCGACTTTCGATCTAAAACGATGTATTGCGTTGTTTTGAGCCGGAATACAATTTTGCGCGCAGTTCTGAGAGAAAAAGTTTACACCTTTCTCTCGTCTACTCTTCGACGACTTGTAAAATCGATGCTCGTGAATCTTGATAGTTTCGATCTAAAACAATGTATTTCGTTGTTTTGAGCCAGAATACAAGTTTTCGCGCAGTTCTGAGAGAAAAATTTACACCTTTCTCTCGTCTACTCTGCGACGACTTGTAAAATCGATGCTCGTGAATCTTGCTAGTTTCGATCTAAAACGATGTATCCCGTTGTTTTGAGCCGGAATACAAGTTTTCGCGCAGTTCTGAGAGAAAAAGTTTACACCTTTCTCTCGTCTACTCTTCGACGACTTGCAAAATCGATGCTCGTGAATCTTGATAGTTTCGATCTAAAACGATGTATCCCGTTGTTTTGAGCCGGAATACAAGTTTTCGCGCAGTTCTGAGAGAAAAAGTTTACACCTTTCTCTCGTCTACTCATCGACTACTTGTAAAATCGATGCTCGTTAAACTTGCTAGTTTCGATCTAAAACGATGTATTCCGTTGGTTTGAGCCGGAATACAAGTTTTCGCGCAGTTCTGAGAGAAAAATTTACACCTTTCTCTCGTCTACTCTGCGACGACTTATAAAATCGATGCTCGTGAATCTTGCTAGTTTCAATCTAAAACGATGTATCCCGTTGTTTTGAGCCGGAATACAAGTTTTCGCGCAGTTCTGAGAGAAAAAGTTTACACCTTTCTCTCGTCTACTCTTCGACGACTTGTAAAATCGATGCTCGTTAAACTTGCTAGTTTCGATCTAAAACGATGTATTCCGTTGGTTTGAGCCGGAATACAAGTTTTCGCGCAGTTCTGAGAGAAAAATTTACACCTCTCTCTCGTCTACTCTGCGACGACTTATAAAATCGATGCTCGTGAAGCTTGCTAGTTTCGATCTAAAACGATGTATCCCGTTGTTTTGAGCCGGAATACAAGTTTTCGCGCAGTTCTGAGAGAAAAAGTTTACACCTTTCTCTCGTCTACTCTTCGGCAACTTGTAAAATCGATCCTCGTGACTCTTGATAGTTTCGCTCTAAAACAATGTATCCCGTTGTTTTGAGCCGGAATACAAGTTTTCGCGCAGTTCTGAGAGAAAAAGTTTACACCTTTCTCTCGTCTACTCTTCGTAGACTTGTAAAATCGATGCTCGTTAATCTTGGTAGTTTCGATTTAAAACGATGTATCCCGTTGTTTTGAGCCGGAATACAAATTTTTGCGCAGTTCTGGGAGAAAAAGTTTACACCTTTCTCTCGTTCTCTTCGACGACATGCAAAATCGATGCTCGTGAATCTTGCTAGTTTCGATCTAAAGCGATGTATCTCAATGATTTGAGCCGGAATACAAGTTTTCGCGCAGTTCTGAGAGAAAAAGTTTACACCTTTCTCTCGTCTACTCTTCGACGACTTGTAAAATCGATGCTCGTGAATCTTGATAGTTTTGATCTAAAACGATGTATCCCGTTGTTTTGAGCCGGAATACAAGTTTTCGCGCAGTTCTGAGAGAAAAAGTTTACACCTCTCTCTCGTCTACTCTTCGACGACTTGTAAAATCGATGCTCGTTAATCTTGCTAGTTTCGATCTAAAACGATGTATTCCGTTGTTTTGAGTCGGAATACAAGTTTTCGCGCAGTTCTGAGAGAAAAATTTACACCTTTCTCTGGTCTACTCTGCGACGACTTGTAAAATCGATGCTCGTGAATCTTGCTAGTATCGATCTAAAACGATGTATCCCGTTGTTTTGAGCCGGAATACAATTTTTCGCGGAGTTCTGAGAGAAAAATTTACACCTTTCTCTCGTCTACTCTTCGACGACTTGTTAAATCGATGCTCGTGAATTTTGCTACTTTCGATCTAAAACGATGTATCCCGTTGTTTTGAGCCGGAATACAAGTTTTCGCGCAGTTCTGAGAGAAAAAGTTTACACCTTTCTCTCGTCTACTCTTCGACGACTTGTTAAATCGATGCTCGTGAATTTTGCGACCTTTCGATCTAAAACGATGTATCCCGTTGTTTTGAGCCGGAATACAATTTTTCGCGCAGTTCTGAGAGAAAAAGTTTACACATTTCTCTCGTCTACTCTTCGACGACTTGTAAAATCGATGCTCGTGAATCTTGATAGTTTTGATCTAAAACAATGTATTTCGTTGTTTTGAGCCAGAATACAAGGTTTTCGCGCAGTTCTGAGAGAAAAATTTACACCTTTCTCTCGTCTACTCTTCGACGACTTGTTAAATCGATGCTCGTGAATTTTGCTACTTTCGATCTAAAACGATGTATCCCGTTGTTTTGAGCCGGAATACAAGTTTTCGCGCAGTTCTGAGAGAAAAAGTTTACACCTTTCTCTCGTCTACTCTTCGACGACTTGTAAAATCGATTCTCGTGAATCTTGATAGTTTCGATCTAAAACAATGTATTTCGTTGTTTTCAGCCAGAATACAAGTTTTCGCGCAGTTCTGAGAGAAAAATTTACACCTTTCTCTCGTCTACTCTGCGACGACTTGTAAAATCGATGCTCGTGAATCTTGCTAGTTTCAATCTAAAACGATGTATTCCGTTGGTTTGAGCCAGAATACAAGTTTTCGCGCAGTTCTGAGAGAAAAAGTTTACACCTTTCTCTCGTCTACTCTTCGACGACTTGTAAAATCGATGCTCGTTAAACTTGCTAGTTTCGATCTAAAACGATGTATTCCGTTGGTTTGAGCCGGAATACAAGTTTTCGCGCAGTTCTGAGAGAAAAATTTACACCTTTCTCTCGTCTACTCTGCGACGACTTATAAAATCGATGCTCGTGAATCTTGCTAGTTTCAATCTAAAACGATGTATTCCGTTGGTTTGAGCCGGAATACAAGTTTTCGCGCAGTTCTGAGAGAAATATTTACACCTTTCTCTCGTCTACTCTGCGACGACTTATAAAATCGATGCTCGTGAATCTTGCTAGTTTCGATCTAAAACGATGTATCCCGTTGTTTTGAGCCGGAATACAAGTTTTCGCGCAGTTCTGAGAGAAAAATATACACCTTTCTCTCGTCCACTCTGCGACGACTTATAAAATCGATGCTCGTGAATCTTGCTAGTTTCAATCTAAAACGATGTATTCCGTTGGTTTGAGTCGGAATACAAGTTTTCGCGCAGTTCTGAGAGAAAAAGTTTACACCCATCTCTCGTCTACTCTTCGACGACTTGTAAAATCGATGCTCGTTAATTGTGCTAGTTTCGATCTAAAACGATGTATCCCGTTGTTTTGAGCCGGCATACAAGTTTTCGCGCAGTTCTGAGAGAAAAAGTTTACACCTTTCTCTCGTCTACTCTTCGTCGACTTGTAAAATCGATGCTCGTTAATCTTGGTAGTTTCGATCTAAAACGATGTATCCCGTTGTTTTGAGCCGGATACAAATTTTTGCGCAGTTCTGGGAGAAAAAGTTTACACCTTTCTCTCGTTCTCTTCGACGACATGCAAAATCGATGCTCGTGAATCTTGCTAGTTTCGATCTAAAGCGATGTATCTCAATGATGTGAGCCGGAATACAAGTTTTCGCGCAGTTCTGAGAGAAAACGTTTACACCTTTTTCTCGTCTACTCTTCGACGACTTGTAAAATCGATGCTCGTGAATCTTGATAGTTTCGATCTAAAACGATGTATCCCGTTGTTTTGAGCCGGAATACAAGTTTTCGCGCAGTTCTGAGAGAAAAAGTTTACACCTCTCTCTCGTCTACTCTTCGACGACTTGTAAAATCGATGCTCGTTAATCTTGCTAGTTTCGATCTAAAACGATGTATTCCGTTGTTTTGAGTCGGAATACAAGTTTTCGCGCAGTTCTGAGAGAAAAATTTACACCTTTCTCTGGTCTACACTGCGACGACTTGTAAAATCGATGCTCGTGAATCTTGCTAGTTTCGATCTAAAACGATGTATCCCGTTGTTTTGAGCCGGAATACAATTTTTCGCGCAGTTCTGAGAGAAAAAGTTTACACCTTTCTCTCGTCTACTCTTCGACGACTTGTAAAATCGATGCTCGTTAAACTTGCTAGTTTCGATCTAAAAGGATGTATTCTGTTGGTTTGAGCCGGAATACAAGTTTTCGCGCAGTTCTGAGAGAAAAATTTACACCTTTCTCTCGTCTACTCTGCGACGACTTATAAAATCGATGCTCGTGAATCTTGCTAGTTTCGATCTAAAATGATGTATCCCGTTGTTTTGAGCCGGAATGCAAGTTTTCGCGCAGTTCTGAGAGAAAAAGTTTACACCTATCTCTCGTCTACTCTTCGACGACTTGTAAAATCGATGCTCGTTAATTGTGCTAGTTTCGATCTAAAACGATGTATCCCGTTGTTTTGAGCCGGAATACAAGTTTTCGCGCAGTTCTGAGAGAAAAAGTTTACACCTTTCTCTCGTCTACTCTTCGACGACTTGTTAAATCGATGCTCGTGAATTTTGCGACTTTCGATCTAAAACGATGTATCCCGTTGTTATGAGCCGGAATACAATTTTTCGCGCAGTTCTGCGAGAAAAAGTTTACACCTTTCTCTCGTCTACTCTTCGACGACTTGTAAAATCGATGCTCGTGAATCTTGATAGTTTCGATTTAAAACAATGTATTTCGTTGTTTTGAGCCAGAATACAAGTTTTCGCGCAGTTCTGAGAGAAAAATTTACACCTTTCTCTCGTCTACTCTGCGACGACTTGTAAAATCGATGCTCGTGAATCTTGCTAGTTTCGATCTAAAACGATGTATCCCATTGTTTTCAGCCGGAATACAAGTTTTCGCGCAGTTCTGAGAGAAAAAGTTTACACCTTTCTCTCGTCTACTCTTCGACGACTTGTAAAATCGATGCTCGTGAATCTTGATAGTTTCGCTCTAAAACAATGTATCCCGTTGTTTTGAGCCGGAATACAAGTTTTCGCGCAGTTCTGAGAGAAAAAGTTTACATCTTTCTCTCGTCTACTCTTCGTCGACTTGTAAAATCGATGCTCGTAATCTTGGTAGTTTCGATCTAAAACGATGTATCCCGTTGTTTTGAGCCGGAATACAAGTTTCGCGCAGTTCTGAGAGAAAAATTTACACCTTTCTCTCGTCTACTCTGCGACGACTTATAAAATCGATGCTCGTGAATCTTGCTAGTTTCAATCTAAAACGATGTATTCCGTTGGTTTGAGTCGGAATACAAGTTTTCGCGCAGATCTGAGAGAAAAAGTTTACACCTTTCTCTCGTCTACTCTGCGACGACTTATAAAATCGATGCTCGTGAATCTTGCTAGGTTCAATCTAAAACGATGTATTCCGTTGGTTTGAGCCGGAATACAAGTTTTCGCGCAGTTCTGAGAGAAATATTTACACCTTTCTCTCGTCTACTCTGCGACGACTTATAAAATCGATGCTCGTGAATCTTGCTAGTTTCAATCTAAAACGATGTATTCCGTTGGTTTGAGTCGGAATACAAGTTTTCGCGCAGTTCTGAGAGAAAAAGTTTACACCCATCTCTCGTCTACTCTTCGACGACTTGTAAAATCGATGCTCGTTAATTGTGCTAGTTTCGATCTAAAACGATGTATCCCGTTGTTTTGAGCCGGCATACAAGTTTTCGCGCAGTTCTGAGAGAAAAAGTTTACACCTTTCTCTCGTCTACTCTTCGTCGACTTGTAAAATCGATGCTCGTTAATCTTGGTAGTTTCGATCTAAAACGATGTATCCCGTTGTTTTGAGCCGGAATACAAATTTTTGCGCAGTTCTGGGAGAAAATTTTACACCTTTCTCTCGTTCTCTTCGACGACATGCAAAATCGATGCTCGTGAATCTTGCTAGTTTCGATCTAAAGCGATGTATCTCAATGATTTGAGCCGGAATACAAGTTTTCGCGCAGTTCTGAGAGAAAAAGTTTACACCTTTCTCTCGTCTACTCTTCGACGACTTGTAAAATCGATGCTCGTGAATCTTGATAGTTTCGATCTAAAACGATGTATCCCGTTGTTTTGAGCCGGAATACAAGTTTTCGCGCAGTTCTGAGAGAAAAAGTTTACACCTCTCTCTCGTCTACTCTTCGACGACTTGTAAAATCGATGCTCGTTAATCTTGCTAGTTTCGATCTAAAACGATGTATCCCGTTGTTTTGAGCCGGAATACAAGTTTTCGCGCAGTTCTGAGAGAAAAAGTTTACACCTCTCTCTCGTCTACTCTTCGACGACTTGTAAAATCGATGCTCGTTAATCTTGCTAGTTTCGATCTAAAACGATGTATTCCGTTGTTTTGAGTCGGAATACAAGTTTTCGCGCAGTTCTGAGAGAAAAATTTACACCTTTCTCTGGTCTACACTGCGACGACTTGTAAAATCGATGCTCGTGAATCTTGCTAGTTTCGATCTAAAACGATGTATCCCGTTGTTTTGAGCCGGAATACAATTTTTCGCGCAGTTCTGAGAGAAAAAGTTTACACCTTTCTCTCGTCTACTCTTCGACGACTTGTAAAATCGATGCTCGTTAAACTTGCTAGTTTCGATCTAAAAGGATGTATTCTGTTGGTTTGAGCCGGAATACAAGTTTTCGCGCAGTTCTGAGAGAAAAATTTACACCTTTCTCTCGTCTACTCTGCGACGACTTATAAAATCGATGCTCGTGAATCTTGCTAGTTTCGATCTAAAATGATGTATCCCGTTGTTTTGAGCCGGAATGCATGTTTTCGCGCAGTTCTGAGAGAAAAAGTTTACACCTATCTCTCGTCTACTCTTCGACGACTTGTAAAATCGATGCTCGTTAATTGTGCTAGTTTCGATCTAAAACGATGTATCCCGTTGTTTTGAGCCGGAATACAAGTTTTCGCGCAGTTCTGAGAGAAAAAGTTTACACCTTTCTCTCGTCTACTCTTCGACGACTTGTTAAATCGATGCTCGTGAATTTTGCGACTTTCGATCTAAAACGATGTATCCCGTTGTTATGAGCCGGAATACAATTTTTCGCGCAGTTCTGCGAGAAAAAGTTTACACCTTTCTCTCGTCTACTCTTCGACGACTTGTAAAATCGATGCTCGTGAATCTTGATAGTTTCGATTTAAAACAATGTATTTCGTTGTTTTGAGCCAGAATACAAGTTTTCGCGCAGTTCTGAGAGAAAAATTTACACCTTTCTCTCGTCTACTCTGCGACGACTTGTAAAATCGATGCTCGTGAATCTTGCTAGTTTCGATCTAAAACGATGTATCCCATTGTTTTCAGCCGGAATACAAGTTTTCGCGCAGTTCTGAGAGAAAAAGTTTACACCTTTCTCTCGTCTACTCTTCGACGACTTGTAAAATCGATGCTCGTGAATCTTGATAGTTTCGCTCTAAAACAATGTATCCCGTTGTTTTGAGCCGGAATACAAGTTTTCGCGCAGTTCTGAGAGAAAAAGTTTACACCTTTCTCTCGTCTACTCTTCGTCGACTTGTAAAATCGATGCTCGTTAATCTTGGTAGTTTCGATCTAAAACGATGTATCCCGTTGTTTTGAGCCGGAATACAAGTTTTCGCGCAGTTCTGAGAGAAAAATTTACACCTTTCTCTCGTCTACTCTGCGACGACTTATAAAATCGATGCTCGTGAATCTTGCTAGTTTCAATCTAAAACGATGTATTCCGTTGGTTTGAGTCGGAATACAAGTTTTCGCGCAGTTCTGAGAGAAAAAGTTTACACCTTTCTCTCGTCTACTCTGCGACGACTTATAAAATCGATGCTCGTGAATCTTGCTAGTTTCAATCTAAAACGATGTATTCCGTTGGTTTGAGCCGGAATACAAGTTTTCGCGCAGTTCTGAGAGAAATATTTACACCTTTCTCTCGTCTACTCTGCGACGACTTATAAAATCGATGCTCGTGAATCTTGCTAGTTTCAATCTAAAACGATGTATTCCGTTGGTTTGAGTCGGAATACAAGTTTTCGCGCAGTTCTGAGAGAAAAAGTTTACACCCATCTCTCGTCTACTCTTCGACGACTTGTAAAATCGATGCTCGTTAATTGTGCTAGTTTTGATCTAAAACGATGTATCCCGTTGTTTTGAGCCGGCATACAAGTTTTCGCGCAGTTCTGAGAGAAAAAGTTTACACCTTTCTCTCGTCTACTCTTCGTCGACTTGTAAAATCGATGCTCGTTAATCTTGGTAGTTTCGATCTAAAACGATGTATCCCGTTGTTTTGAGCCGGAATACAAATTTTTGCGCAGTTCTGGGAGAAAAAGTTTACACCTTTCTCTCGTTCTCTTCGACGACATGCAAAATCGATGCTCGTGAATCTTGCTAGTTTCGATCTAAAGCGATGTATCTCAATGATTTGAGCCGGAATACAAGTTTTCGCGCAGTTCTGAGAGAAAAAGTTTACACCTTTCTCTCGTCTACTCTTCGACGACTTGTAAAATCGATGCTCGTGAATCTTGATAGTTTCGATCTAAAACGATGTATCCCGTTGTTTTGAGCCGGAATACAAGTTTTCGCGCAGTTCTGAGAGAAAAAGTTTACACCTCTCTCTCGTCTACTCTTCGACGACTTGTAAAATCGATGCTCGTTAATCTTGCTAGTTTCGATCTAAAACGATGTATTCCGTTGTTTTGAGTCGGAATACAAGTTTTCGCGCAGTTCTGAGAGAAAAATTTACACCTTTCTCTGGTCTACACTGCGACGACTTGTAAAATCGATGCTCGTGAATCTTGCTAGTTTCGATCTAAAACGATGTATCCCGTTGTTTTGAGCCGGAATACAATTTTTCGCGCAGTTCTGAGAGAAAAAGTTTACACCTTTCTCTCGTCTACTCTTCGACGACTTGTAAAATCGATGCTCGTTAAACTTGCTAGTTTCGATCTAAAAGGATGTATTCTGTTGGTTTGAGCCGGAATACAAGTTTTCGCGCAGTTCTGAGAGAAAAATTTACACCTTTCTCTCGTCTACTCTGCGACGACTTATAAAATCGATGCTCGTGAATCTTGCTAGTTTCGATCTAAAATGATGTATCCCGTTGTTTTGAGCCGGAATGCAAGTTTTCGCGCAGTTCTGAGAGAAAAAGTTTACACCTATCTCTCGTCTACTCTTCGACGACTTGTAAAATCGATGCTCGTTAATTGTGCTAGTTTCGATCTAAAACGATGTATCCCGTTGTTTTGAGCCGGAATACAAGTTTTCGCGCAGTTCTGAGAGAAAAAGTTTACACCTTTCTCTCGTCTACTCTTCGACGACTTGTTAAATCGATGCTCGTGAATTTTGCGACTTTCGATCTAAAACGATGTATCCCGTTGTTATGAGCCGGAATACAATTTTTCGCGCAGTTCTGCGAGAAAAAGTTTACACCTTTCTCTCGTCTACTCTTCGACGACTTGTAAAATCGATGCTCGTGAATCTTGATAGTTTCGATTTAAAACAATGTATTTCGTTGTTTTGAGCCAGAATACAAGTTTTCGCGCAGTTCTGAGAGAAAAATTTACACCTTTCTCTCGTCTACTCTGCGACGACTTGTAAAATCGATGCTCGTGAATCTTGCTAGTTTCGATCTAAAACGATGTATCCCATTGTTTTCAGCCGGAATACAAGTTTTCGCGCAGTTCTGAGAGAAAAAGTTTACACCTTTCTCTCGTCTACTCTTCGACGACTTGTAAAATCGATGCTCGTGAATCTTGATAGTTTCGCTCTAAAACAATGTATCCCGTTGTTTTGAGCCGGAATACAAGTTTTCGCGCACTTCTGAGAGAAAAAGTTTACACCTTTCTCTCGTCTACTCTTCGTCGACTTGTAAAATCGATGCTCGTTAATCTTGGTAGTTTCGATCTAAAACGATGTATCCCGTTGTTTTGAGCCGGAATACAAATTTTTGCGCAGTTCTGGGAGAAAAAGTTTACACCTTTCTCTCGTTCTCTTCGACGACATGCAAAATCGATGCTCGTGAATCTTGCTAGTTTCGATCTAAAGCGATGTATCTCAATGATTTGAGCCGGAATACAAGTTTTCGCGCAGTTCTGAGAGAAAAAGTTTACACCTTTCTCTCGTCTACTCTTCGACGACTTGTAAAATCGATGCTCGTTAATCTTGCTAGTTTCGATCTAAAACGATGTATTCCGTTGTTTTGAGTCGGAATACAAGTTTTCGCGCAGTTCTGAGAGAAAAATTTACACCTTTCTCTGGTCTACTCTGCGACGACTTGTAAAATCGATGCTCGTGAATCTTGCTAGTATCGATCTAAAACGATGTATCCCGTTGTTTTGAGCCGGAATACAATTTTTTGCGCAGTTCTGAGAGAAAAATTTACACTTTTCTCTCGTCTACTCTTCGACGACTTGTTAAATCGATGCTCGTGAATTTTGCTACTTTCGATCTAAAACGATGTATCCCGTTGTTTTGAGCCGGAATACAAGTTTTCGCGCAGTTATGAGAGAAAAAGTTTACACCTTTCTCTCGTCTACTCTTCGACGACTTGTTAAATCGATGCTCGTGAATTTTGCGACTTTCGATCTAAAACGATGTATTCCGTTGTTTTGAGCCGGAATACAATTTTGCGCGCAGTTCTGAGAGAAAAAGTTTACACCTTTCTCTCGTCTACTCTTCGTCGACTTGTAAAATCGATGCTCGTTAATCTTGGTAGTTCGATCTAAAACGATGTATCCCGTTGTTTTGAGCCGGAATACAAGTTTTCGCGCAGTTCTGAGAGAAAAATTTACACCTTTCTCTCGTCTACTCTGCGACGACTTATAAAATCGATGCTCGTGAATCTTGCTAGTTTCAATCTAAAACGATGTATTCCGTTGGTTTGAGTCGGAATACAAGTTTTCGCGCAGTTCTGAGAGAAAAAGTTTACACCTTTCTCTCGTCTACTCTGCGACGACTTATAAAATCGATGCTCGTGAATCTTGCTAGTTTCAATCTAAAACGATGTATTCCGTTGGTTTGAGCCGGAATACAAGTTTTCGCGCAGTTCTGAGAGAAATATTTACACCTTTCTCTCGTCTACTCTGCGACGACTTATAAAATCGATGCTCGTGAATCTTGCTAGTTTCAATCTAAAACGATGTATTCCGTTGGTTTGAGTCGGAATACAAGTTTTCGCGCAGTTCTGAGAGAAAAAGTTTACACCCATCTCTCGTCTACTCTTCGACGACTTGTAAAATCGATGCTCGTTAATTGTGCTAGTTTTGATCTAAAACGATGTATCCCGTTGTTTTGAGCCGGCATACAAGTTTTCGCGCAGTTCTGAGAGAAAAAGTTTACACCTTTCTCTCGTCTACTCTTCGTCGACTTGTAAAATCGATGCTCGTTAATCTTGGTAGTTTCGATCTAAAACGATGTATCCCGTTGTTTTGAGCCGGAATACAAATTTTTGCGCAGTTCTGGGAGAAAAAGTTTACACCTTTCTCTCGTTCTCTTCGACGACATGCAAAATCGATGCTCGTGAATCTTGCTAGTTTCGATCTAAAGCGATGTATCTCAATGATTTGAGCCGGAATACAAGTTTTCGCGCAGTTCTGAGAGAAAAAGTTTACACCTTTCTCTCGTCTACTCTTCGACGACTTGTAAAATCGATGCTCGTGAATCTTGATAGTTTCGATCTAAAACGATGTATCCCGTTGTTTTGAGCCGGAATACAAGTTTTCGCGCAGTTCTGAGAGAAAAAGTTTACACCTCTCTCTCGTCTACTCTTCGACGACTTGTAAAATCGATGCTCGTTAATCTTGCTAGTTTCGATCTAAAACGATGTATTCCGTTGTTTTGAGTCGGAATACAAGTTTTCGCGCAGTTCTGAGAGAAAAATTTACACCTTTCTCTGGTCTACACTGCGACGACTTGTAAAATCGATGCTCGTGAATCTTGCTAGTTTCGATCTAAAACGATGTATCCCGTTGTTTTGAGCCGGAATACAATTTTTCGCGCAGTTCTGAGAGAAAAAGTTACACCTTTCTCTCGTCTACTCTTCGACGACTTGTAAAATCGATGCTCGTTAAACTTGCTAGTTTCGATCTAAAAGGATGTATTCTGTTGGTTTGAGCCGGAATACAAGTTTTCGCGCAGTTCTGAGAGAAAAATTTACACCTTTCTCTCGTCTACTCTGCGACGACTTATAAAATCGATGCTCGTGAATCTTGCTAGTTTCGATCTAAAATGATGTATCCCGTTGTTTTGAGCCGGAATGCAAGTTTTCGCGCAGTTCTGAGAGAAAAAGTTTACACCTATCTCTCGTCTACTCTTCGACGACTTGTAAAATCGATGCTCGTTAATTGTGCTAGTTTCGATCTAAAACGATGTATCCCGTTGTTTTGAGCCGGAATACAAGTTTTCGCGCAGTTCTGAGAGAAAAAGTTTACACCTTTCTCTCGTCTACTCTTCGACGACTTGTTAAATCGATGCTCGTGAATTTGCGACTTTCGATCTAAAACGATGTATCCCGTTGTTATGAGCCGGAATACAATTTTTCGCGCAGTTCTGCGAGAAAAAGTTTACACCTTTCTCTCGTCTACTCTTCGACGACTTGTAAAATCGATGCTCGTGAATCTTGATAGTTTCGATTTAAAACAATGTATTTCGTTGTTTTGAGCCAGAATACAAGTTTTCGCGCAGTTCTGAGAGAAAAATTTACACCTTTCTCTCGTCTACTCTGCGACGACTTGTAAAATCGATGCTCGTGAATCTTGCTAGTTTCGATCTAAAACGATGTATCCCATTGTTTTCAGCCGGAATACAAGTTTTCGCGCAGTTCTGAGAGAAAAAGTTTACACCTTTCTCTCGTCTACTCTTCGACGACTTGTAAAATCGATGCTCGTGAATCTTGATAGTTTCGCTCTAAAACAATGTATCCCGTTGTTTTGAGCCGGAATACAAGTTTTCGCGCACTTCTGAGAGAAAAAGTTTACACCTTTCTCTCGTCTACTCTTCGTCGACTTGTAAAATCGATGCTCGTTAATCTTGGTAGTTTCGATCTAAAACGATGTATCCCGTTGTTTTGAGCCGGAATACAAATTTTTGCGCAGTTCTGGGAGAAAAAGTTTACACCTTTCTCTCGTTCTCTTCGACGACATGCAAAATCGATGCTCGTGAATCTTGCTAGTTTCGATCTAAAGCGATGTATCTCAATGATTTGAGCCGGAATACAAGTTTTCGCGCAGTTCTGAGAGAAAAAGTTTACACCTTTCTCTCGTCTACTCTTCGACGACTTGTAAAATCGATGCTCGTTAATCTTGCTCTAGTTTCGATCTAAAACGATGTATTCCGTTGTTTTGAGTCGGAATACAAGTTTTCGCGCAGTTCTGAGAGAAAAATTTACACCTTTCTCTGGTCTACTCTGCGACGACTTGTAAAATCGATGCTCGTGAATCTTGCTAGTATCGATCTAAAACGATGTATCCCGTTGTTTTGAGCGGAATACAATTTTTTGCGCAGTTCTGAGAGAAAAATTTACACTTTTCTCTCGTCTACTCTTCGACGACTTGTTAAATCGATGCTCGTGAATTTTGCTACTTTCGATCTAAAACGATGTATCCCGTTGTTTTGAGCCGGAATACAAGTTTTCGCGCAGTTATGAGAGAAAAAGTTTACACCTTTCTCTCGTCTACTCTTCGACGACTTGTTAAATCGATGCTCGTGAATTTTGCGACTTTCGATCTAAAACGATGTATTCCGTTGTTTTGAGCCGGAATACAATTTTGCGCGCAGTTCTGAGAGAAAAAGTTTACACCTTTCTCTCGTCTACTCTTCGACGACTTGTAAAATCGATGCTCGTGAATCTTGATAGTTTCGATCTAAAACAATGTATTTCGTTGTTTTGAGCCAGAATACAAGTTTTCGCGCAGTTCTAAGAGAAAAATTTACACCTTTCTCTCGTCTACTCTGCGACGACTTGTAAAATCGATGCTCGTGAATCTTGCTAGTTTTCGATCTAAAACGATGTATCCCGTTGTTTTGAGCCGGAATACAAGTTTTCGCGCAGTTCTGAGAGAAAAAGTTTACACCTTTCTCTCGTCTACTCTTCGACGACTTGCAAAATCGATGCTCGTGAATCTTGATAGTTTCGATCTAAAACGATGTATCCCGTTGTTTTGAGCGGAATACAAGTTTTCGCGCAGTTCTGAGAGAAAAAGTTTACACCTTTCTCTCGTCTACTCATCGACTACTTGTAAAATCGATGCTCGTTAAACTTGCTAGTTTCGATCTAAAACGATGTATTCCGTTGGTTTGAGCCGGAATACAAGTTTTCGCGCAGTTCTGAGAGAAAAATTTACACCTTTCTCTCGTCTACTCTGCGACGACTTATAAAATCGATGCTCGTGAATCTTGCTAGTTTCAATCTAAAACGATGTATCCTGTTGTTTTGAGCCGGAATACAAGTTTTCGCGCAGTTCTGAGAGAAAAAGTTTACACCTTTCTCTCGTCTACTCTTCGACGACTTGTAAAATCGATGCTCGTTAAACTTGCTAGTTTCGATCTAAAACGATGTATTCCGTTGGTTTGAGCCGGAATACAAGTTTTCGCGCAGTTCTGAGAGAAAAATTTACACCTTTCTCTCGTCTACTCTGCGACGACTTATAAAATCGATGCTCGTGAAGCTTGCTAGTTTCGATCTAAAACGATGTATCCCGTTGTTTTGAGCCGGAATACAAGTTTTCGCGCAGTTCTGAGAGAAAAAGTTTACACCTTTCTCTCGTCTACTCTTCGTCGACTTGTAAAATCGATGCTCGTTAATCTTGGTAGTTTCGATTTAAAACGATGTATCCCGTTGTTTTGAGCCGGAATACAAATTTTTGCGCAGTTCTGGGAGAAAAAGTTTACACCTTTCTCTCGTTCTCTTCGACGACATGCAAAATCGATGCTCGTGAATCTTGCTAGTTTCGATCTAAAGCGATGTATCTCAATGATTTGAGCCGGAATACAAGTTTTCGCGCAGTTCTGAGAGAAAAAGTTTACACCTTTCTCTCGTCTACTCTTCGACGACTTGTAAAATCGATGCTCGTGAATCTTGATAGTTTCGATCTAAAACGATGTATCCCGTTGTTTTGAGCCGGAATACAAGTTTTCGCGCAGTTCTGAGAGAAAAAGTTTACACCTCTCTCTCGTCTACTCTTCGACGACTTGTAAAATCGATGCTCGTTAATCTTGCTAGTTTCGATCTAAAACGATGTATTCCGTTGTTTTGAGTCGGAATACAAGTTTTCGCGCAGTTCTGAGAGAAAAATTTACACCTTTCTCTGGTCTACTCTGCGACGACTTGTAAAATCGATGCTCGTGAATCTTGCTAGTATCGATCTAAAACGATGTATCCGTTGTTTTGAGCCGGAATACAATTTTTTGCGCAGTTCTGAGAGAAAAATTTACACCTTTCTCTCGTCTACTCTTCGACGACTTGTTAAATCGATGCTCGTGAATTTTGCTACTTTCGATCTAAAAAC
Source organism: Amblyomma americanum (assembly GCF_052857255.1). Taxonomy (NCBI): domain Eukaryota; kingdom Metazoa; phylum Arthropoda; class Arachnida; order Ixodida; family Ixodidae; genus Amblyomma; species Amblyomma americanum. The sequence goes on along the minus strand of NW_027526576.1, from coordinate 27,751 downwards.
GATGTATCCCGTTGTTTGAGCCGGAATACAAGTTTTCGCGCAGTTATGAGAGAAAAAGTTTACACCTTTCTCTCGTCTACTCTTCGACGACTTGTTAAATCGATGCTCGTGAATTTTGCGACTTTCGATCTAAAACGATGTATTCCGTTGTTTTGAGCCGGAATACAATTTTGCGCGCAGTTCTGAGAGAAAAAGTTTACACCTTTCTCTCGTCTACTCTTCGTCGACTTGTAAAATCGATGCTCGTGAATCTTGATAGTTTCGATCTAAAACAATGTATTTCGTTGTTTTGAGCCAGAATACAAGTTTTCGCGCAGTTCTAAGAGAAAAATTTACACCTTTCTCTCGTCTACTCTGCGACGACTTGTAAAATCGATGCTCGTGAATCTTGCTAGTTTCGATCTAAAACGATGTATCCCGTTGTTTTGAGCCGGAATACAAGTTTTCGCGCAGTTCTGAGAGAAAAAGTTTACACCTTTCTCTCGTCTACTCTCCGACGACTTGCAAAATCGATGCTCGTGAATCTTGATAGTTTCGATCTAAAACGATGTATCCCGTTGTTTTGAGCCGGAATACAAGTTTTCGCGCAGTTCTGAGAGAAAAAGTTTACACCTTTCTCTCGTCTACTCATCGACTACTTGTAAAATCGATGCTCGTTAAACTTGCTAGTTTCGATCTAAAACGATGTATTCCGTTGGTTTGAGCCGGAATACAAGTTTTCGCGCAGTTCTGAGAGAAAAATTTACACCTTTCTCTCGTCTACTCTGCGACGACTTATAAAATCGATGCTCGTGAATCTTGCTAGTTTCAATCTAAAACGATGTATCCTGTTGTTTTGAGCCGGAATACAAGTTTTCGCGCAGTTCTGAGAGAAAAAGTTTACACCTTTCTCTCGTCTACTCTTCGACGACTTGTAAAATCGATGCTCGTTAAACTTGCTAGTTTCGATCTAAAACGATGTATTCCGTTGGTTTGAGCCGGAATACAAGTTTTCGCGCAGTTCTGAGAGAAAAATTTACACCTTTCTCTCGTCTACTCTGCGACGACTTATAAAATCGATGCTCGTGAAGCTTGCTAGTTTCGATCTAAAACGATGTATCCCGTTGTTTTGAGCCGGAATACAAGTTTTCGCGCAGTTCTGAGAGAAAAAGTTTACACCTTTCTCTCGTCTACTCTTCGGCAACTTGTAAAATCGATCCTCGTGACTCTTGATAGTTTCGCTCTAAAACAATGTATCCCGTTGTTTTGAGCCGGAATACAAGTTTTCGCGCAGTTCTGAGAGAAAAAGTTTACACCTTTCTCTCGTCTACTCTTCGTCGACTTGTAAAATCGATGCTCGTTAATCTTGGTAGTTTCGATTTAAAACGATGTATCCCGTTGTTTTGAGCCGGAATACAAATTTTTGCGCAGTTCTGGGAGAAAAAGTTTACACCTTTCTCTCGTTCTCTTCGACGACATGCAAAATCGATGCTCGTGAATCTTGCTAGTTTCGATCTAAAGCGATGTATCTCAATGATTTGAGCCGGAATACAAGTTTTCGCGCAGTTCTGAGAGAAAAAGTTTACACCTTTCTCTCGTCTACTCTTCGACGACTTGTAAAATCGATGCTCGTGAATCTTGATAGTTTCGATTTAAAACAATGTATTTCGTTGTTTTGAGCCAGAATACAAGTTTTCGCGCAGTTCTGAGAGAAAAATTTACACCTTTCTCTCGTCTACTCTGCGACGACTTGTAAAATCGATGCTCGTGAATCTTGCTAGTTTCGATCTAAAACGATGTATCCCATTGTTTTCAGCCGGAATACAAGTTTTCGCGCAGTTCTGAGAGAAAAAGTTTACACCTTTCTCTCGTCTACTCTTCGACGACTTGTAAAATCGATGCTCGTGAATCTTGATAGTTTCGCTCTAAAACAATGTATCCCGTTGTTTTGAGCCGGAATACAAGTTTTCGCGCAGTTCTGAGAGAAAAAGTTTACACCTTTCTCTCGTCTACTCTTCGTCGACTTGTAAAATCGATGCTCGTTAATCTTGGTAGTTTCGATCTAAAACGATGTATCCCGTTGTTTTGAGCCGGAATACAAATTTTTGCGCAGTTCTGGGAGAAAAAGTTTACACCTTTCTCTCGTTCTCTTCGACGACATGCAAAATCGATGCTCGTGAATCTTGCTAGTTTCGATCTAAAGCGATGTATCTCAATGATTTGAGCCGGAATACAAGTTTTCGCGCAGTTCTGAGAGAAAAAGTTTACACCTTTCTCTCGTCTACTCTTCGACGACTTGTAAAATCGATGCTCGTTAATCTTGCTAGTTTCGATCTAAAACGATGTATTCCGTTGTTTTGAGTCGGAATACAAGTTTTCGCGCAGTTCTGAGAGAAAAATTTACACCTTTCTCTGGTCTACTCTGCGACGACTTGTAAAATCGATGCTCGTGAATCTTGCTAGTATCGATCTAAAACGATGTATCCCGTTGTTTTGAGCCGGAATACAATTTTTTGCGCAGTTCTGAGAGAAAAATTTACACTTTTCTCTCGTCTACTCTTCGACGACTTGTTAAATCGATGCTCGTGAATTTTGCTACTTTCGATCTAAAACGATGTATCCCGTTGTTTTGAGCCGGAATACAAGTTTTCGCGCAGTTATGAGAGAAAAAGTTTACACCTTTCTCTCGTCTACTCTTCGACGACTTGTTAAATCGATGCTCGTGAATTTTGCGACTTTCGATCTAAAACGATGTATTCCGTTGTTTTGAGCCGGAATACAATTTTGCGCGCAGTTCTGAGAGAAAAAGTTTACACCTTTCTCTCGTCTACTCTTCGACGACTTGTAAAATCGATGCTCGTGAATCTTGATAGTTTCGATCTAAAACAATGTATTTCGTTGTTTTGAGCCAGAATACAAGTTTTCGCGCAGTTCTAAGAGAAAAATTTACACCTTTCTCTCGTCTACTCTGCGACGACTTGTAAAATCGATGCTCGTGAATCTTGCTAGTTTCGATCTAAAACGATGTATCCCGTTGTTTTGAGCCGGAATACAAGTTTTCGCGCAGTTCTGAGAGAAAAAGTTTACACCTTTCTCTCGTCTACTCTTCGACGACTTGCAAAATCGATGCTCGTGAATCTTGATAGTTTCGATCTAAAACGATGTATCCCGTTGTTTTGAGCCGGAATACAAGTTTTCGCGCAGTTCTGAGAGAAAAAGTTTACACCTTTCTCTCGTCTACTCATCGACTACTTGTAAAATCGATGCTCGTTAAACTTGCTAGTTTCGATCTAAAACGATGTATTCCGTTGGTATGAGCCGGAATACAAGTTTTCGCGCAGTTCTGAGAGAAAAATTTACACCTTTCTCTCGTCTACTCTGCGACGACTTATAAAATCGATGCTCGTGAATCTTGCTAGTTTCAATCTAAAACGATGTATCCTGTTGTTTTGAGCCGGAATACAAGTTTTCGCGCAGTTCTGAGAGAAAAAGTTTACACCTTTCTCTCGTCTACTCTTCGACGACTTGTAAAATCGATGCTCGTTAAACTTGCTAGTTTCGATCTAAAACGATGTATTCCGTTGGTTTGAGCCGGAATACAAGTTTTCGCGCAGTTCTGAGAGAAAAATTTACACCTTTCTCTCGTCTACTCTGCGACGACTTATAAAATCGATGCTCGTGAAGCTTGCTAGTTTCGATCTAAAACGATGTATCCCGTTGTTTTGAGCCGGAATACAAGTTTTCGCGCAGTTCTGAGAGAAAAAGTTTACACCTTTCTCTCGTCTACTCTTCGTCGACTTGTAAAATCGATGCTCGTTAATCTTGGTAGTTTCGATTTAAAACGATGTATCCCGTTGTTTTGAGCCGGAATACAAATTTTTGCGCAGTTCTGGGAGAAAAAGTTTACACCTTTCTCTCGTTCTCTTCGACGACATGCAAAATCGATGCTCGTGAATCTTGCTAGTTTCGATCTAAAGCGATGTATCTCAATGATTTGAGCCGGAATACAAGTTTTCGCGCAGTTCTGAGAGAAAAAGTTTACACCTTTCTCTCGTCTACTCTTCGACGACTTGTAAAATCGATGCTCGTGAATCTTGATAGTTTCGATCTAAAACGATGTATCCCGTTGTTTTGAGCCGGAATACAAGTTTTCGCGCAGTTCTGAGAGAAAAAGTTTACACCTCTCTCTCGTCTACTCTTCGACGACTTGTAAAATCGATGCTCGTTAATCTTGCTAGTTTCGATCTAAAACGATGTATTCCGTTGTTTTGAGTCGGAATACAAGTTTTCGCGCAGTTCTGAGAGAAAAATTTACACCTTTCTCTGGTCTACTCTGCGACGACTTGTAAAATCGATGCTCGTGAATCTTGCTAGTATCGATCTAAAACGATGTATCCCGTTGTTTTGAGCCGGAATACAATTTTTTGCGCAGTTCTGAGAGAAAAATTTACACCTTTCTCTCGTCTACTCTTCGACGACTTGTTAAATCGATGCTCGTGAATTTTGCTACTTTCGATCTAAAACGATGTATCCCGTTGTTTTGAGCCGGAATACAAGTTTTCGCGCAGTTATGAGAGAAAAAGTTTACACCTTTCTCTCGTCTACTCTTCGACGACTTGTTAAATCGATGCTCGTGAATTTTGCGACTTTCGATCTAAAACGATGTATTCCGTTGTTTTGAGCCGGAATACAATTTTGCGCGCAGTTCTGAGAGAAAAAGTTTACACCTTTCTCTCGTCTACTCTTCGTCGACTTGTAAAATCGATGCTCGTGAATCTTGATAGTTTCGATCTAAAACAATGTATTTCGTTGTTTTGAGCCAGAATACAAGTTTTCGCGCAGTTCTAAGAGAAAAATTTACACCTTTCTCTCGTCTACTCTGCGACGACTTGTAAAATCGATGCTCGTGAATCTTGCTAGTTTCGATCTAAAACGATGTATCCCGTTGTTTTGAGCCGGAATACAAGTTTTCGCGCAGTTCTGAGAGAAAAAGTTTACACCTTTCTCTCGTCTACTCTTCGACGACTTGCAAAATCGATGCTCGTGAATCTTGATAGTTTCGATCTAAAACGATGTATCCCGTTGTTTTGAGCCGGAATACAAGTTTTCGCGCAGTTCTGAGAGAAAAAGTTTACACCTTTCTCTCGTCTACTCATCGACTACTTGTAAAATCGATGCTCGTTAAACTTGCTAGTTTCGATCTAAAACGATGTATTCCGTTGGTTTGAGCCGGAATACAAGTTTTCGCGCAGTTCTGAGAGAAAAATTTACACCTTTCTCTCGTCTACTCTGCGACGACTTATAAAATCGATGCTCGTGAATCTTGCTAGTTTCAATCTAAAACGATGTATCCTGTTGTTTTGAGCCGGAATACAAGTTTTCGCGCAGTTCTGAGAGAAAAAGTTTACACCTTTCTCTCGTCTACTCTTCGACGACTTGTAAAATCGATGCTCGTTAAACTTGCTAGTTTCGATCTAAAACGATGTATTCCGTTGGTTTGAGCCGGAATACAAGTTTTCGCGCAGTTCTGAGAGAAAAATTTACACCTTTCTCTCGTCTACTCTGCGACGACTTATAAAATCGATGCTCGTGAAGCTTGCTAGTTTCGATCTAAAACGATGTATCCCGTTGTTTTGAGCCGGAATACAAGTTTTCGCGCAGTTCTGAGAGAAAACGTTTACACCTTTCTCTCGTCTACTCTTCGGCAACTTGTAAAATCGATCCTCGTGACTCTTGATAGTTTCGCTCTAAAACAATGTATCCCGTTGTTTTGAGCCGGAATACAAGTTTTCGCGCAGTTCTGAGAGAAAACGTTTACACCTTTCTCTCGTCTACTCTTCGTCGACTTGTAAAATCGATGCTCGTTAATCTTGGTAGTTTCGATTTAAAACGATGTATCCCGTTGTTTTGAGCCGGAATACAAATTTTTGCGCAGTTCTGGGAGAAAAAGTTTACACCTTTCTCTCGTTCTCTTCGACGACATGCAAAATCGATGCTCGTGAATCTTGCTAGTTTCGATCTAAAGCGATGTATCTCAATGATTTGAGCCGGAATACAAGTTTTCGCGCAGTTCTGAGAGAAAAAGTTTACACCTTTCTCTCGTCTACTCTTCGACGACTTGTAAAATCGATGCTCGTGAATCTTGATAGTTTCGATCTAAAACGATGTATCCCGTTGTTTTGAGCCGGAATACAAGTTTTCGCGCAGTTCTGAGAAAGAAAGTTTACACCTCTCTCTCGTCTACTCTTCGACGACTTGTAAAATCGATGCTCGTTAATCTTGCTAGTTTCGATCTAAAACGATGTATTCCGTTGTTTTGAGTCGGAATACAAGTTTTCGCGCAGTTCTGAGAGAAAAATTTACACCTTTCTCTGGTCTACTCTGCGACGACTTGTAAAATCGATGCTCGTGAATCTTGCTAGTATCGATCTAAAACGATGTATCCCGTTGTTTTGAGCCGGAATACAAGTTTTCGCGCAGTTCTGAGAGAAAAAGTTTACACCTTTCTCTCGTCTACTCTTCGACGACTTGTTAAATCGATGCTCGTGAATTTTGCGACCTTTCGATCTAAAACGATGTATCCCGTTGTTTTGAGCCGGAATACAATTTTTCGCGCAGTTCTGAGAGAAAAAGTTTACACCTTTCTCTCGTCTACTCTTCGACGACTTGTAAAATCGATGCTCGTGAATCTTGATAGTTTCGATCTAAAACGATGTATCCCGTTGTTTTGAGCCGGAATACAAGTTTTCGCGCAGTTCTGAGAGAAAAAGTTTACACCTCTCTCTCGTCTACTCTTCGACGACTTGTAAAATCGATGCTCGTTAATCTTGCTAGTTTCGATCTAAAACGATGTATTCCGTTGTTTTGAGTTGGAATACAAGTTTTCGCGCAGTTCTGAGAGAAAAATTTACACCTTTCTCTGGTCTACTCTGCGACGACTTGTAAAATCGATGCTCGTGAATCTTGCTAGTATCGATCTAAAACGATGTATCCCGTTGTTTTGAGCCGGAATACAAGTTTTCGCGCAGTTCTGAGAGAAAAAGTTTACACCTTTCTCTCGTCTACTCTTCGACGTCTTGTTAAATCGATGCTCGTGAATTTTGCGACCTTTCGATCTAAAACGATGTATCCCGTTGTTTTGAGCCGGAATACAATTTTTCGCGCAGTTCTGAGAGAAAAATTTACACCTTTCTCTCGTCTACTCTTCGACGACTTGTTAAATCGATGCTCGTGAATTTTGCTACTTTCGATCTAAAACGATGTATCCCGTTGTTTTGAGCCGGAATACAAGTTTTCGCGCAGTTCTGAGAGAAAAAGTTTACACCTTTCTCTCGTCTACTCTTCGACGACTTGTTAAATCGATGCTCGTGAATTTTGCGACCTTTCGATCTAAAACGATGTATCCCGTTGTTTTGAGCCGGAATACAATTTTTCGCGCAGTTCTGAGAGAAAAAGTTTACACCTTTCTCTCGTCTACTCTTCGACGACTTGTAAAATCGATGCTCGTGAATCTTGATAGTTTCGATCTAAAACAATGTATTTCGTTGTTTTGAGCCAGAATACAAGTTTTCGCGCAGTTCTGAGAGAAAAATTTACACCTTTCTCTCGTCTACTCTTCGACGACTTGTTAAATCGATGCTCGTGAATTTTGCTACTTTCGATCTAAAACGATGTATCCCGTTGTTTTGAGCCGGAATACAAGTTTTCGCGCAGTTCTGAGAGAAAAAGTTTACACCTTTCTCTCGTCTACTCTTCGACGACTTGTAAAATCGATGCTCGTGAATCTTGATAGTTTCGATCTAAAACAATGTATTTTGTTGTTTTCAGCCAGAATACAAGTTTTCGCGCAGTTCTGAGAGAAAAATTTACACCTTTCTCTCGTCTACTCTGCGACGACTTGTAAAATCGATGCTCGTGAATCTTGCTAGTTTCAATCTAAAACGATGTATTCCGTTGGTTTCAGCCAGAATACAAGTTTTCGCGCAGTTCTGAGAGAAAAAGTTTACACCTTTCTCTCGTCTACTCTTCGACGACTTGTAAAATCGATGCTCGTTAAACTTGCTAGTTTCGATCTAAAACGATGTATTCCGTTGGTTTGAGCCGGAATACAAGTTTTCGCGCAGTTCTGAGAGAAAAATTTACACCTTTCTCTCGTCTACTCTGCGACGACTTATAAAATCGATGCTCGTGAATCTTGCTAGTTTCAATCTAAAACGATGTATCCTGTTGTTTTGAGCCGGAATACAAGTTTTCGCGCAGTTCTGAGAGAAAAAGTTTACACCTTTCTCTCGTCTACTCTTCGACGACTTGTAAAATCGATGCTCGTTAAACTTGCTAGTTTCGATCTAAAACGATGTATTCCGTTGGTTTGAGCCGGAATACAAGTTTTCGCGCAGTTCTGAGAGAAAAATTTACACCTTTCTCTCGTCTACTCTGCGACGACTTATAAAATCGATGCTCGTGAAGCTTGCTAGTTTCGATCTAAAACGATGTATCCCGTTGTTTTGAGCCGGAATACAAGTTTTCGCGCAGTTCTGAGAGAAAAAGTTTACACCTTTCTCTCGTCTACTCTTCGGCAACTTGTAAAATCGATCCTCGTGACTCTTGATAGTTTCGCTCTAAAACAATGTATCCCGTTGTTTTGAGCCGGAATACAAGTTTTCGCGCAGTTCTGAGAGAAAAAGTTTACACCTTTCTCTCGTCTACTCTTCGTCGACTTGTAAAATCGATGCTCGTTAATCTTGGTAGTTTCGATTTAAAACGATGTATCCCGTTGTTTTGAGCCGGAATACAAATTTTTGCGCAGTTCTGGGAGAAAAAGTTTACACCTTTCTCTCGTTCTCTTCGACGACATGCAAAATCGATGCTCGTGAATCTTGCTAGTTTCGATCTAAAGCGATGTATCTCAATGATTTGAGCCGGAATACAAGTTTTCGCGCAGTTCTGAGAGAAAAAGTTTACACCTTTCTCTCGTCTACTCTTCGACGACTTGTAAAATCGATGCTCGTGAATCTTGATAGTTTCGATCTAAAACGATGTATCCCGTTGTTTTGAGCCGGAATACAAGTTTTCGCGCAGTTCTGAGAGAAAAATTTACACCTTTCTCTCGTCTACTCTGCGACGACTTATAAAATCGATGCTCGTGAATCTTGCTAGTTTCAATCTAAAACGATGTATCCTGTTGTTTTGAGCCGGAATACAAGTTTTCGCGCAGTTCTGAGAGAAAAAGTTTACACCTTTCTCTCGTCTACTCTTCGACGACTTGTAAAATCGATGCTCGTTAAACTTGCTAGTTTCGATCTAAAACGATGTATTCCGTTGGTTTGAGCCGGAATACAAGTTTTCGCGCAGTTCTGAGAGAAAAATTTACACCTTTCTCTCGTCTACTCTGCGACGACTTATAAAATCGATGCTCGTGAAACTTGCTAGTTTCGATCTAAAACGATGTATCCCGTTGTTTTGAGCCGGAATACAAGTTTTCGCGCAGTTCTGAGAGAAAAAGTTTACACCTTTCTCTCGTCTACTCTTCGGCAACTTGTAAAATCGATCCTCGTGACTCTTGATAGTTTCGCTCTAAAACAATGTATCCCGTTGTTTTGAGCCGGAATACAAGTTTTCGCGCAGTTCTGAGAGAAAAAGTTTACACCTTTCTCTCGTCTACTCTTCGTCGACTTGTAAAATCGATGCTCGTTAATCTTGGTAGTTTCGATTTAAAACGATGTATCCCGTTGTTTTGAGCCGGAATACAAATTTTTGCGCAGTTCTGGGAGAAAAAGTTTACACCTTTCTCTCGTTCTCTTCGACGACATGCAAAATCGATGCTCGTGAATCTTGCTAGTTTCGATCTAAAGCGATGTATCTCAATGATTTGAGCCGGAATACAAGTTTTCGCGCAGTTCTGAGAGAAAAAGTTTACACCTTTCTCTCGTCTACTCTTCGACGACTTGTAAAATCGATGCTCGTGAATCTTGATAGTTTCGATCTAAAACGATGTATCCCGTTGTTTTGAGCCGGAATACAAGTTTTCGCGCAGTTCTGAGAGAAAAAGTTTACACCTCTCTCTCGTCTACTCTTCGACGACTTGTAAAATCGATGCTCGTTAATCTTGCTAGTTTCGATCTAAAACGATGTATTCCGTTGTTTTGAGTCGGAATACAAGTTTTCGCGCAGTTCTGAGAGAAAAATTTACACCTTTCTCTGGTCTACTCTGCGACGACTTGTAAAATCGATGCTCGTGAATCTTGCTAGTATCGATCTAAAACGATGTATCCCGTTGTTTTGAGCCGGAATACAAGTTTTCGCGCAGTTCTGAGAGAAAAAGTTTACACCTTTCTCTCGTCTACTCTTCGACGACTTGTTAAATCGATGCTCGTGAATTTTGCGACCTTTCGATCTAAAACGATGTATCCCGTTGTTTTGAGCCGGAATACAATTTTTCGCGCAGTTCTGAGAGAAAAAGTTTACACCTTTCTCTCGTCTACTCTTCGACGACTTGTAAAATCGATGCTCGTGAATCTTGATAGTTTCGATCTAAAACGATGTATCCCGTTGTTTTGAGCCGGAATACAAGTTTTCGCGCAGTTCTGAGAGAAAAAGTTTACACCTCTCTCTCGTCTACTCTTCGACGACTTGTAAAATCGATGCTCGTTAATCTTGCTAGTTTCGATCTAAAACGATGTATTCCGTTGTTTTGAGTTGGAATACAAGTTTTCGCGCAGTTCTGAGAGAAAAATTTACACCTTTCTCTGGTCTACTCTGCGACGACTTGTAAAATCGATGCTCGTGAATCTTGCTAGTATCGATCTAAAACGATGTATCCCGTTGTTTTGAGCCGGAATACAAGTTTTCGCGCAGTTCTGAGAGAAAAAGTTTACACCTTTCTCTCGTCTACTCTTCGACGTCTTGTTAAATCGATGCTCGTGAATTTTGCGACCTTTCGATCTAAAACGATGTATCCCGTTGTTTTGAGCCGGAATACAATTTTTCGCGCAGTTCTGAGAGAAAAATTTACACCTTTCTCTCGTCTACTCTTCGACGACTTGTTAAATCGATGCTCGTGAATTTTGCTACTTTCGATCTAAAACGATGTATCCCGTTGTTTTGAGCCGGAATACAAGTTTTCGCGCAGTTCTGAGAGAAAAAGTTTACACCTTTCTCTCGTCTACTCTTCGACGACTTGTTAAATCGATGCTCGTGAATTTTGCGACCTTTCGATCTAAAACGATGTATCCCGTTGTTTTGAGCCGGAATACAATTTTTCGCGCAGTTCGGAGAGAAAAAGTTTACACCTTTCTCTCGTCTACTCTTCGACGACTTGTAAAATCGATGCTCGTGAATCTTGATAGTTTCGATCTAAAACAATGTATTTCGTTGTTTTGAGCCAGAATACAAGTTTTCGCGCAGTTCTGAGAGAAAAATTTACACCTTTCTCTCGTCTACTCTTCGACGACTTGTTAAATCGATGCTCGTGAATTTTGCTACTTTCGATCTAAAACGATGTATCCCGTTGTTTTGAGCCGGAATACAAGTTTTCGCGCAGTTCTGAGAGAAAAAGTTTACACCTTTCTCTCGTCTACTCTTCGACGACTTGTAAAATCGATGCTCGTGAATCTTGATAGTTTCGATCTAAAACAATGTATTTCGTTGTTTTCAGCCAGAATACAAGTTTTCGCGCAGTTCTGAGAGAAAAATTTACACCTTTCTCTCGTCTACTCTGCGACGACTTGTAAAATCGATGCTCGTGAATCTTGCTAGTTTCAATCTAAAACGATGTATTCCGTTGGTTTCAGCCAGAATACAAGTTTTCGCGCAGTTCTGAGAGAAAAAGTTTACACCTTTCTCTCGTCTACTCTTCGACGACTTGTAAAATCGATGCTCGTTAAACTTGCTAGTTTCGATCTAAAACGATGTATTCCGTTGGTTTGAGCCGGAATACAAGTTTTCGCGCAGTTCTGAGAGAAAAATTTACACCTTTCTCTCGTCTACTCTGCGACGACTTATAAAATCGATGCTCGTGAATCTTGCTAGTTTCAATCTAAAACGATGTATTCCGTTGGTTTGAGCCGGAATACAAGTTTTCGCGCAGTTCTGAGAGAAATATTTACACCTTTCTCTCGTCTACTCGGCGACGACTTATAAAATCGATGCTCGTGAATCTTGCTAGTTTCGATCTAAAACGATGTATCCCGTTGTTTTGAGCCGGAATACAAGTTTTCGCGCAGTTCTGAGAGAAAAATTTACACCTTTCTCTCGTCTACTCTGCGACGACTTATAAAATCGATGCTCGTGAATCTTGCTAGTTTCAATCTAAAACGATGTATCCTGTTGTTTTGAGCCGGAATACAAGTTTTCGCGCAGTTCTGAGAGAAAAAGTTTACACCTTTCTCTCGTCTACTCTTCGACGACTTGTAAAATCGATGCTCGTTAAACTTGCTAGTTTCGATCTAAAACGATGTATTCCGTTGGTTTGAGCCGGAATACAAGTTTTCGCGCAGTTCTGAGAGAAAAATTTACACCTTTCTCTCGTCTACTCTGCGACGACTTATAAAATCGATGCTCGTGAAGCTTGCTAGTTTCGATCTAAAACGATGTATCCCGTTGTTTTGAGCCGGAATACAAGTTTTCGCGCAGTTCTGAGAGAAAAAGTTTACACCTTTCTCTCGTCTACTCTTCGGCAACTTGTAAAATCGATCCTCGTGACTCTTGATAGTTTCGCTCTAAAACAATGTATCCCGTTGTTTTGAGCCGGAATACAAGTTTTCGCGCAGTTCTGAGAGAAAAAGTTTACACCTTTCTCTCGTCTACTCTTCGTCGACTTGTAAAATCGATGCTCGTTAATCTTGGTAGTTTCGATTTAAAACGATGTATCCCGTTGTTTTGAGCCGGAATACAAATTTTTGCGCAGTTCTGGGAGAAAAAGTTTACACCTTTCTCTCGTTCTCTTCGACGACATGCAAAATCGATGCTCGTGAATCTTGCTAGTTTCGATCTAAAGCGATGTATCTCAATGATTTGAGCCGGAATACAAGTTTTCGCGCAGTTCTGAGAGAAAAAGTTTACACCTTTCTCTCGTCTACTCTTCGACGACTTGTAAAATCGATGCTCGTGAATCTTGATAGTTTCGATCTAAAACGATGTATCCCGTTGTTTTGAGCCGGAATACAAGTTTTCGCGCAGTTCTGAGAGAAAAAGTTTACACCTCTCTCTCGTCTACTCTTCGACGACTTGTAAAATCGATGCTCGTTAATCTTGCTAGTTTCGATCTAAAACGATGTATTCCGTTGTTTTGAGTCGGAATACAAGTTTTCGCGCAGTTCTGAGAGAAAAATTTACACCTTTCTCTGGTCTACTCTGCGACGACTTGTAAAATCGATGCTCGTGAATCTTGCTAGTATCGATCTAAAACGATGTATCCCGTTGTTTTGAGCCGGAATACAAGTTTTCGCGCAGTTCTGAGAGAAAAAGTTTACACCTTTCTCTCGTCTACTCTTCGACGACTTGTTAAATCGATGCTCGTGAATTTTGCGACCTTTCGATCTAAAACGATGTATCCCGTTGTTTTGAGCCGGAATACAATTTTTCGCGCAGTTCTGAGAGAAAAAGTTTACACCTTTCTCTCGTCTACTCTTCGACGACTTGTAAAATCGATGCTCGTGAATCTTGATAGTTTCGATCTAAAACGATGTATCCCGTTGTTTTGAGCCGGAATACAAGTTTTCGCGCAGTTCTGAGAGAAAAAGTTTACACCTCTCTCTCGTCTACTCTTCGACGACTTGTAAAATCGATGCTCGTTAATCTTGCTAGTTTCGATCTAAAACGATGTATTCCGTTGTTTTGAGTCGGAATACAAGTTTTCGCGCAGTTCTGAGAGAAAAATTTACACCTTTCTCTGGTCTACTCTGCGACGACTTGTAAAATCGATGCTCGTGAATCTTGCTAGTATCGATCTAAAACGATGTATCCCGTTGTTTTGAGCCGGAATACAAGTTTTCGCGCAGTTCTGAGAGAAAAAGTTTACACCTTTCTCTCGTCTACTCTTCGACGTCTTGTTAAATCGATGCTCGTGAATTTTGCGACCTTTCGATCTAAAACGATGTATCCCGTTGTTTTGAGCCGGAATACAATTTTTCGCGCAGTTCTGAGAGAAAAATTTACACCTTTCTCTCGTCTACTCTTCGACGACTTGTTAAATCGATGCTCGTGAATTTTGCTACTTTCGATCTAAAACGATGTATCCCGTTGTTTTGAGCCGGAATACAAGTTTTCGCGCAGTTCTGAGAGAAAAAGTTTACACCTTTCTCTCGTCTACTCTTCGAAGACTTGTTAAATCGATGCTCGTGAATTTTGCGACCTTTCGATCTAAAACGATGTATCCCGTTGTTTTGAGCCGGAATACAATTTTTCGCGCAGTTCTGAGAGAAAAAGTTTACACCTTTCTCTCGTCTACTCTTCGACGACTTGTAAAATCGATGCTCGTGAATCTTGATAGTTTCGATCTAAAACAATGTATTTCGTTGTTTTGAGCCAGAATACAAGTTTTCGCGCAGTTCTGAGAGAAAAATTTACACCTTTCTCTCGTCTACTCTTCGACGACTTGTTAAATCGATGCTCGTGAATTTTGCTACTTTCGATCTAAAACGATGTATCCCGTTGTTTTGAGCCGGAATACAAGTTTTCGCGCAGTTCTGAGAGAAAAAGTTTACACCTTTCTCTCGTCTACTCTTCGACGACTTGTAAAATCGATGCTCGTGAATCTTGATAGTTTCGATCTAAAACAATGTATTTCGTTGTTTTCAGCCAGAATACAAGTTTTCGCGCAGTTCTGAGAGAAAAATTTACACCTTTCTCTCGTCTACTCTGCGACGACTTGTAAAATCGATGCTCGTGAATCTTGCTAGTTTCAATCTAAAACGATGTATTCCGTTGGTTTGAGCCAGAATACAAGTTTTCGCGCAGTTCTGAGAGAAAAAGTTTACACCTTTCTCTCGTCTACTCTTCGACGACTTGTAAAATCGATGCTCGTTAAACTTGCTAGTTTCGATCTAAAACGATGTATTCCGTTGGTTTGAGCCGGAATACAAGTTTTCGCGCAGTTCTGAGAGAAAAATTTACACCTTTCTCTCGTCTACTCTGCGACGACTTATAAAATCGATGCTCGTGAATCTTGCTAGTTTCAATCTAAAACGATGTATTCCGTTGGTTTGAGCCGGAATACAAGTTTTCGCGCAGTTCTGAGAGAAATATTTACACCTTTCTCTCGTCTACTCTGCGACGACTTATAAAATCGATGCTCGTGAATCTTGCTAGTTTCGATCTAAAACGATGTATCCCGTTGTTTTGAGCCGGAATACAAGTTTTCGCGCAGTTCTGAGAGAAAAATTTACACCTTTCTCTCGTCTACTCTGCGACGACTTATAAAATCGATGCTCGTGAATCTTGCTAGTTTCAATCTAAAACGATGTATTCCGTTGGTTTGAGTCGGAATACAAGTTTTCGCGCAGTTCTGAGAGAAAAAGTTTACACCTATCTCTCGTCTACTCTTCGACGACTTGTAAAATCGATGCTCGTTAATTGTGCTAGTTTCGATCTAAAACGATGTATCCCGTTGTTTTGAGCCGGCATACAAGTTTTCGCGCAGTTCTGAGAGAAAAAGTTTACACCTTTCTCTCGTCTACTCTTCGTCGACTTGTAAAATCGATGCTCGTTAATCTTGGTAGTTTCGATCTAAAACGATGTATCCCGTTGTTTTGAGCCGGAATACAAATTTTTGCGCAGTTCTGGGAGAAAAGGTTTACACCTTTCTCTCGTTCTCTTCGACGACATGCAAAATCGATGCTCGTGAATCTTGCTAGTTTCGATCTAAAGCGATGTATCTCAATGATTTGAGCCGGAATACAAGTTTTCGCGCAGTTCTGAGAGAAAAAGTTTACACCTTTCTCTCGTCTACTCTTCGACGACTTGTAAAATCGATGCTCGTGAATCTTGATAGTTTCGATCTAAAACGATGTATCCCGATGTTTTGAGCCGGAATACAAGTTTTCGCGCAGTTCTGAGAGAAAAAGTTTACACCTCTCTCTCGTCTACTCTTCGACGACTTGTAAAATCGATGCTCGTTAATCTTGCTAGTTTCGATCTAAAACGATGTATTCCGTTGTTTTGAGTCGGAATACAAGTTTTCGCGCAGTTCTGAGAGAAAAATTTACACCTTTCTCTGGTCTACACTGCGACGACTTGTAAAATCGATGCTCGTGAATCTTGCTAGTTTCGATCTAAAACGGTGTATCCCGTTGTTTTGAGCCGGAATACAATTTTTCGCGCAGTTCTGAGAGAAAAATTTACACATTTCTTTCGTCTACTCTTCGACGACTTGTTAAATCGATGCTCGTGAATTTTGCTACTTTCGATCTAAAACGATGTATCCCGTTGTTTTGAGCCGGAATACAAGTTTTCGCGCAGTTCTGAGAGAAAAAGTTTACACCTTTCTCTCGTCTACTCTTCGACGACTTGTTAAATCGATGCTCGTAAATTTTGCGACTTTCGATCTAAAACGATGTATCCCGTTGTTTTGAGCCGGAATACAATTTTTCGCGCAGTTCTGAGAGAAAAAGTTTACACCTTTCTCTCGTCTACTCTTCGACGACTTGTAAAATCGATGCTCGTGAATCTTGATAGTTTCGATCTAAAACAATGTATTTCGTTGTTTTGAGCCAGAATACAAGTTTTCGCGCAGTTCTGAGAGAAAAATTTAAACCTTTCTCTCGTCTACTCTGCGACGACTTGTAAAATCGATGCTCGTGAATCTTGCTAGTTTCGATCTAAAACGATGTATCCCGTTGTTTTGAGCCGGAATACAAGTTTTCGCGCAGTTCTGAGAGAAAAAGTTTACACCTTTCTCTCGTCTACTCTTCGACGACTTGTAAAATCGATGCTCGTGAATTTTGCGACTTTCGATCTAAAACGATGTATCCCGTTGTTTTGAGCCGGAATACAATTTTTCGCGCAGTTCTGAGAGAAAAAGTTTACACCTTTCTCTCGTCTACTCTTCGACGACTTGTAAAATCGATGCTCGTGAATCTTGATAGTTTCGATCTAAAACAATGTATTTCGTTGTTTTGAGCCAGAATACAAGTTTTCGCGCAGTTCTGAGAGAAAAATTTACACCTTTCTTTGGTCTACTCTGCGACGACTTGTAAAATCGATGCTCGTGAATCTTGATAGTTTCGATCTAAAACAATGTATTTCGTTGTTTTCAGCCAGAATACAAGTTTTCGCGCAGTTCTGAGAGAAAAATTTACACCTTTCTCTCGTCTACTCTGCGACGACTTGTAAAATCGATGCTCGTGAATCTTGCTAGTTTCAATCTAAAACGATGTATTCCGTTGGTTTGAGCCAGAATACAAGTTTTCGCGCAGTTCTGAGAGAAAAAGTTTACACCTTTCTCTCGTCTACTCTTCGACGACTTGTAAAATCGATGCTCGTTAAACTTGCTAGTTTCGATCTAAAACGATGTATTCCGTTGGTTTGAGCCGGAATACAAGTTTTCGCGCAGTTCTGAGAGAAAAATTTACACCTTTCTCTCGTCTACTCTGCGACGACTTATAAAATCGATGCTCGTGAATCTTGCTAGTTTCAATCTAAAACGATGTATTCCGTTGGTTTGAGCCGGAATACAAGTTTTCGCGCAGTTCTGAGAGAAATATTTACACCTTTCTCTCGTCTACTCTGCGACGACTTATAAAATCGATGCTCGTGAATCTTGCTAGTTTCGATCTAAAACGATGTATCCCGTTGTTTTGAGCCGGAATACAAGTTTTCGCGCAGTTCTGAGAGAAAAATTTACACCTTTCTCTCGTCTACTCTGCGACGACTTATAAAATCGATGCTCGTGAATCTTGCTAGTTTCAATCTAAAACGATGTATTCCGTTGGTTTGAGTCGGAATACAAGTTTTCGCGCAGTTCTGAGAGAAAAAGTTTACACCTATCTCTCGTCTACTCTTCGACGACTTGTAAAATCGATGCTCGTTAATTGTGCTAGTTTCGATCTAAAACGATGTATCCCGTTGTTTTGAGCCGGCATACAAGTTTTCGCGCAGTTCTGAGAGAAAAAGTTTACACCTTTCTCTCGTCTACTCTTCGTCGACTTGTAAAATCGATGCTCGTTAATCTTGGTAGTTTCGATCTAAAACGATGTATCCCGTTGTTTTGAGCCGGAATACAAATTTTTGCGCAGTTCTGGGAGAAAAGGTTTACACCTTTCTCTCGTTCTCTTCGACGACATGCAAAATCGATGCTCGTGAATCTTGCTAGTTTCGATCTAAAGCGATGTATCTCAATGATTTGAGCCGGAATACAAGTTTTCGCGCAGTTCTGAGAGAAAAAGTTTACACCTTTCTCTCGTCTACTCTTCGACGACTTGTAAAATCGATGCTCGTGAATCTTGATAGTTTCGATCTAAAACGATGTATCCCGATGTTTTGAGCCGGAATACAAGTTTTCGCGCAGTTCTGAGAGAAAAAGTTTACACCTCTCTCTCGTCTACTCTTCGACGACTTGTAAAATCGATGCTCGTTAATCTTGCTAGTTTCGATCTAAAACGATGTATTCCGTTGTTTTGAGTCGGAATACAAGTTTTCGCGCAGTTCTGAGAGAAAAATTTACACCTTTCTCTGGTCTACACTGCGACGACTTGTAAAATCGATGCTCGTGAATCTTGCTAGTTTCGATCTAAAACGGTGTATCCCGTTGTTTTGAGCCGGAATACAATTTTTCGCGCAGTTCTGAGAGAAAAATTTACACATTTCTTTCGTCTACTCTTCGACGACTTGTTAAATCGATGCTCGTGAATTTTGCTACTTTCGATCTAAAACGATGTATCCCGTTGTTTTGAGCCGGAATACAAGTTTTCGCGCAGTTCTGAGAGAAAAAGTTTACACCTTTCTCTCGTCTACTCTTCGACGACTTGTTAAATCGATGCTCGTAAATTTTGCGACTTTCGATCTAAAACGATGTATCCCGTTGTTTTGAGCCGGAATACAATTTTTCGCGCAGTTCTGAGAGAAAAAGTTTACACCTTTCTCTCGTCTACTCTTCGACGACTTGTAAAATCGATGCTCGTGAATCTTGATAGTTTCGATCTAAAACAATGTATTTCGTTGTTTTGAGCCAGAATACAAGTTTTCGCGCAGTTCTGAGAGAAAAATTTAAACCTTTCTCTCGTCTACTCTGCGACGACTTGTAAAATCGATGCTCGTGAATCTTGCTAGTTTCGATCTAAAACGATGTATCCCGTTGTTTTGAGCCGGAATACAAGTTTTCGCGCAGTTATGAGAGAAAAAGTTTACACCTTTCTCTCGTCTACTCTTCGACGACTTGTAAAATCGATGCTCGTGAATTTTGCGACTTTCGATCTAAAACGATGTATCCCGTTGTTTTGAGCCGGAATACAATTTTTCGCGCAGTTCTGAGAGAAAAAGTTTACACCTTTCTCTCGTCTACTCTTCGACGACTTGTAAAATCGATGCTCGTGAATCTTGATAGTTTCGATCTAAAACAATGTATTTCGTTGTTTTGAGCCAGAATACAAGTTTTCGCGCAGTTCTGAGAGAAAAATTTACACCTTTCTTTGGTCTACTCTGCGACGACTTGTAAAATCGATGCTCGTGAATCTTGCTAGTTTCGATCTAAAACGATGTATCCCGTTGTTTTGAGCCGGAATACAAGTTTTCGCGCAGTTCTGAGAGAAAAAGTTTACACCTTTCTCTCGTCTACTCTTCGACGACTTGCAAAATCGATGCTCGTGAATTTTGATAGTTTCGATCTAAAAGATGTATCCCGTTGTTTTGAGCCGGAATACAAGTTTTCGCGCAGTTCTGAGCGAAAAAGTTTACACCTTTCTCTCGTCTACTCTTCGACGACTTGTAAAATCGATGCTCGTTAAACTTGCTAGTTTCGATCTAAAACGATGTATTCCGTTGGTTTGAGCCGGAATACAAGCTTTCGCGCAGTTCTGAGAGAAAAATTTACACCTTTCTCTCGTCTACTCTGCGACGACTTATAAAATCGATGCTCGTGAATCTTGCTAGTTTCGATCTAAAACGATGTATCCCGTTGTTTTGAGCCGGAATACAAGTTTCCGCGCAGTTCTGAGAGAAAAAGTTTACACCTTTCTCTCGTCTACTCTTCGACGACTTGTAAAATCGATGCTCGTTAAACTTGCTAGTTTCGATCTAAAACGATGTATTCCGTTGGTTTGAGCCGGAATACAAGTTTTCACGCAGTTCTGAGAGAAAAATTTACACCTTTCTCTCGTCTACTCTGCGACGACTTATAAAATCGATGCTCGTGAATCTTGCTAGTTTCGGTCTAAAACGATGTATCCCGTTGTTTTGAGCCGGAATACAAGTTTCCGCGCAGTTCTGAGAGAAAAAGTTTACACCTTTCTCTCGTCTACTCTTCGGCAACTTGTAAAATCGATCCTCGTGAATCTTGATAGTTTCGCTCTAAAACAATGTATCCCGTTGTTTTGAGCCGGAATACAAGTTTTCGCGCAGTTCTGAGAGAAAAAGTTTACACCTATCTCTCGTCTACTCTTCGACGACTTGTAAAATCGATGCTCGTTAATTGTGCTAGTTTCGATCTAAAACGATGTATTCCGTTGGTTTGAGCCGGAATACAAGTTTTCGCGCAGTTCTGAGAGAAAAAGTTTACACCTTTCTCTCGTCTACTCTTCGACGACTTGCAAAATCGATGCTCGTGAATTTTGATAGTTTCGATCTAAAAGATGTATCCCGTTGTTTTGAGCCGGAATACAAGTTTTCGCGCAGTTCTGAGCGAAAAAGTTTACACCTTTCTCTCGTCTACTCTTCGACGACTTGCAAAATCGATGCTCGTGAATTTTGATAGTTTCGATCTAAAAGATGTATCCCGTTGTTTTGAGCCGGAATACAAGTTTTCGCGCAGTTCTGAGCGAAAAAGTTTACACCTTTCTCTCGTCTACTCTTCGACGACTTGTAAAATCGATGCTCGTTAAACTTGCTAGTTTCGATCTAAAACGATGTATTCCGTTGGTTTGAGCCGGAATACAAGCTTTCGCGCAGTTCTGAGAGAAAAATTTACACCTTTCTCTCGTCTACTCTGCGACGACTTATAAAATCGATGCTCGTGAATCTTGCTAGTTTCGATCTAAAACGATGTATCCCGTTGTTTTGAGCCGGAATACAAGTTTCCGCGCAGTTCTGAGAGAAAAAGTTTACACCTTTCTCTCGTCTACTCTTCGACGACTTGTAAAATCGATGCTCGTTAAACTTGCTAGTTTCGATCTAAAACGATGTATTCCGTTGGTTTGAGCCGGAATACAAGTTTTCACGCAGTTCTGAGAGAAAAATTTACACCTTTCTCTCGTCTACTCTGCGACGACTTATAAAATCGATGCTCGTGAATTTTGCTACTTTCGATCTAAAACGATGTATCCCGTTGTTTTGAGCCGGAATACAAGTTTTCGCGCAGTTCTGAGAGAAAAAGTTTACACCTTTCTCTCGTCTACTCTTCGACGACTTGTAAAATCGATGCTCGTGAATCTTGATAGTTTCGATCTAAAACAATGTATTTCGTTGTTTTCAGCCAGAATACAAGTTTTCGCGCAGTTCTGAGAGAAAAATTTACACCTTTCTCTCGTCTACTCTGCGACGACTTGTAAAATCGATGCTCGTGAATCTTGCTAGTTTCAATCTAAAACGATGTATTCCGTTGGTTTGAGCCAGAATACAAGTTTTCGCGCAGTTCTGAGAGAAAAAGTTTACACCTTTCTCTCGTCTACTCTTCGACGACTTGTAAAATCGATGCTCGTTAAACTTGCTAGTTTCGATCTAAAACGATGTATTCCGTTGGTTTGAGCCGGAATACAAGTTTTCGCGCAGTTCTGAGAGAAAAATTTACACCTTTCTCTCGTCTACTCTGCGACGACTTATAAAATCGATGCTCGTGAATCTTGCTAGTTTCAATCTAAAACGATGTATTCCGTTGGTTTGAGCCGGAATACAAGTTTTCGCGCAGTTCTGAGAGAAATATTTACACCTTTCTCTCGTCTACTCTGCGACGACTTATAAAATCGATGCTCGTGAATCTTGCTAGTTTCGATCTAAAACGATGTATCCCGTTGTTTTGAGCCGGAATACAAGTTTTCGCGCAGTTCTGAGAGAAAAATTTACACCTTTCTCTCGTCTACTCTGCGACGACTTATAAAATCGATGCTCGTGAATCTTGCTAGTTTCAATCTAAAACGATGTATTCCGTTGGTTTGAGTCGGAATACAAGTTTTCGCGCAGTTCTGAGAGAAAAAGTTTACACCTATCTCTCGTCTACTCTTCGACGACTTGTAAAATCGATGCTCGTTAATTGTGCTAGTTTCGATCTAAAACGATGTATCCCGTTGTTTTGAGCCGGCATACAAGTTTTCGCGCAGTTCTGAGAGAAAAAGTTTACACCTTTCTCTCGTCTACTCTTCGTCGACTTGTAAAATCGATGCTCGTTAATCTTGGTAGTTTCGATCTAAAACGATGTATCCCGTTGTTTTGAGCCGGAATACAAATTTTTGCGCAGTTCTGGGAGAAAAGGTTTACACCTTTCTCTCGTTCTCTTCGACGACATGCAAAATCGATGCTCGTGAATCTTGCTAGTTTCGATCTAAAGCGATGTATCTCAATGATTTGAGCCGGAATACAAGTTTTCGCGCAGTTCTGAGAGAAAAAGTTTACACCTTTCTCTCGTCTACTCTTCGACGACTTGTAAAATCGATGCTCGTGAATCTTGATAGTTTCGATCTAAAACGATGTATCCCGATGTTTTGAGCCGGAATACAAGTTTTCGCGCAGTTCTGAGAGAAAAAGTTTACACCTCTCTCTCGTCTACTCTTCGACGACTTGTAAAATCGATGCTCGTTAATCTTGCTAGTTTCGATCTAAAACGATGTATTCCGTTGTTTTGAGTCGGAATACAAGTTTTCGCGCAGTTCTGAGAGAAAAATTTACACCTTTCTCTGGTCTACACTGCGACGACTTGTAAAATCGATGCTCGTGAATCTTGCTAGTTTCGATCTAAAACGGTGTATCCCGTTGTTTTGAGCCGGAATACAATTTTTCGCGCAGTTCTGAGAGAAAAATTTACACATTTCTTTCGTCTACTCTTCGACGACTTGTTAAATCGATGCTCGTGAATTTTGCTACTTTCGATCTAAAACGATGTATCCCGTTGTTTTGAGCCGGAATACAAGTTTTCGCGCAGTTCTGAGAGAAAAAGTTTACACCTTTCTCTCGTCTACTCTTCGACGACTTGTTAAATCGATGCTCGTAAATTTTGCGACTTTCGATCTAAAACGATGTATCCCGTTGTTTTGAGCCGGAATACAATTTTTCGCGCAGTTCTGAGAGAAAAAGTTTACACCTTTCTCTCGTCTACTCTTCGACGACTTGTAAAATCGATGCTCGTGAATCTTGATAGTTTCGATCTAAAACAATGTATTTCGTTGTTTTGAGCCAGAATACAAGTTTTCGCGCAGTTCTGAGAGAAAAATTTAAACCTTTCTCTCGTCTACTCTGCGACGACTTGTAAAATCGATGCTCGTGAATCTTGCTAGTTTCGATCTAAAACGATGTATCCCGTTGTTTTGAGCCGGAATACAAGTTTTCGCGCAGTTCTGAGAGAAAAAGTTTACACCTTTCTCTCGTCTACTCTTCGACGACTTGTAAAATCGATGCTCGTGAATTTTGCGACTTTCGATCTAAAACGATGTATCCCGTTGTTTTGAGCCGGAATACAATTTTTCGCGCAGTTCTGAGAGAAAAAGTTTACACCTTTCTCTCGTCTACTCTTCGACGACTTGTAAAATCGATGCTCGTGAATCTTGATAGTTTCGATCTAAAACAATGTATTTCGTTGTTTTGAGCCAGAATACAAGTTTTCGCGCAGTTCTGAGAGAAAAATTTACACCTTTCTTTGGTCTACTCTGCGACGACTTGTAAAATCGATGCTCGTGAATCTTGATAGTTTCGATCTAAAACAATGTATTTCGTTGTTTTCAGCCAGAATACAAGTTTTCGCGCAGTTCTGAGAGAAAAATTTACACCTTTCTCTCGTCTACTCTGCGACGACTTGTAAAATCGATGCTCGTGAATCTTGCTAGTTTCAATCTAAAACGATGTATTCCGTTGGTTTGAGCCAGAATACAAGTTTTCGCGCAGTTCTGAGAGAAAAAGTTTACACCTTTCTCTCGTCTACTCTTCGACGACTTGTAAAATCGATGCTCGTTAAACTTGCTAGTTTCGATCTAAAACGATGTATTCCGTTGGTTTGAGCCGGAATACAAGTTTTCGCGCAGTTCTGAGAGAAAAATTTACACCTTTCTCTCGTCTACTCTGCGACGACTTATAAAATCGATGCTCGTGAATCTTGCTAGTTTCAATCTAAAACGATGTATTCCGTTGGTTTGAGCCGGAATACAAGTTTTCGCGCAGTTCTGAGAGAAATATTTACACCTTTCTCTCGTCTACTCTGCGACGACTTATAAAATCGATGCTCGTGAATCTTGCTAGTTTCGATCTAAAACGATGTATCCCGTTGTTTTGAGCCGGAATACAAGTTTTCGCGCAGTTCTGAGAGAAAAATTTACACCTTTCTCTCGTCTACTCTGCGACGACTTATAAAATCGATGCTCGTGAATCTTGCTAGTTTCAATCTAAAACGATGTATTCCGTTGGTTTGAGTCGGAATACAAGTTTTCGCGCAGTTCTGAGAGAAAAAGTTTACACCTATCTCTCGTCTACTCTTCGACGACTTGTAAAATCGATGCTCGTTAATTGTGCTAGTTTCGATCTAAAACGATGTATCCCGTTGTTTTGAGCCGGCATACAAGTTTTCGCGCAGTTCTGAGAGAAAAAGTTTACACCTTTCTCTCGTCTACTCTTCGTCGACTTGTAAAATCGATGCTCGTTAATCTTGGTAGTTTCGATCTAAAACGATGTATCCCGTTGTTTTGAGCCGGAATACAAATTTTTGCGCAGTTCTGGGAGAAAAGGTTTACACCTTTCTCTCGTTCTCTTCGACGACATGCAAAATCGATGCTCGTGAATCTTGCTAGTTTCGATCTAAAGCGATGTATCTCAATGATTTGAGCCGGAATACAAGTTTTCGCGCAGTTCTGAGAGAAAAAGTTTACACCTTTCTCTCGTCTACTCTTCGACGACTTGTAAAATCGATGCTCGTGAATCTTGATAGTTTCGATCTAAAACGATGTATCCCGATGTTTTGAGCCGGAATACAAGTTTTCGCGCAGTTCTGAGAGAAAAAGTTTACACCTCTCTCTCGTCTACTCTTCGACGACTTGTAAAATCGATGCTCGTTAATCTTGCTAGTTTCGATCTAAAACGATGTATTCCGTTGTTTTGAGTCGGAATACAAGTTTTCGCGCAGTTCTGAGAGAAAAATTTACACCTTTCTCTGGTCTACACTGCGACGACTTGTAAAATCGATGCTCGTGAATCTTGCTAGTTTCGATCTAAAACGGTGTATCCCGTTGTTTTGAGCCGGAATACAATTTTTCGCGCAGTTCTGAGAGAAAAATTTACACATTTCTTTCGTCTACTCTTCGACGACTTGTTAAATCGATGCTCGTGAATTTTGCTACTTTCGATCTAAAACGATGTATCCCGTTGTTTTGAGCCGGAATACAAGTTTTCGCGCAGTTCTGAGAGAAAAAGTTTACAACCTTTCTCTCGTCTACTCTTCGACGACTTGTTAAATCGATGCTCGTAAATTTTGCGACTTTCGATCTAAAACGATGTATCCCGTTGTTTTGAGCCGGAATACAATTTTTCGCGCAGTTCTGAGAGAAAAAGTTTACACCTTTCTCTCGTCTACTCTTCGACGACTTGTAAAATCGATGCTCGTGAATCTTGATAGTTTCGATCTAAAACAATGTATTTCGTTGTTTTGAGCCAGAATACAAGTTTTCGCGCAGTTCTGAGAGAAAAATTTAAACCTTTCTCTCGTCTACTCTGCGACGACTTGTAAAATCGATGCTCGTGAATCTTGCTAGTTTCGATCTAAAACGATGTATCCCGTTGTTTTGAGCCGGAATACAAGTTTTCGCGCAGTTATGAGAGAAAAAGTTTACACCTTTCTCTCGTCTACTCTTCGACGACTTGTAAAATCGATGCTCGTGAATTTTGCGACTTTCGATCTAAAACGATGTATCCCGTTGTTTTGAGCCGGAATACAATTTTTCGCGCAGTTCTGAGAGAAAAAGTTTACACCTTTCTCTCGTCTACTCTTCGACGACTTGTAAAATCGATGCTCGTGAATCTTGATAGTTTCGATCTAAAACAATGTATTTCGTTGTTTTGAGCCAGAATACAAGTTTTCGCGCAGTTCTGAGAGAAAAATTTACACCTTTCTTTGGTCTACTCTGCGACGACTTGTAAAATCGATGCTCGTGAATCTTGCTAGTTTCGATCTAAAACGATGTATCCCGTTGTTTTGAGCCGGAATACAAGTTTTCGCGCAGTTCTGAGAGAAAAAGTTTACACCTTTCTCTCGTCTACTCTTCGACGACTTGCAAAATCGATGCTCGTGAATTTTGATAGTTTCGATCTAAAAGATGTATCCCGTTGTTTTGAGCCGGAATACAAGTTTTCGCGCAGTTCTGAGCGAAAAAGTTTACACCTTTCTCTCGTCTACTCTTCGACGACTTGTAAAATCGATGCTCGTTAAACTTGCTAGTTTCGATCTAAAACGATGTATTCCGTTGGTTTGAGCCGGAATACAAGCTTTCGCGCAGTTCTGAGAGAAAAATTTACACCTTTCTCTCGTCTACTCTGCGACGACTTATAAAATCGATGCTCGTGAATCTTGCTAGTTTCGATCTAAAACGATGTATCCCGTTGTTTTGAGCCGGAATACAAGTTTCCGCGCAGTTCTGAGAGAAAAAGTTTACACCTTTCTCTCGTCTACTCTTCGACGACTTGTAAAATCGATGCTCGTTAAACTTGCTAGTTTCGATCTAAAACGATGTATTCCGTTGGTTTGAGCCGGAATACAAGTTTTCACGCAGTTCTGAGAGAAAAATTTACACCTTTCTCTCGTCTACTCTGCGACGACTTATAAAATCGATGCTCGTGAATCTTGCTAGTTTCGGTCTAAAACGATGTATCCCGTTGTTTTGAGCCGGAATACAAGTTTCCGCGCAGTTCTGAGAGAAAAAGTTTACACCTTTCTCTCGTCTACTCTTCGGCAACTTGTAAAATCGATCCTCGTGAATCTTGATAGTTTCGCTCTAAAACAATGTATCCCGTTGTTTTGAGCCGGAATACAAGTTTTCGCGCAGTTCTGAGAGAAAAAGTTTACACCTATCTCTCGTCTACTCTTCGACGACTTGTAAAATCGATGCTCGTTAATTGTGCTAGTTTCGATCTAAAACGATGTATTCCGTTGGTTTGAGCCGGAATACAAGTTTTCGCGCAGTTCTGAGAGAAAAAGTTTACACCTTTCTCTCGTCTACTCTTCGACGACTTGCAAAATCGATGCTCGTGAATTTTGATAGTTTCGATCTAAAAGATGTATCCCGTTGTTTTGAGCCGGAATACAAGTTTTCGCGCAGTTCTGAGCGAAAAAGTTTACACCTTTCTCTCGTCTACTCTTCGACGACTTGCAAAATCGATGCTCGTGAATTTTGATAGTTTCGATCTAAAAGATGTATCCCGTTGTTTTGAGCCGGAATACAAG